>NC_071113.1:19468125-19838750 GCF_024256425.1 Clarias gariepinus | reverse complement strand
TGACAACTGAGCAGAAATCCTGCCTGAAAGCAACACACCCTGCCATATCCAAGATGGCGCCGGTGAGGTCGGCTGCCGTCACGACTGCTCCGACCACCTTTTCTCTGTTTTTGTTCTTTAAGTTAGTTTACAGCGTTTTAAAACCGGCAAAATTACCACCATGGGGTACATTAGTTATGATAGAGACACTCTTGTTTCTATTGGTATACAATGTACTCACAATTCGACGTTTTTAACTCCGGATCCGAGCTGGCCGAGTGAGATCCTGAGGGACAACAAAGGACGCGACGCGAAGCGGCGGCCTCGAGGGAAACGAGCCGGCGTCAGGAACAGGCTGAGAGCCCGTGCACACCGCACTCCTCTGCCTAGCATCCTGCTCGCCAACGTCCAGTCACTGGAAAACAAGCTCGATGACCTCAGGGCCAGGATAAAGTTCCAGAGAGACATTCGGGACTGCAATCTCCTCTGTTTCACCGAGACATGGCTGAACCCAGCGGTGCCGGACCACGCCATTCAGCCGGCCAAGTTCTTCTCGGTTCACCGCATGGACAGGACGCGGGACTCGGGGAAGTCAAGGGGAGGCGGCGTGTGTTTAATGGTGAACAGCAGCTGGTGCAACAGCGCAAGCGTTGTTCCTCTCACACGCTCCTGCACACCCAACCTGAAACTACTGTCCATCATGTGTCGTCCTTTTTACCTTCCTCGGGAGTTTACATCGGTCATAATCAGCGCCGTTTATATTCCACCACAAGCGGACATGGACACTGCCTTATGCGAGCTGCATGAGGCACTCACACAGCAACAAACACAACACCGGGACGCTGCGCTTATTGTGGCGGGGGACTTTAACAGTGCCAACCTCAAACGCGCAGCGCCGAACTTTTATCAGCACATCACCTGCCCCACAAGGGGCGAAAGGACACTGGATCACTGCTATACAACGGTCAAGGACGGCTACAAGGCACAATCTTGTCCACCGTTTGGTAAATCCGACCACGTCGCCATCTTCCTCATGCCAAAATACAAACAAAGGCTGAAACAGGAAGTTCCGGTTCAGAGGGAGGTCGCGTGCTGGACGGACCAATCGGTGGCCGCGTTACAGGACGCACTCGATGACGCAGACTGGGACATGTTCAGAAACAGCTCCGATGGTGACGTCAGCGTGTTTACGGAAGCGGTTGTGGGATTCATCGGGAAACTAGCGGACGATACCGTAGAAAAAAAGACTATTAAAACGTTTCCCAACCAGAAGCCGTGGGTGGATAAAACCATCCGCGACGCTCTGAGATCTCGCACCGCTGCCTACAACACGGGACTCGCGTCGGGGGACATGGAACCATATAAGGCTGCGTCATACAGCGTCCGGAAGGCGGTGAAAGAGGCGAAGCAGCGCTACGGGAGCAAACTAGAGTCACAACTCCAACAGAGTGACTCTAGGAGCCTGTGGCAGGGATTAAGAACAATAACGGATTATAAAGCACCAACATCCGGTATGATAAACGCAGACGTGTCTCTGGCAGACGAGCTGAACACTTTCTATGCTCGCTTCGAGGCTGCAGCTAAAGACGCTAGCGATGCTAATGCTAGCGGTGCTCACGGCTGCAGACAGGAAGTCACTGCCAGCACCGGAAGCGCGTTCATCATCTCAGAGCATGACGTGAGGAGAGCCTTCAAGAGAGTGAACACCAGGAAAGCAGCAGGACCAGACGGCATCTCAGGCCGTATTCTCAGAGCCTGCGCAGACCAGCTAGCACCTGTGTTCACTGAGATATTCAACATCTCTTCACTACCAGACCCACTAGACCCACTACAGTTCGCTTATCGTACAAACCGTTCCACGGACGATGCAATCTCTCATCTCCTTCATACATCTCTCACTCACCTGGACACTCAGAGGGGGAATTATGTGAAAATGCTCTTCATCGACTACAGTTCTGCATTTAATACCATAATTCCCTCCACACTTACCACCAAGCTGGAGCACCTGGGACTCAGCTCATCAATGTGTCAGTGGATCTCCAATTTTCTGACTGGCAGACCACAGGCAGTAAGGATGGGCGGACATCTCTCAGCCTCCCTCACTCTCAGCACTGGAGCCCCCCAGGGTTGTGTTCTGAGCCCCCTGCTGTACTCTCTGTACACCCACGACTGCGTGGCCACTACCAGCTCCACCACCATCATCAAGTTCGCTGACGACACTGTTGTGGTGGGCCTGATCACGAACAACGATGAGACGGCCTACCTGGAGGAGGTTGGAAATCTGGAGAACTGGTGCCAGAGAAACAATCTCCTCCTGAACGTCAGTAAGACAAAGGAGCTGATAGTGGACTTTAGTACAAAGCAGGTGAGGAACTACCAGACCCCCGTCATCAACAGGAGCCCAGCTGAGAGAGTTCACATCACGCAGGACCTGGCATGGTCCTGTCACATCAACACCGTGGTAAAAAAGGCCCGGCAGCGTCTCTACCACCTCAGACGCTTGAGAGACTTTAGACTGCCCTCCAAGGTGCTCAGGAATTTCTACTCCTGCACCATAGAGAGCATCCTGACGGGAAATATCACGACCTGGTTCGGGAACAGCACCATGCAGGACAGACGAGCTCTACAGAGGGTGGTGCGATCAGCTGAGCGCATCATCCGCATCGAGCTCCCTGACCTGCACTCAATCTACAGCAAGCGGTGCTTGACCAAGGCCAGGAAGATCGTGAAGGACCTGTCACCCCAATAACGGACTGTTTACTCTGTTGCGGTCTGGGAAGCGATTCCGCTCCTTGAAGGCCAACACAGAGAGACTGAGGAGGAGCTTCTTCCCGCAGGCGATAAGGTCTCTCAACCACAACCACACCACTATGCAGAACTAACAATCTTTTCATCTTTTTCATAATTGATCAAATCCATCAATCTTCTTACATCCATGAACACTATGGACAATTACATGCTCACCTTCCTTCATATATATACTACATGTCGTACGCTTACATCCTGGACCATTGCACAAAGACACTTTAATAACTTTGCACACCTACAGTGGGAGCCACGTCAAACAGCCGCTTGGAGCATGATAGGTCCATGACAGGGCCGTGACAGGACCATGATCGATCCGTGCACGGAATGTGATCCCCCGCGATGACGTAGTTAACGATGCCCCACCCCATAAATGCCCCCATGCGCTTTCTAAAAAGATAGTTGCAATGCTGTATAATTCCGCCAGATGGAGCATTGACTGCTTCTGCAGTGTCCAAGCAGCCGGTTACTATATTTAATATATATAACATAACTAACGTCAACATAGTTTCATAAAAAGATGATGTGGTAAAAAAGAGGGATAAAAAACGATTCATAAAACAGATTTAAATCACTCAATACACAATCCATGATGCTTATGCTATTTTAATTAATGATTAAATTAATTAATAAAACTACTTATTGCAATACTTTTCACGACATCCTTAATAATACTTAAAGACGGTAACATCTGTAATTTATCTATACCAGTCGTTGTAGGTACGGAATACAAGTGCAGGCTATGTACAGTATTTTACATTACGGTGTATTTTATCTATTTCCGTTTAATACACTGGTAGATAATATTTTGCTGCAAAGTAAAGCTTGAATTTGAACTTCTGCTTGAGTTTGTTTTCGTTATATTTTTGATGTTTTCGCTGATGTTTTTTTCGCTGATAGTCAAAATTTGGCATAACAAATCGATTAATAACGCATAATATCTGGAACAAATATCTGTTCATACGGATCAGTATGTCTTTAACCAGCATAACGTCCCTCCATCAAAGATCTGATGGGGCATTAATCACTTATCACTACGGTGAATAGATGCGGCAGCAGAGACAGATTAAATCCCCATAAACATTCATACTTGAACACAATACTAACAGAACTAAACAGTTCCAGAGGGTCAGCGCCTGTTATCACAGGATCACCTACAGGATACTACTGTAATTTTTACTGCTTATATATTTTTGCCATAGTTTCATTTGGTTTTACGCGATTTCATGTTTTATTTGTTCGTGTGTGTACGTGTGTCTGTGTGATGACAAGACAAATTATATAGGCTACTCTGAAACGTTAATTCGAACATATATATATATATATATATATATATATATATATATATATATAAACATAAATATAAGATCGAATATTATTGTCAGGGTCAAGTTTACGGGGCTTCTCAGTCTTTCGTTCATTTTACTACTGACTCGAAACCAATGCGGCTTATTAAAGATGCACTGTTTTATTGGACATGGCTGTTTTGTAATGTTATGCAAAATAAACACTGTATACGGTTCGAATATACTGTGAACGTCTCAAAGTCACGTCTCTAGATACTTCTGCAGTAATGTTATCGTGGTGTAAATTATTAACGTATCGATGTATTTCACTTGCAGACAAAATAGACCATGTCTAGTAACGAAAGTAATGAATTTGTCACTACTCTTCTCTTACGCAGCACGGCTAAAAAGATAAGAAAAGTTACACCAATCCTGCCACGATGCTACCCTGTCCCAACACTGGCTGGGGAGATGAACTCATACCAAAACTCCAAAACTTACTATTATTTCATGAGATGAAATTAAGCTAGGATGAAGAAAACAAAAATTAACTCCCCTCTGTGTAATATCTAAGTAGAGTGTAACTGAAGCAGCCACAAAATGCCCCCCGTGCAACTCTGATTAGGAAAAGCTCACAGACACCAAACCTGCAGCACTTTGGTGTAATTTTTATTATCTTTTTAGCCGTGCTGCATGAGAGAAGAGTAGTGACAAATTCGTTAATTTTAATAACGTGATGTTTGATTTGATATTATATCATTTCCAAGTTTGATAGTGTCGATTTTAGAGTGCATTATACGTGCGATGCGAGAAGGAAATAAATAAACACGTAGCAATGCAAAGAGGACAGAGCTGCGAAATATTTAAGCAATATAAATTCAACAAAGTGTGATCATAATGGTTGTTGTTGCTGCTGTTTAGGTAATTGGTTCCATCGTGTTACTGAACGCAACTGTGTTCACGAAACCGAGCGGAGGGGAAGAAAAACACTCGCTATAGCATTTAAATGAAAAGGGGCGGCGGCTTTTCTTTGAAGATAGCGATTGCGTAATGGGGGGCAATCCGTGCCGGGGGGGTTTAGGGCATAACACACCTCTGAACGTCTTTTGTCTTGTAAATGATTATCTTCGTTCACCTTCCAATCCCCCACAGCGCACACACTCTACACTGTTGCTATGTCTGTTGGGGCACTTGGTTATACACAGCACCTTAATGTATGAAACACTTACTTCCTGGTTTGTTTTATTTTAAATATTGCTTATTACCTTTTCCCGCAAAATAAACATTAAACATAAACAACATGCTATCATTGTGTAAATTATTAACATATTGGTGTCTTTTAATTAAGGACAAAAACAGACCCTGCGCTTGTGTTTAGGACTGATGCTGAACAGCTGTGTTCATAGGTTTAATCAACGATTTACAAGACAACAGTTAAAGCTTTTGTGGATGAGAGGTGTGTGTGTGTGTGTGCGCGCTCCGGCATTTCTCCGTTGCTTTAACACAAACATTTGGGCAGAGACAAGTAACTCCGAAGTACCCCTCCCCCCGCCAAACACACACACACACACACAGAGCAATTAGCACCATGTCTTAGTCAGTATTCTCCACTAAGGTTTCTTACCTTCCACTCCATCTAAGTTTGTCTTTGCTCTTTTAATGGAGTTCTTAAAAAAACCAAAAACTTTTATACTGAGAAAAAATTATTATGGGTCACATAGTCACAAACTAGCACAGATACATATGATCAAGTGTTTAACTGTTGTTTTAATTTGTTTCTATAACCAGTAATAATAATAATAATAATAATAATAATAATAATAATTATTATTATTATTATCATTATTATTAGCCTAACTCTTTGACTATTTAAAACAACGTCGGGTCCCATTTTTGCACATTGAAGTTGTTGGTTTAAGTAAATGTATTTTTAAATACACAAACAATCCCCCAACAATTAAAACACGCACACATGACTTTAAAAATAAAATTTATTCTTCCAAAACTAGTCAAAGGTAAAACAATAATTTGTATAAAACAGGTAAAAACATGTAAAATTTTTGCTTAAAGGTCATTAAAATACCCGGATAACACCAGCTGCTTATCAGTCTCTATCTGGTTCTTTTATATTAAAATATCATTAAAAAAATATATATATATTAAAGATGGAACTGTTTAATTCTTTGTTTTCTCCTTAAAGTATCAGACGTTTTGCAATTCTATGTTCAGAATATACAGTAGACCTGACCAAACATCATTCTAAAGCTGTTGCACTGTGACGTCATCCCTCCTACAGCTCCCTCAACAGCTTGTTCAGGCTCCTCCAGTAGCTCCAAAAGGCCAACCATCATCCGTCTGACCCCCCAATCCTCCAGGGCGGAGCTCTGATTAAAGAAAACAGGAGTATTTAGTGAAGACAAAGATAAATAAACGTTACAGAATATCTAGTTGTAATAAATATAAAAGATATTAGTAAACCTACACCACAGAGTGTGTGAAATACTGTTTTGGGGAATTCTGGAATGTAAATAAACTGGGATAACTTTAACCATTGAACTTTGTTAGTGTTAACCCCGGTTTGTCTGTATTATCGTCTGCATTAAATTAAAATGCGCTTTTCATACAAATAAGTTAGCGATATAACACTCGTATATATTAGTTCATCTCTGAAGCCAAACTATAACTTACCCAGTACTGAAGCCCCCCACACCTCCTCACACAACCCCCCCCCCCCACCACCTCCCCCTCCTCACACTCCTTAACTGATAAACACTTCAGAGTTTTTATCCATCTTGGTAACTAAGCGCTCGCGCTACCGCGCAAAGTCACGGCCAAACTGAGAAAAATATAAACGTGGTTATAAACGTTTAGCTCGCGAGCTCCTGTACATCTATCCTCAGCTTGTGTCCTTCATGAACTGCATCACATTATATTCACAGATATAACCTGCAGATTAACTCTTACCCAAAGAATAAATAAATGCTGAATTTATCCAGACAACACGCGGTCAGATTCTAAAGGCATTTTTATAAAGCACAAACACTCTTCATTCGGTAGTGCAGCCTTTTGTAATAGGGACATTAAGAGTATTTTTGAAGCTTTAGTGTCTTTTTTAGTTAAAGAGGAGTGACATTGTGAGTTTGTGACACTGACAGTAAGCTGTAATGTTAACTCCAGACCTGGTAAACAGATCATTAAGTTATCTAAAGTTACATCTGACCGCTGCTGGTGCTGCCAGTGATTTTCAAAATGGCCGATAAAAAAACTAAACTGGGAAATAAACTGTAAACTAATCCCAAACAAATTTTATAAATTAAAACACCACTTACCGCGAATAGTCCATTAAGCCGCCATCTTCATCTCTAGTGCAGTTTGGCAGCGTCAGTTCGGCGGGGGTGGGAGCGGGTTGTTAAAATCACGTGATTGCAACTCAGCGCAGCTAAATTGCTGGCTTGTGTTAACGTGTCCTTGAGAACGAAGCGCCATCTAGTGGTGGAACCAGGCAAATGCACAAATAGGGCTTGAATGGGCGTGTTAACTGTGAAATCTTGACACGCCTTTCTCGAAGAAAAAGGAGGGGGGATTACGGCGTGCATAGGGCAGCCGTACGCCATTCGTACGCCATTCACACGGCCGCGGCTATTTGGCGTGGCTCCATCTGTACCTTCACAACTACACTACATTTTACGGTTTTACGTTTACATCCTGGACCAGTGCACAAAGACACTTTAATAACCTCTGCACAAAGTCACTTTATTCTATGCATATTTGCACACACAGCACAGTATATTTCAATTTGTACAGTAGATTTCTATTTTTGCACATCATATTTCTATTTCTATTTTTATTTTTAGTTCTATTTTTTTTCCTAGCACATTTCTATTTTTATTTTTAGTTCTATTTTTCCTAGTTTAATTTAATTTTTATTTAATTTCTATCGTATTTCTTTTATTCATATTTATTTCTTATTTGTAAACTTAATTCTCTTCCAGGGTCAATGGCAGCCGTAAAATGCATTTCACTACATTTCGTACTGTGTATGTTTGTGTATGTGACAAATAAAATTTGAATTTGACCTAAGCCCACAAGCCGTTAACACAGGCACTTAAGCCTTGAGTTCCTTATGGAGTTGGACCCACAGCTCATCTGGCATACCAAGAGAAGAAACTCACAACAGGCACTGCTGGGAATTGAACCTAGGATCTGCTGTTTACAAGGCAGGCACTTTCACCAGCGAAGCCACAGTGCCAAAGGCCTGGCTGGCACCTCGGGCAAGACCCAGCACTTTTAACAGAGAGTCTTCTGGACAAGACATAACATTGCTCGCAAGGCCAAGATTTCCTCCATCGGAAAGGAAAGTGTGATTCTTGACCACGGATTTCATCTTATATGTGGTGTGTGGATGAAAAGAAGGTGACAAGCATTCGACTCTGGCGGGACCCGAACCCGCAACCTTTGAATAGCTCACCTGAGCCTAGAAGTCCAATGCGCTATCCATTGCGCCACAGAGCAAACCGCGGGAGCTGTCTGGGGTGTTTCATTTCAGGCTGCCCAAGACTTATGGAAGGCGTAGAACTTGCATGGTCAAGTTCATGAGGCAGATGCTTTTCTGTTGCCAACAATCAAATTCCACTAAATGCAAACAACTATGGCAGGAGCTGAACCCACAAGCTGTCAACAGCGTGGACAGAATGCCTTGATTCACCATGGAATTTGCCACCCTGTCTAGCCCTGTCTGGTTTGGAAGGTTATTCATCTCTGGCTGTAAAAAAGGCAGAAAAGGGATAGCTCTCGCACCACCAGGTGATTGTTGCACTAGGCACTGCTCAGATTACACAGTAGCATGAAGACCTATTCATATACACATTAGAGTAAGCTCTAGATAACATATTAAATAAGGTATCTCCTCCTCCCCGTGCATTGCACATTTTGTGGTGTAAGGTCCTACAAATCTGAGACATCAGTACAGGTTGTGATTATTCCCCAACACGTGAATAATCACAACCACAAGTCAAGTTGTATTTCAAAAATCAATGGAGCGCAAGACAAGATTGAAATGTTGACAGCACTAAGGATACACAAGGTGGGACTCTAATCTAGGTTAATCAGAAAGCTTGCAGATTGTGTGACCTTAAGTCACAGCGAGAGGCACTGCTGGGATTCGAACCCAGGATCTCCTGTTTACTAGACAGGCGCTTTAACCAACTAAGCCACAGTGCCACAGGACAACCTTGGCCCCACACTTAAAACCTCAAACTCGTACCTGATAAGCTGCGGGACAGGAACTTGACTCTCGGGCTAAGGTTGTCTCCACTGGCGTGCAGCTCGATAGGAGTTTAAATGAAGTCCCACAGTGCTATACCATGCTCCACAGAGCACACCATATCTGCCAGTCATGGTGTTATATATATATATATATATATATATATATATATATATATATATATATTGTGGCGTGGGCGGGGTTTCGGGTAATAACCATCATGCTCTGCGGGAGGGACTGTTTATGTGTTCACCGTGTTGGGGAAAGGTGTTTGGTTTAGTGGCTTCAGCCAGGGTATGTGTGATAGGGTGTTCTTGTTTTAAGCCGTCTCATGTGTTCGAGTTGTGAGATTGTGTGCTTGAATAATATACTCCCAGCCATTTGCATTGGGCAGCAAGATAAGCTCGCTCGTCTCTCCACCATCCTTTCAGGCGATAAAAACGCCACATTTGGTGTCAGAAGTGGGATTATGGAGAGTCGCGAGTTGGAGCGCACCCCGGAGGAAATCCGGAGGATCCAAATGGGCCGCCGAGTAGCGGAGCAGCTGCGGAGAAAGAAAACCCTCCCTGATGGGGCTAGTGCAGGCAAAGAGCGGCGACCGGAGCGGAGCGGCGCGTTCCAGGTTCCGGTATTGGACCTCGTGGAGGAGTCCTCCAGTGACGTGGCGCCGACACCGGAGCAAGCTACAGCTCCGTGCCCCGTCCGCCAGCGAAGCGACCTACAGCTGCGCCTGCCGGCCTACAACGGCGCCGGCGATCCCCACGCGTTCATCGCCCAGGTAGAGCTAGCCGCCAAATTCGCGGGCTGGTCCCCGGCAGAAACAGCCGTCCGGGTGGCCCTCTTGTTGGAGGGTGACGCGCTGCGGGCGTTGCAAGATCTCCGGGCTGATGAGCGGGACGACTGGTTAAAGCTGCAGCAGTCGCTCTGTTTCCGTTTCGGCGCAGGAGACCGTAACGAGGCCGCGGGCGAGGAGCTGGCAACCCGCGTGCGGAGCGCCTCTGAGCCACTAGGGGCGTTCGCCATGGACCTGCGATCTCTCGCGCGCCAGGGCTACCCGGATTTCGGACACGGCCAGCAGGAAGAGCTAGCTCGTCGCGCGTTTCTTCGGGGAATCCGGCCGTACCGCCTTCGCGAGCACCTCCGGTTAGCGGCACCGGCGTCGCTGTCCGAGGCGCTGCGCGAGGCTGAGCGCGCCGAGCCCATCTTGGGAGAACACCACGGCGAGAGAGCCGAGCGATCTTCGGTGGCTCGCGGCCGCTGGGGAGGTGAACCTAGCCGGGGACAGGGCTACCCGTCGCGGCTAGGCCTCGACCCGGCCGGCGAGTTTCCGCGACAACGCCGAGGCCAAGGATACCGCTGCAACGTGCTCCGGCCGGAGGACAGCGTACCCCAGCAGCCGTTAAACTAGCTTCGGGGGGCGCCGAGGGGAAACCGCCTCCCACAGCCATCTTTGTTCCCCCAACTGCCGGATTTAACTTCCGGTCGGGACGTGTCGGAAAATCGCGCGGGGGTCTACGTGGACTGCGGCCTGGACAACGTTTCGCTGCGGGCGCTCGTGGACACCGGCTCTACAGTTTCGCTGTTGCGCGGGGGATTGTTAAAGCGCGGAGAGCGCGGTCGTGTGCTGCCGGACCCGGCCGTGAACATTCGCACCGTGTCGGGAAGTTATTTGAGGATACGGGCCTGTCGCACAGTGCGAATACAAGTAGGTGCAATCATTCTTTTTCACCCATTCTTTGTGGCGGATATCGAGGATGATTGTATCTTGGGATTAGACATTTTGGAAAGGTGGGGTGCGGTACTGAATCTCGCAGACGGGACTCTGCGTGGTAGTTTCGGTTTAGCTAGGTTGCTAGTGCCCAAAGCGCGGCCGGACGAGTTAGTAGCACGCACCAGCGGGGCGGAACTTCCGGTGGACGCGCCATGTAAACATCCGGTGGCTGTCCGAGCGAGAATAATGGCCGAGCTGATGCGGCGTAGCAGTGTAGGGCTAAATCAGACGCAGACCGACGCCGTGAAGTCCCTTTTGCACGAGTTCGCCGATATTTTCGCAGTAGATGATGCGCTGGAACACGTTGCGGGCTCGGCGTGGTTTAGCTCGTTGGATCTGCGTAGCGGGTATTGGCAAGTAGAGCTCGCCCCGGAAGCACGACCCAAAACCGCGTTTTCGATCGGACAAGGTCTATGGCAATTTCGGCGCATGCCGTTCGGCCTCTGCAACGCTCCCGCTACGTTCGAACGGTTGATGGAGAGAGTATTGGCAGAGATCCCTCGCAACCGTTGTGTCGTCTACTTAGACGATTTATTGGTACACGGCAAGGATTTTGCGGTCGCGCTAGCTAACCTACGGGAGGTGTTTCTAGCTATCCGGCGGGCGAATTTGCGGCTCAATCCCAAAAAGTGCCAGTTGTTGCGGCAAGAAACTGTCTTTCTGGGACACGTCATTAGCGCTCAAGGGATTGCCACCGATCCAGCCAAAATTGCCGTGGTACAGCATTGGCCTGAGCCGTCTAATGTGTCGCAGCTGCGCACCTTTCTCGGGTTAGCGTCGTACTATCGCCGGTTCGTGAGGGATTTTGCTACGATCGCCAGCCCGCTGCACGCGCTCACGAGAAAGAACCAGCCGTTTCGCTGGGACAGGGAGCACGCGCGTGCGTTCACACGGTTACGGGAAGCTCTGGTTACGTCGCCCGTTCTCGAATATCCTGATATAGCTCGTACATTTATTCTCGACACGGACGCGAGCGATGTAGGGCTGGGGGCCGTCCTGTCTCAGGTTGCCGGGGGCAAAGAGCGTGTTGTCGCGTACTTCAGCCGCGCGTTGTCTGGGCCGGAAAAGAATTACTGCGTCACGCGGCGCGAGCTGCTTGCGGTCGTCGCGGCCCTTAAGCATTTTAGGCCGTATTTATACGGGCAATCCTTCTTGCTGCGGACCGACCACGCTTTGCTGGTGTGGCTGCTCAGTTTTAAAGAGCCCGAGGGGCAGTTAGCGCGTTGGCTCGAACGGTTGCAGGACTATCATTTTACCGTTCAGCACCGAGCGGGAAAATTGCACGCTAACGCCGATGCGTTATCCCGCCGGCCGTGCAGCAAGGAGCGTTGTCGACACTGCGAGCGGGTTGAAGAGCGTGTGGGTGGTCACGACATCGAACACACCCCGACCCCCGTGAATCAGAACATTCTCCCTGCGCAGTCTTCCGAAGCCCCCGTCGGTAATCGGCCGTCCGAGCCGGCGTGCAGCCGAGTCACTGCGGCACCTACACCATCGCCGGTGGTCGTTTCGCCTGTGCCACAGATGGACTGCGATCAGCTAATGGTCGAGCAGGAGAAGGACCCGGCATTGCAGCGGGTATTAAGTTGGGTTAACGCGGGCCAGAGACCGGATTATGCCGCAATCGCCCACCTGGGACCCGAAGAAAAAGCTCTCCACTCGCAGTTTCACCGACTAGCGTTGCGGGGGGGCTTACTCTACCGCCAGTGGGAACGGCCGTGTGGCGCTGGTGAATCTTTTCAGCTGCTGGTGCCGCGGACTTTGCGGGCATGTGTGCTGGGGATGGTTCATGGGCACGCGGGTTCGGGACACTTTGGGGTAACTAAGACACTGCGGCGGTTGCGTGCTCGGTTCTACTGGCCGGGTTGTCATACTGACAGCGAACTTTTTGTTCACAGATGCGATGTCTGCACGGCAAAGAAGGGCCCTACCCAGCGCTCGCGAGCACCCTTGCAAGACTTTCGGGTGGGGGCGCCCATGGAACGTATGGGCGTGGACATTCTGGGGCCGTTTCCCATCTCTGATCGCGGGAATCGTTATGTGCTGGTGGCCATGGATTACTTCACCAAGTGGCCGGAGGCGTTCGCTGTTCCGGATCAGAGCGCTTCCACCACGGCTCGAGTGCTGGTGGATGAGGTGTTCAGCCGATTCGGCTCCCCGGAGCAGTTGCACAGTGATCAGGGGTGTAACTTCGAGGCGGAGGTGTTTGCGGCGGTGTGCGAGCGCCTCGGGGTGAAAAAGACCCGCACCACGCCCCTGCATCCACAAAGTGACGGCCTCGTGGAGCGGTTTAACCGAACACTCACCACCCAACTCGCCGTGCTTACCAGCAACCGGCAAAATGATTGGGACGAGCATTTGCCTCTCGTGCTTTGGGCGTATCGCACAGCGGTGCAGGAGTCCTCGCAACTGACGCCAGCTGCGTTAATGTTGGTCGCGAGTTGCGCACGCCTGTGGATCTGGTGTTCGGGCCCCCGCCTCAAGTGGATTTACCCACGAAACCAGGTTTGGACTATTTTTATTCATTGAAAGACAAACTGTTTCGTGTCCACGAATTGGCGCGTAGACACTTGGCGGACGCCGGGGTTAAGCAGCGCCGCGTGTACGATACCCACAGCCGGGGGCGCGACTTTGCTACTGGGGAGCAGGTTTGGGTGTATTCCCCCGGAAGGAAAAGGGGGCTTTCACCTAAGCTGATGTCGCACTGGGTGGGCCCCTGCACGGTCGTCGCACAGCTCTCTGATGTGGTCTACCGGGTGCGGTTGACGGGGCGGTCGCGATTGGTCGTGCTCCACCGGGACCGGCTCGCTCCCTACCAGCCCCACGTCAGCAAAACATCGAGCTCTGTGGAGGCCGGTCCGCCTCAGGAAGAGGGCTGTGCCCCGCCTTCCCCCGCAAAAAGACTCCGGCGTTCACAACGCCAGCGCCGGCCACCGTCACGCCTGCTAGACTGAGTTCGCCATGGTGACCGGGGACGGTCACAGCTCGGGTGGGGGCAATGTGGCGTGGGCGGGGTTTCGGGTAATAACCATCATGCTCTGCGGGAGGGACTGTTTATGTGTTCACCGTGTTGGGGAAAGGTGTTTGGTTTAGTGGCTTCAGCCAGGGTATGTGTGATAGGGTGTTCTTGTTTTAAGCCGTCTCATGTGTTCGAGTTGTGAGATTGTGTGCTTGAATAAAATACTCCCAGCCATTTGCATTGGGCAGCAAGATAAGCTCGCTCGTCTCTCCACCATCCTTTCAGGCGATAAAAACGCCACAATATATATATATATATAAACACTGCTTAAAAAATTAAAAGGAACACTTAGTCCCAGTTTGACTTGAACCATGCATACACATATGAGAGGCGTGCGAGTCAAACATTGGATTAAGTGCTTGACTTGGTTGTTGACATAGTTGTTCTTTTTTTAAGTAGTCTATGTACTTGTTCATTGACAGCCATTGTCCTCATTTACATTTGACCAAAAGTGAGTCAGTAAAGCAGAAAAGTCACACTTGTGTGGAAGCAAACATCTGTTGACGGCAATTGGTCCAAGGCTACTCAGAATATGTTTAAATTCTTGCAAATGAAAACGTCACGGTTTATTCACTTTCGTAGCAGGGATAGAGCTATCTTGCTTGAGCTCCATGGACAAGTGTCTACCTGTGGAAACCACTTGACAACTGAGCAGAAATCCTGCCTGAAAGCAACACACCCTGCCATGACCTAAGCCCACAAGCTGTTAACACAGGCACTTAAGCCTTGAGTTCCTTATGGAGTTGGACCCACACCTCATCTGGCATACCAAGAGAAGAAACTCACAACAGGCACTGCTGGGAATTGAACCTAGGATCTGATGTTTACAAGGCAGGCACTTTCACCAGCGAAGCCACAGTGCCAAAGGCCTGGCTGGCACCTCGGGCAAGACCCAGCACTTTTAACAGAGAGTCTCCTGGACAAGACATGACATTGCTCGCAAGGCCAAGATTTCCTCTATCGGAAAGGAAAGTGTGATTCTTGACCACGGATTTCATCTTATATGTGGATGAAAAGAAGGTGACAAGCATTCGACTCTGGCGGGACTCGAACCCGCAACCTTTGAATAGCTCACCTGAGCCTAGAAGTCCAATGCGCTATCCATTGCACCACAGAGCCAACCGAGGGAGCTGTCTGGGGTGTTTCATTTCAGGCTGCCCAAGACTCATGGAAGGCGTAGAACTTGCATGGTCAAGTTCATGAGGCAGATGCTTTTCTGTTGCCAACAATCAAATTCCACTAAATGCAAACAACTATGGCAGGAGCTGAACCCACAAGCTGTTAACAGCGTGGACAGAATGCCTTGATTTCACCATGGAATTTGCCACCCTGTCTGGCCCTGTCTGGTTTGGAAGGTTATTCATCTCTGGCTGTAAAAAAGGCAGAAAAGGGATAGCTCTCGCACCACCAGGTGATTGTTGCACTAGGCACTGCTCAGATTACACAGGAGCATGAAGACCTATTCATATACACATTAGAGTAAGCTCTAGATAACATATTAAATAAGGTATCTCCTCCTCCCCGTGCATTGCACATTTTGTGGTGTAAGATCCTACAAATCTGAGACATCAGTACAGGTTGTGATTATTCCCCAACACGTGAATAATCACAACCACAAGTCAAGTTGTATTTCAAAAATCAATGGAGCGCAAGACAAGATTGAAATGTTGACAGCACTAAGGACACACAAGGTGGGTCTCTAATCTAGGTTAATCAGAAAGCTTGCAGATTGTGTGACCTTAAGTCACAGCAAGAGGCACTGCTGGGAATCGAACCCAGGATCTCCTGTTTACTAGACAGGCGCTTTAACCAACTGAGCCACAGCACCACGTGACAACGTTGTCCCCACACTTAAAACCTCAAACTCGTACCTGATAAGCTGCGGGACAGGAACTTGACTCTTGGGCTAAGGTTGTCTCCACTGGCGTGCAGCTCGATAGGAGTTTAAATGAAGTCCCACAGTGCTATACCATGCTCCACAGAGCACACCATATCTGCCAGTCATGGTGTTTCATCTCAGGTTGTTCCAAGTTCATTGTAGACAAAGATCGTGCCTGTTGCAGTAGATTTCAGCCTTGCAAAGATGAACAACTGTTGGCAAACTACAAACACACTGTATGGTATATATCTGCAAATGGCATACAGTGTACGAAAAGAAAAAAATATATATATAAATAAATATAAATATATATATATATATATATATATATATATACAGTATATATATATAAACACTGCTTAAAAAATTAAAAGGAACACTTAGTCCCAGTTTGACTTGAACCATGCATACACATATGAGAGGCGTGCGAGTCAAACATTGGATTAAGTGCTTAACTTAGTTGTTGACATAGTTGTTCTTTTTTTAAGTAGTCTATGTACTTGTTCATTGACAGCCATTGTCCTCATTGACATTTGACCAAAAGTGAGTCAGTAAAGCAGAAAAGTCACACTTGTGTGGAAGCAAACATCTGTTGACGGCAATTGGTCCAAGGCTACTCAGAATATGTTTAAATTCTTGCAAATGAAAACGTCACAGTTTATTCACTTTCGTAGCAGGGATAGAGCTATCTTGCTTGAGCTCCATGGACAAGGGTCTACGTGTGGAAACCACTTGACAACTGAGCAGAAATCCTGCCTGAAAGCAACACACCCTGCCATGACCTAAGCCCACAAGCCGTTAACACAGGCACTTAAGCCTTGAGTTCCTTATGGAGTTGGACCCACACCTCATCTGGCATACCAAGAGAAGAAACTCACAACAGGCACTGCTGGGAACTGAACCTAGGATCTGCTGTTTACAAGGCAGGCACTTTCACCAGCGAAGCCACAGTGCCAAAGGCCTGGCTGGCACCTCGGGCAAGACCCAGCACTTTTAACAGAGAGTCTCCTGGACAAGACATGACATTGCTCGCAAGGCCAAGATTTCCTCTATCGGAAAGGAAAGTGTGATTCTTGACCACGGATTTCATCTTATATGTGGATGAAAAGAAGGTGACAAGCATTCGACTCTGGCGGGACTCGAACCCGCAACCTTTGAATAGCTCACCTGAGCCTAGAAGTCCAATGCGCTATCCATTGCACCACAGAGCCAACCGAGGGAGCTGTCTGGGGTGTTTCATTTCAGGCTGCCCAAGACTCATGGAAGGCGTAGAACTTGCATGGTCAAGTTCATGAGGCAGATGCTTTTCTGTTGCCAACAATCAAATTCCACTAAATGCAAACAACTATGGCAGGAGCTGAACCCACAAGCTGTCAACAGCGTGGACAGAATGCCTTGATTTCACCATGGAATTTGCCACCCTGTCTAGCCCTGTCTGGTTTGGAAGGTTATTCATCTCTGGCTGTAAAAAAGGCAGAAAAGGGATAACTCTCGCACCACCAGGTGATTGTTGCACTAGGCACTGCTCAGATTACACAGGAGCATGAAGACCTATTCATATACACATTAGAGTAAGCTCTAGATAACATATTAAATAAGGTATCTCCTCCTCCCCGTGCATTGCACATTTTGTGGTGTAAGGTCCTACAAATCTGAGACATCAGTACAGGTTGTGATTATTCCCCAACACGTGAATAATCACAACCACAAGTCAAGTTGTATTTCAAAAATCAATGGAGCGCAAGACAAGATTGAAATGTTGACAGCACTAAGGATACACAAGGTGGGACTCTAATCTAGGTTAATCAGAAAGCTTTCAGATTGTGTGACCTTAAGTCACAGCGAGAGGCACTGCTGGGATTCGAACCGAGGATCTCCTGTTTACTAGACAGGCGCTTTAACCAACTGAGCCACAGCGCCACGGGAGAATGCCGGCCCCACACTTAAAACCTCAAACTCGTACCTGATAAGCTGCGGGACAGGAACTTGACTCTCGGGCTAAGGTTGTCTCCACTGGCGTGCAGCTCAATAGGAGTTTAAATGAAGTCCCACAGTGCTATACCATGCTCCACAGAGCACACCATATCTGCCAGTCATGGTGTTATATATATATATATATATATTTATATATATATATATATATATATATATATATATATATAAACACTGCTTAAAAAATTAAAAGGAACACTTAGTCCCAGTTTGACTTGAACCATGCATACACATATGAGAGGCGTGCGAGTCAAACATTGGATTAAGTGCTTGACTTAGTTGTTGACATAGTTGTTCTTTTTTTAAGTAATCTATGTACTTGTTCATTGACAGCCATTGTCCTCATTTACATTTGACCAAAAGTGAGTCAGTAAAGCAGAAAAGTCACACTTGTGTGGAAGCAAACATCTGTTGACGGCCATTGGTCCAAGGCTACTCAGAATATGTTTAAATTCTTGCAAATGAAAACGTCACGGTTTATTCACTTTCGTAGCAGGGATAGAGCTATCTTGCTTGAGCTCCATGGACAAATGTCTACCTGTGGAAACCACTTGACAACTGAGCAGAAATCCTGCCTGAAAGCAACACACCCTGCCATGACCTAAGCCCACAAGCTGTTAACACAGGCACTTAAGCCTTGAGTTCCTTATGGAGTTGGACCCACACCTCATCTGGCATACCAAGAGAAGAAACTCACAACAGGCACTGCTGGGAAGTGAACCTAGGATCTGCTGTTTACAAGGCAGGCACTTTCACCAGCGAAGCCACAGTGCCAAAGGCCTGGCTGGCACCTCGGGCAAGACCCAGCACTTTTAACAGAGAGTCTCCTGGACAAGACATAACATTGCTCGCAAGGCCAAGATTTCCTCCATCGGAAAGGAAAGTGTGATTCTTGACCACGGATTTCATCTTATATGTGGATGAAAAGAAGGTGACGAGCATTCGACTCTGGCGGGACTCGAACCCGCAACCTTTGAATAGCTCACCTGAGCCTAGAAGTCCAATGTGCTATCCATTGCGCCACAGAGCCAACCGAGGGAGCTGTCTGGGGTGTTTCATTTCAGGCTGCCCAAGACTCATGGAAGGCGTAGAACTTGCATGGTCAAGTTCATGAGGCAGATGCTTTTCTGTTGCCAACAATCAAATTCCACTAAATGCAAACAACTATGGCAGGAGCTGAACCCACAAGCTGTCAACAGCGTGGACAGAATGCCTTGATTTCACCATGGAATTTGCCACCCTGTCTAGCCCTGTCTGGTTTGGAAGGTTATTCATCTCTGGCTGTAAAAAAGGCAGAAAAGGGATAGCTCTCGCACCACCAGGTGATTGTTGCACTAGGCACTGCTCAGATTACACAGGAGCATGAAGACCTATTCATATACACATTAGAGTAAGCTCTAGATAACATATTAAATAAGGTATCTCCTCCTCCCCGTGCATTGCACATTTTGTGGTGTAAGGTCCTACAAATCTGAGACATCAGTACAGGTTGTGATTATTCCCCAACACGTGAATAATCACAACCACAAGTCAAGTTGTATTTCAAAAATCAATGGAGCGCAAGACAAGATTGAAATGTTGACAGCACTAAGGATACACAAGGTGGGACTCTAATCTAGGTTAATCAGAAAGCTTGCAGATTGTGTGACCTTAAGTCACAGCGAGAGGCACTGCTGGGATTTGAACCCAGGATCTCCTGTTTACTAGACAGGAACTTTAAACAACTGAGCCACAGTGCCACGGGACAACGCTGGCCCCACACTTAAAACCTCAAACTCGTACCTGATAAGCTGCGGGACAGGAACTTGACTTTCAGGCTAAGGTTGTCTCCACTGGCGTGCAGCTCAATAGGAGTTTAAATGAAGTCCCACAGTGCTATACCATGCTCCACTGAGCACACCATATCTGCCAGTCATGGTGTTTTATATATATATATATATATATATATATATATATATATATATATATAAACACTGCTTAAAAAATTAAAAGGAACACTTAGTCCCAGTTTGACTTGAACCATGCATACACATATGAGAGGCGTGCGAGTCAAACATTGGATTAAGTGCTTGACTTAGTTGTTGACATAGTTGTTCTTTTTTTAAGTAATCTATGTACTTGTTCATTGACAGCCATTGTCCTCATTTACATTTGACCAAAAGTGAGTCAGTAAAGCAGAAAAGTCACACTTGTGTGGAAGCAAACATCTGTTGACGGCCATTGGTCCAAGGCTACTCAGAATATGTTTAAATTCTTGCAAATGAAAACGTCACGGTTTATTCACTTTCGTAGCAGGGATAGAGCTATCTTGCTTGAGCTCCATGGACAAGTGTCTACCTGTGGAAACCACTTGACAACTGAGCAGAAATCCTGCCTGAAAGCAACACACCCTGCCATGACCTAAGCCCACAAGCTGTTAACACAGGCACTTAAGCCTTGAGTTCCTTATGGAGTTGGACCCACACCTCATCTGGCATACCAAGAGAAGAAACTCACAACAGGCACTGCTGGGAATTGAACCTAGGATCTGCTGTTTACAAGGCAGGCACTTTCACCAGGGAAGCCACAGTGCCAAAGGCCTGACTGGCAACTCGGGCAAGACCCAGCACTTTTAACAGAGAGTCTCCTGGACAAGAGATAACATTGCTCGCAAGGCCAAGATTTCCTCCATCGGAAAGGAAAGTGTGATTCTTGACCACGGATTTCATCTTATATGTGGTGTGTGGATGAAAAGAAGGTGACAAGCATTCGACTCTGGCAGGACTCGAACCCGCAACCTTTGAATAGCTCACCCGAGCCTAGAAGTCCAATGCGCTATCCATTGCGCCACAGAGCCAACCGAGGGAGCTGTCTGGGGTGTTTCATTTCAGGCTGCCCAAGACTCATGGAAGGCGTAGAACTTGCATGGTCAAGTTCATGAGGCAGATGCTTTTCTGTTGCCAACAATCAAATTCCACTAAATGCAAACAACTATGGCAGGAGCTGAACCCACAAGCTGTCAACAGCGTGGACAGAATGCCTTGATTTCACCATGGAATTTGCCACCCTGTCTAGCCCTGTCTGGTTTGGAAGGTTATTCATCTCTGGCTGTAAAAAAGGCAGAAAAGGGATAGCTCTCGCACCACCAGGTGATTGTTGCACTAGGCACTGCTCAGATTACACAGGAGCATGAAGACCTATTCATATACACATTAGAGTAAGCTCTAGATAACATATTAAATAAGGTATCTCCTCCTCCCCGTGCATTGCACATTTTGTGGTGTAAGGTCCTACAAATCTGAGACATCAGTACAGGTTGTGATTATTCCCCAACACGTGAATAATCACAACCACAAGTCAAGTTGTATTTCAAAAATCAATGGAGCGCAAGACAAGATTGAAATGTTGACAGCAGTAAGGATACACAAGGTGGGACTCTAATCTAGGTTAATCAGAAAGCTTGCAGATTGTGTGACCTTAAGTCACAGCGAGAGGCACTGCTGGGATTCAAACCCAGGATCTCCTGTTTACTAGACAGGCGCTTTAACCAACTAAGCCACAGCGCCACGGGACAAACTTGGCCCCACACTTAAAACCTCAAACTCGTACCTGATAAGCTGCGGGACAGGAACTTGACTCTCGGGCTAAGGTTGTCTCCACTGGCGTGCAGCTCGATAGGAGTTTAAATGAAGTCCCACAGTGCTATACCATGCTCCACAGAGCACACCATATCTGCCAGTCATGGTGTTACATATATATATATATATATATATATATATATATATATATATATATATATATAAACACTGCTTAAAAAATTAAAAGGAACACTTAGTCCCAGTTTGACTTGAACCATGCATACACATATGAAAGGCGTGCGAGTCAAACATTGGATTAAGTGCTTGACTTAGTTGTTGACATAGTTGTTCTTTTTTTAAGTAATCTATGTACTTGTTCATTGACAGCCATTGTCCTCATTTACATTTGACCAAAAGTGAGTCAGTAAAGCAGAAAAGTCACACTTGTGTGGAAGCAAACATCTGTTGACGGCAATTGGTCCAAGGCTACTCAGAATATGTTTAAATTCTTGCAAATGAAAACGTCACGGTTTATTCACTTTCGTAGCAGGGATAGAGCTATCTTGCTTGAGCTCCATGGACAAGTGTCTACCTGTGGAAACCACTTGACAACTGAGCAGAAATCCTGCCTGAAAGCAACACACCCTGCCATGACCTAAGCACACAAGCTGTTAACACAGGCACTTAAGCCTTGAGTTCCTTATGGAGTTGGACCCACACCTCATCTGGCATACCAAGAGAAGAAACTCACAACAGGCACTGCTGGGAATTGAACCTAGGATCTGCTGTTTACAAGGCAGGCACTTTCACCAGCGAAGCCACAGTGCCAAAGGCCTGGCTGGCACCTCGGGCAAGACCCAGCACTTTTAACAGAGAGTCTCCTGGACAAGACATAACACTGCTCGCAAGGCCAAGATTTCCTCCATCGGAAAGGAAAGTGTGATTCTTGACCACGGATTTCATCTTATATGTGGTGTGTGGATGAAAAGAAGGTGACAAGCATTCGACTCTGACGGGACTCGAACCCGCAACCTTTGAATAGCTCACCCGAGCCTAGAAGTCCAATGCGCTATCCATTGCGCCACAGAGCCAACCGAGGGAGCTGTCTGGGGTGTTTCATTTCAGGCTGCCCAAGACTCATGGAAGGCGTAGAACTTGCATGGTCAAGTTCATGAGGCAGATGCTTTTCTGTTGCCAACAATCAAATTCCACTAAATGCAAACAACTATGGCAGGAGCTGAACCCACAAGCTGTCAACAGCGTGGACAGAATGCCTTGATTTCACCATGGAATTTGCCACCCTGTCTAGCCCTGTCTGGTTTGGAAGGTTATTCATCTCTGGCTGTAAAAAAGGCAGAAAAGGGATAGCTCTCGCACCACCAGGTGATTGTTGCACTAGGCACTGCTCAGATTACACAGGAGCATGAAGACCTATTCATATACACATTAGAGTAAGCTCTAGATAACATATTAAATAAGGTATCTCCTCCTCCCCGTGCATTGCACATTTTGTGGTGTAAGGTCCTACAAATCTGAGACATCAGTACAGGTTGTGATTATTCCCCAACACGTGAATAATCACAACCACAAGTCAAGTTGTATTTCAAAAATCAATGGAGCGCAAGACAAGATTGAAATGTTGACAGCACTAAGGATACACAAGGTGGGACTCTAATCTAGGTTAATCAGAAAGCTTGCGGATTGTGTGACCTTAAGTCAAAGCGAGAGGCACTGCTGGGATTCGAACCCAGGATCTCCTGTTTACTAGACAGGCGCTTTAACCAACTGAGCCACAGCGCCACGGGACACTGCTGGCCCCACACTTAAAACCTCAAACTCGTACCTGATAAGCTGCGGGACAGGAACTTGACTCTCGGGCTAAGGTTGTCTCCACTGGCGTGCAGCTCAATAGGAGTTTAAATGAAGTCCCACAGTGCTATACCATGCTTCACAGAGCACACCATATCTGCCAGTCATGGTGTTTTATATATATATATATATATATATATATATATATATATATATATATATAAACACTGTTTAAAAAATTAAAAGGAACACTTAGTCCCAGTTTGACTTGAACCATGCATACACATATGAGAGGCGTGCAAGTCAAACATTGGATTAAGTGCTTGACTTAGTTGTTGACATAGTTGTTCTTTTTTTAAGTAATCTATGTACTTGTTCATTGACAGCCATTGTCCTCATTTACATTTGACCAAAAGTGAGTCAGTAAAGCAGAAAAGTCACACTTGTGTGGAAGCAAACATCTGTTGACGGCAATTGGTCCAAGGCTACTCAGAATATGTTTAAATTCTTGCAAATGAAAACGTCACGGTTTATTCACTTTCGTAGCAGGGATAGAGCTATCTTGCTTGAGCTCCATGGACAAGTGTCTACCTGTGGAAACCACTTGACAACTGAGCAGAAATCCTGCCTGAAAGCAACACACCCTGCCATGACCTAAGCCCACAAGCTGTTAACACAGGCACTTAAGCCTTGAGTTCCTTATGGAGTTGGACCCACACCTCATCTGGCATACCAAGAGAAGAAACTCACAACAGGCACTGCTGGGAATTGAACCTAGGATCTGCTGTTTACAAGGCAGGCACTTTCACCAGCGAAGCCACAGTGCCAAAGGCCTGGCTGGCACCTCGGGCAAGACCCAGCACTTTTAACAGAGAGTCTCCTGGACAAGACATAACATTACTCGCAAGGCCAAGATTTCCTCCATCGGAAAGAAAAGTGTGATTCTTGACCACGGATTTCATCTTATATGTGGTGTGTGGATGAAAAGAAGGTGACAAGCATTCGACTCTGGCGGGACTCGAACCCGCAACCTTTGAATAGCTCACCCGAGCCTAGAAGTCCAATGCGCTATCCATTGCGCCACAGAGCCAACCGAGGGAGCTGTCTGGGGTGTTTCATTTCAGGCTGCCCAAGACTCATGGAAGGCGTAGAACTTGCATGGTCAAGTTCATGAGGCAGATGCTTTTCTGTTGCCAACAATCAAATTCCACTAAATGCAAACAACTATGGCAGGAGCTGAACCCACAAGCTGTCAACAGCGTGGACAGAATGCCTTGATTTCACCATGGAATTTGCCACCCTGTCTAGCCCTGTCTGGTTTGGAAGGTTATTCATCTCTGGCTGTAAAAAAGGCAGAAAAGGGATAGCTCTCGCACCACCAGGTGATTGTTGCACTAGGCACTGCTCAGATTACACAGGAGCATGAAGACCTATTCATATACACATTAGAGTAAGCTCTAGATAACATATTAAATAAGGTATCTCCTCCTCCCCGTGCATTGCACATTTTGTGGTGTAAGGTCCTACAAATCTGAGACATCAGTACAGGTTGTGATTATTCCCCAACACGTGAATAATCACAACCACAAGTCAAGTTGTATTTCAAAAATCAATGGAGCGCAAGACAAGATTGAAATGTTGACAGCACTAAGGATACACAAGGTGGGACTCTAATCTAGGTTAATCAGAAAGCTTGCGGATTGTGTGACCTTAAGTCAAAGCGAGAGGCACT
The DNA here is from genome assembly GCF_024256425.1 of Clarias gariepinus. NCBI lineage: Eukaryota > Metazoa > Chordata > Actinopteri > Siluriformes > Clariidae > Clarias > Clarias gariepinus. The sequence goes on along the minus strand of NC_071113.1, from coordinate 19,813,658 downwards.
GCTGGGATTCGAACCCAGGATCTCTTGTTTACTAGACAGGCGCTTTAACCAACTGAGCCACAGCGCCACGGGACACTGGTGGCCCCACACTTAAAACCTCAAACTCGTACCGGATAAGCTGCGGGACAGGAACTTGACTCTCGGGCTAAGGTTGTCTCCACTGGCGTGCAGCTCAATAGGAGTTTAAATGAAGTCCCACAGTGCTATACCATGCTCCACAGAGCACACCATATCTGCCAGTCATGGTGTTATATATATATATATATATATATATATATATATATAAACACTGCTTAAAAAATTAAAAGGAACACTTAGTCCCAGTTTGACTTGAACCATGCATACACATATGAGAGGCGTGCGAGTCAAACATTGGATTAAGTGCTTGACTTAGTTGTTGACATAGTTGTTCGTTTTTTAAGTAATCTATGTACTTGTTCATTGACAGCCATTGTCCTCATTTACATTTGACCAAAAGTGAGTCAGTAAAGCAGAAAAGTCACACTTGTGTGGAAGCAAACATCTGTTGACGGCAATTGGTCCAAGGCTACTCAGAATATGTTTAAATTCTTGCAAATGAAAACGTCACGGTTTATTCACTTTCGTAGCAGGGATAGAGCTATCTTGCTTGAGCTCCATGGACAAGTGTCTACCTGTGGAAACCACTTGACAACTGAGCAGAAATCCTGCCTGAAAGCAACACACCCTGCCATGACCTAAGCCCACAAGCTGTTAACACAGGCACTTAAGCCTTGAGTTCCTTATGGAGTTGGACCCACACCTCATCTGGCATACCAAGAGAAGAAACTCATAACAGGCACTGCTGGGAATTGAACCTAGGATCTGCTGTTTACAAGGCAGGCACTTTCACCAGCGAAGCCACAGTGCCAAAGGCCTGGCTGGCACCTCGGGCAAGACCCAGCACTTTTAACAGAGAGTCTCCTGGACAAGACATAACACTGCTCGCAAGGCCAAGATTTCCTCCATCGGAAAGGAAAGTGTGATTCTTGACCACGGATTTCATCTTATATGTGGTGTGTGGATGAAAAGAAGGTGACAAGCATTCGACTCTGGCGGGACTCGAACCCGCAACCTTTGAATAGCTCACCTGAGCCTAGAAGGCCAATGCGCTATCCATTGCGCCACAGAGCCAACCGAGGGAGCTGTCTGGGGTGTTTCATTTCAGGCTGCCCAAGACTCATGGAAGGCGTAGAACTTGCATGGTCAAGTTCATGAGGCAGATGCTTTTCTGTTGCCAACAATCAAATTCCACTAAATGCAAACAACTATGGCAGGAGCTGAACCCACAAGCTGTCAACAGCGTGGACAGAATGCCTTGATTTCACCATGGAATTTGCCACCCTGTCTAGCCCTGTCTGGTTTGGAAGGTTATTCATCTCTGGCTGTAAAAAAGGCAGAAAAGGGATAGCTCTCGCACCACCAGGTGATTGTTGCACTAGGCACTGCTCAGATTACACAGGAGCATGAAGACCTATTCATATACACATTAGAGTAAGCTCTAGATAACATATTAAATAAGGTATCTCCTCCTCCCCGTGCATTGCACATTTTGTGGTGTAAGGTCCTACAAATCTGAGACATCAGTACAGGTTGTGATTATTCCCCAACACGTGAATAATCACAACCACAAGTCAAGTTGTATTTCAAAAATCAATGGAGCGCAAGACAAGATTGAAATGTTGACAGCACTAAGGATACACAAGGTGGGACTCTAATCTAGGTTAATCAGAAAGCTTTCAGATTGTGTGACCTTAAGTCACAGCGAGAGGCACTGCTGGGATTTGAACCCAGGATCTCCTGTTTACTAGACAGGCGCTTTAACCAACTGAGCCACAGCGCCACGGGACAACGCTGGCCCCACACTTAAAACCTCAAACTCGTACCTGATAAGCTGCGGGACAGGAACTTGACTCTCGGGCTAAGGTTGTCTCCACTGGCGTGCAGCTCAATAGGAGTTTAAATGAAGTCCCACAGTGCTATACCATGCTCCACAGAGCACACCATATCTGCCAGTCATGGTGTTTTATATATATATATATATATATATATATATATATATATGTATATAAACACTGCTTAAAAAATTAAAAGGAACACTTAGTCCCAGTTTGACTTGAACCATGCATACACATATGAGAGGCGTGCGAGTCAAACATTGGATTAAGTGCTTGACTTAGTTGTTGACATAGTTGTTCTTTTTTTAAGTAATCTATGTACTTGTTCATTGACAGCCATTGTCCTCATTTACATTTGACCAAAAGTGAGTCAGTAAAGCAGAAAAGTCACACTTGTGTGGAAGCAAACATCTGTTGACGGCCATTGGTCCAAGGCTACTCATAATATGTTTAAATTCTTGCAAATGAAAACGTCACGGTTTATTCACTTTCGTAGCAGGGATAGAGCTATCTTGCTTGAGCTCCATGGACAAGTGTCTACCTGTGGAAACCACTTGACAACTGAGCAGAAATCCTGCCTGTGAGCAACACACCCTGCCATGACCTAAGCCCACAAGCTGTTAACACAGGCACTTAAGCCTTGAGTTCCTTATGGAGTTGGACCCACACCTCATCTGGCATACCAAGAGAAGAAACTCACAACAGGCACTGCTGGGAATTGAACCTAGGATCTGCTGTTTACAAGGCAGGCACTTTCACCAGCGAAGCCACAGTGCCAAAGGCCTGGCTGGCACCTCGGGCAAGACCCAGCACTTTTAACAGAGAGTCTCCTGGACAAGACATAACATTGCTCGCAAGGCCAAGATTTCCTCCATCGGAAAGGAAAGTGTGATTCTTGACCACGGATTTCATCTTATATGTGGTGTGTGGATGAAAAGAAGGTGACAAGCATTCGACTCTGACGGGACTCGAACCCGCAACCTTTGAATAGCTCACCCGAGCCTAGAAGTCCAATGCGCTATCCATTGCGCCACAGAGCCAACCGAGGGAGCTGTCTGGGGTGTTTCATTTCAGGCTGCCCAAGACTCATGGAAGGCGTAGAACTTGCATGGTCAAGTTCATGAGGCAGATGCTTTTCTGTTGCCAACAATCAAATTCCACTAAATGCAAACAACTATGGCAGGAGCTGAACCCACAAGCTGTCAACAGCGTGGACAGAATGCCTTGATTTCACCATGGAATTTGCCACCCTGTCTAGCCCTGTCTGGTTTGGAAGGTTATTCATCTCTGGCTGTAAAAAAGGCAGAAAAGGGATAGCTCTCGCACCACCAGGTGATTGTTGCACTAGGCACTGCTCAGATTACACAGGAGCATGAAGACCTATTCATATACACATTAGAGTAAGCTCTAGATAACATATTAAATAAGGTATCTCCTCCTCCCCGTGCATTGCACATTTTGTGGTGTAAGGTCCTACAAATCTGAGACATCAGTACAGGTTGTGATTATTCCCCAACACGTGAATAATCACAACCACAAGTCAAGTTGTATTTCAAAAATCAATGGAGCGCAAGACAAGATTGAAATGTTGACAGCACTAAGGATACACAAGGTGGGACTCTAATCTAGGTTAATCAGAAAGCTTGCGGATTGTGTGACCTTAAGTCAAAGCGAGAGGCACTGCTGGGATTCGAACCCAGGATCTCCTGTTTACTAGACAGGCGCTTTAACCAACTGAGCCACAGCGCCACGGGACACTGCTGGCCCCACACTTAAAACCTCAAACTCGTACCGGATAAGCTGCGGGACAGGAACTTGACTCTCGGGCTAAGGTTGTCTCCACTGGCGTGCAGCTCAATAGGAGTTTAAATGAAGTCCCACAGTGCTATACCATGCTTCACAGAGCACACCATATCTGCCAGTCATGGTGTTTTATATATATATATATATATATATATATATATATATATATATATATATAAACACTGCTTAAAAAATTAAAAGGAACACTTAGTCCCAGTTTGACTTGAACCATGCATACACATATGAAAGGCGTGCGAGTCAAACATTGGATTAAGTGCTTGACTTAGTTGTTGACATAGTTGTTCTTTTTTTAAGTAATCTATGTACTTGTTCATTGACAGCCATTGTCCTCATTTACATTTGACCAAAAGTGAGTCAGTAAAGCAGAAAAGTCACACTTGTGTGGAAGCAAACATCTGTTGACGGCAATTGGTCCAAGGCTACTCAGAATATGTTTAAATTCTTGCAAATGAAAACGTCACGGTTTATTTACTTTCGTAGCAGGGATAGAGCTATCTTGCTTGAGCTCCATGGACAAGTGTCTACCTGTGGAAACCACTTGACAACTGAGCAGAAATCCTGCCTGAAAGCAACACACCCTGCCATGACCTAAGCCCACAAGCTGTTAACACAGGCACTTAAGCCTTGAGTTCCTTATGGAGTTGGACCCACACCTCATCTGGCATACCAAGAGAAGAAACTCACAACAGGCACTGCTGGGAATTGAACCTAGGATCTGCTGTTTACAAGGCAGGCACTTTCACCAGCGAAGCCACAGTGCCAAAGGCCTGGCTGGCACCTCGGGCAAGACCCAGCACTTTTAACAGAGAGTCTCCTGGACAAGAGATAACATTGCTCGCAAGGCCAAGATTTCCTCCATCGGAAAGGAAAGTGTGATTCTTGACCACGGATTTCATCTTATATGTGGTGTGTGGATGAAAAGAAGGTGACAAGCATTCGACTCTGACGGGACTCGAACCCGCAACCTTTGAATAGCTCACCCGAGCCTAGAAGTCCAATGCGCTATCCATTGCGCCACAGAGCCAACCGAGGGAGCTGTCTGGGGTGTTTCATTTCAGGCTGCCCAAGACTCATGGAAGGCGTAGAACTTGCATGGTCAAGTTCATGAGGCAGATGCTTTTCTGTTGCCAACAATCAAATTCCACTAAATGCAAACAACTATGGCAGGAGCTGAACCCACAAGCTGTCAACAGCGTGGACAGAATGCCTTGATTTCACCATGGAATTTGCCACCCTGTCTAGCCCTGTCTGGTTTGGAAGGTTATTCATCTCTGGCTGTAAAAAAGGCAGAAAAGGGATAGCTCTCGCACCACCAGGTGATTGTTGCACTAGGCACTGCTCAGATTACACAGGAGCATGAAGACCTATTCATATACACATTAGAGTAAGCTCTAGATAACATATTAAATAAGGTATCTCCTCCTCCCCGTGCATTGCACATTTTGTGGTGTAAGGTCCTACAAATCTGAGACATCAGTACAGGTTGTGATTATTCCCCAACACGTGAATAATCACAACCACAAGTCAAGTTGTATTTCAAAAATCAATGGAGCACAAGACAAGATTGAAATGTTGACAGCACTAAGGATACACAAGGTGGGACTCTAATCTAGGTTAATCAGAAAGCTTGCAGATTGTGTGACCTTAAGTCACAGCGAGAGGCACTGCTGGGATTCGAACCCAGGATCTCCTGTTTACTAGACAGGCGCTTTAACCAACTAAGCCACAGCGCCACAGGACACTGCTGGCCCCACACTTAAAACCTCAAACTCGTACCTGATAAGCTGCGGGACAGGAACTTGACTCTCGGGCTAAGGTTGTCTCCACTGGCGTGCAGCTCAATAGGAGTTTAAATGAAGTCCCACAGTGCTATACCATGCTCCACAGAGCACACCATATCTGCCAGTCATGGTGTTTTATATATATATATATATATATATATATATATATATATAAACACTGCTTAAAAAATTAAAAGGAACACTTAGTCCCAGTTTGACTTGAACCATGCATACACATATGAAAGGCGTGCGAGTCAAACATTGGATTAAGTGCTTGACTTAGTTGTTGACATAGTTGTTCTTTTTTTAAGTAATCTATGTACTTGTTCATTGACAGCCATTGTCCTCATTTACATTTGACCAAAAGTGAGTCAGTAAAGCAGAAAAGTCACACTTGTGTGGAAGCAAACATCTGTTGACGGCAATTGGTCCAAGGCTACTCAGAATATGTTTAAATTCTTGCAAATGAAAACGTCACGGTTTATTCACTTTCGTAGCAGGGATAGAGCTATCTTGCTTGAGCTCCATGGACAAGTGTCTACCTGTGGAAACCACTTGACAACTGAGCAGAAATCCTGCCTGAAAGCAACACACCCTGCCATGACCTAAGCCCACAAGCTGTTAACACAGGCACTTAAGCCTTGAGTTCCTTATGGAGTTGGACCCACACCTCATCTGGCATACCAAGAGAAGAAACTCACAACAGGCACTGCTGGGAATTGAACCTAGGATCTGCTGTTTACAAGGCAGGCACTTTCACCAGCGAAGCCACAGTGCCAAAGGCCTGGCTGGCACCTCGGGCAAGACCCAGCACTTTTAACAGAGAGTCTCCTGGACAAGAGATAACATTGCTCGCAAGGCCAAGATTTCCTCCATCGGAAAGGAAAGTGTGATTCTTGACCACGGATTTCATCTTATATGTGGTGTGTGGATGAAAAGAAGGTGACAAGCATTCGACTCTGACGGGACTCGAACCCGCAACCTTTGAATAGCTCACCCGAGCCTAGAAGTCCAATGCGCTATCCATTGCGCCACAGAGCCAACCGAGGGAGCTGTCTGGGGTGTTTCATTTCAGGCTGCCCAAGACTCATGGAAGGCGTAGAACTTGCATGGTCAAGTTCATGAGGCAGATGCTTTTCTGTTGCCAACAATCAAATTCCACTAAATGCAAACAACTATGGCAGGAGCTGAACCCACAAGCTGTCAACAGCGTGGACAGAATGCCTTGATTTCACCATGGAATTTGCCACCCTGTCTAGCCCTGTCTGGTTTGGAAGGTTATTCATCTCTGGCTGTAAAAAAGGCAGAAAAGGGATAGCTCTCGCACCACCAGGTGATTGTTGCACTAGGCACTGCTCAGATTACACAGGAGCATGAAGACCTATTCATATACACATTAGAGTAAGCTCTAGATAACATATTAAATAAGGTATCTCCTCCTCCCCGTGCATTGCACATTTTGTGGTGTAAGGTCCTACAAATCTGAGACATCAGTACAGGTTGTGATTATTCCCCAACACGTGAATAATCACAACCACAAGTCAAGTTGTATTTCAAAAATCAATGGAGCGCAAGAGAAGATTGAAATGTTGACAGCACTAAGGATACACAAGGTGGGACTCTAATCTAGGTTAATCAGAAAGCTTGCGGATTGTGTGACCTTAAGTCAAAGCGAGAGGCACTGCTGGGATTCGAACCCAGGATCTCCTGTTTACTAGACAGGCGCTTTAACCAACTGAGCCACAGCGCCACGGGACACTGCTGGCCCCACACTTAAAACCTCAAACTCGTACCGGATAAGCTGCGGGACAGGAACTTGACTCTCGGGCTAAGGTTGTCTCCACTGGCGTGCAGCTCAATAGGAGTTTAAATGAAGTCCCACAGTGCTATACCATGCTCCACAGAGCACACCATATCTGCCAGTCATGGTGTTTTATATATATATATATATATATATATATATATATATATATATATATATATATATAAACACTGCTTAAAAAATTAAAAGGAACACTTAGTCCCAGTTTGACTTGAACCATGCATACACATATGAAAGGCGTGCGAGTCAAACATTGGATTAAGTGCTTGACTTAGTTGTTGACATAGTTGTTCTTTTTTTAAGTAATCTATGTACTTGTTCATTGACAGCCATTGTCCTCATTTACATTTGACCAAAAGTGAGTCAGTAAAGCAGAAAAGTCACACTTGTGTGGAAGCAAACATCTGTTGACGGCAATTGGTCCAAGGCTACTCAGAATATGTTTAAATTCTTGCAAATGAAAACGTCACGGTTTATTCACTTTCGTAGCAGGGATAGAGCTATCTTGCTTGAGCTCCATGGACAAGTGTCTACCTGTGGAAACCACTTGACAACTGAGCAGAAATCCTGCCTGAAAGCAACACACCCTGCCATGACCTAAGCCCACAAGCTGTTAACACAGGCACTTAAGCCTTGAGTTCCTTATGGAGTTGGACCCACACCTCATCTGGCATACCAAGAGAAGAAACTCACAACAGGCACTGCTGGGAATTGAACCTAGGATCTGCTGTTTACAAGGCAGGCACTTTCACCAGCGAAGCCACAGTGCCAAAGGCCTGGCTGGCACCTCGGGCAAGACCCAGCACTTTTAACAGAGAGTCTCCTGGACAAGAGATAACATTGCTCGCAAGGCCAAGATTTCCTCCATCGGAAAGGAAAGTGTGATTCTTGACCACGGATTTCATCTTATATGTGGTGTGTGGATGAAAAGAAGGTGACAAGCATTCGACTCTGACGGGACTCGAACCCGCAACCTTTGAATAGCTCACCCGAGCCTAGAAGTCCAATGCGCTATCCATTGCGCCACAGAGCCAACCGAGGGAGCTGTCTGGGGTGTTTCATTTCAGGCTGCCCAAGACTCATGGAAGGCGTAGAACTTGCATGGTCAAGTTCATGAGGCAGATGCTTTTCTGTTGCCAACAATCAAATTCCACTAAATGCAAACAACTATGGCAGGAGCTGAACCCACAAGCTGTCAACAGCGTGGACAGAATGCCTTGATTTCACCATGGAATTTGCCACCCTGTCTAGCCCTGTCTGGTTTGGAAGGTTATTCATCTCTGGCTGTAAAAAAGGCAGAAAAGGGATAGCTCTCGCACCACCAGGTGATTGTTGCACTAGGCACTGCTCAGATTACACAGGAGCATGAAGACCTATTCATATACACATTAGAGTAAGCTCTAGATAACATATTAAATAAGGTATCTCCTCCTCCCCGTGCATTGCACATTTTGTGGTGTAAGGTCCTACAAATCTGAGACATCAGTACAGGTTGTGATTATTCCCCAACACGTGAATAATCACAACCACAAGTCAAGTTGTATTTCAAAAATCAATGGAGCGCAAGAGAAGATTGAAATGTTGACAGCACTAAGGATACACAAGGTGGGACTCTAATCTAGGTTAATCAGAAAGCTTGCGGATTGTGTGACCTTAAGTCAAAGCGAGAGGCACTGCTGGGATTCGAACCCAGGATCTCCTGTTTACTAGACAGGCGCTTTAACCAACTGAGCCACAGCGCCACGGGACACTGCTGGCCCCACACTTAAAACCTCAAACTCGTACCGGATAAGCTGCGGGACAGGAACTTGACTCTCGGGCTAAGGTTGTCTCCACTGGCGTGCAGCTCAATAGGAGTTTAAATGAAGTCCCACAGTGCTATACCATGCTCCACAGAGCACACCATATCTGCCAGTCATGGTGTTTTATATATATATATATATATATATATATATATATATATATATATATATATAAACACTGCTTAAAAAATTAAAAGGAACACTTAGTCCCAGTTTGACTTGAACCATGCATACACATATGAAAGGCGTGCGAGTCAAACATTGGATTAAGTGCTTGACTTAGTTGTTGACATAGTTGTTCTTTTTTTAAGTAATCTATGTACTTGTTCATTGACAGCCATTGTCCTCATTTACATTTGACCAAAAGTGAGTCAGTAAAGCAGAAAAGTCACACTTGTGTGGAAGCAAACATCTGTTGACGGCAATTGGTCCAAGGCTACTCAGAATATGTTTAAATTCTTGCAAATGAAAACGTCACGGTTTATTCACTTTCGTAGCAGGGATAGAGCTATCTTGCTTGAGCTCCATGGACAAGTGTCTACCTGTGGAAACCACTTGACAACTGAGCAGAAATCCTGCCTGAAAGCAACACACCCTGCCATGACCTAAGCCCACAAGCTGTTAACACAGGCACTTAAGCCTTGAGTTCCTTATGGAGTTGGACCCACACCTCATCTGGCATACCAAGAGAAGAAACTCACAACAGGCACTGCTGGGAATTGAACCTAGGATCTGCTGTTTACAAGGCAGGCACTTTCACCAGCGAAGCCACAGTGCCAAAGGCCTGGCTGGCACCTCGGGCAAGACCCAGCACTTTTAACAGAGAGTCTCCTGGACAAGAGATAACATTGCTCGCAAGGCCAAGATTTCCTCCATCGGAAAGGAAAGTGTGATTCTTGACCACGGATTTCATCTTATATGTGGTGTGTGGATGAAAAGAAGGTGACAAGCATTCGACTCTGACGGGACTCGAACCCGCAACCTTTGAATAGCTCACCCGAGCCTAGAAGTCCAATGCGCTATCCATTGCGCCACAGAGCCAACCGAGGGAGCTGTCTGGGGTGTTTCATTTCAGGCTGCCCAAGACTCATGGAAGGCGTAGAACTTGCATGGTCAAGTTCATGAGGCAGATGCTTTTCTGTTGCCAACAATCAAATTCCACTAAATGCAAACAACTATGGCAGGAGCTGAACCCACAAGCTGTCAACAGCGTGGACAGAATGCCTTGATTTCACCATGGAATTTGCCACCCTGTCTAGCCCTGTCTGGTTTGGAAGGTTATTCATCTCTGGCTGTAAAAAAGGCAGAAAAGGGATAGCTCTCGCACCACCAGGTGATTGTTGCACTAGGCACTGCTCAGATTACACAGGAGCATGAAGACCTATTCATATACACATTAGAGTAAGCTCTAGATAACATATTAAATAAGGTATCTCCTCCTCCCCGTGCATTGCACATTTTGTGGTGTAAGGTCCTACAAATCTGAGACATCAGTACAGGTTGTGATTATTCCCCAACACGTGAATAATCACAACCACAAGTCAAGTTGTATTTCAAAAATCAATGGAGCGCAAGACAAGATTGAAATGTTGACAGCAGTAAGGATACACAAGGTGGGACTCTAATCTAGGTTAATCAGAAAGCTTGCAGATTGTGTGACCTTAAGTCACAGCGAGAGGCACTGCTGGGATTCGAACCCAGGATCTCCTGTTTACTAGACAGGCGCTTTAACCAACTAAGCCACAGCGCCACGGGACACTGCTGGTCCCACACTTAAAACCTCAAACTCGTACCTGATAAGCTGCGGGACAGGAACTTGACTCTCGGGCTAAGGTTGTCTCCACTGGCGTGCAGCTCAATAGGAGTTTAAATGAAGTCCCACAGTGCTATACCATGCTCCACAGAGCACACCATATCTGCCAGTCATGGTGTTTTATATATATATATATATATATATATATATATATATATATAAACACTGCTTAAAAAATTAAAAGGAACACTTAGTCCCAGTTTGACTTGAACCATGCATACACATATGAAAGGCGTGCGAGTCAAACATTGGATTAAGTGCTTGACTTAGTTGTTGACATAGTTGTTCTTTTTTTAAGTAATCTATGTACTTGTTCATTGACAGCCATTGTCCTCATTTACATTTGACCAAAAGTGAGTCAGTAAAGCAGAAAAGTCACACTTGTGTGGAAGCAAACATCTGTTGACGGCAATTGGTCCAAGGCTACTCAGAATATGTTTAAATTCTTGCAAATGAAAACGTCACGGTTTATTCACTTTCGTAGCAGGGATAGAGCTATCTTGCTTGAGCTCCATGGACAAGTGTCTACCTGTGGAAACCACTTGACAACTGAGCAGAAATCCTGCCTGAAAGCAACACACCCTGCCATGACCTAAGCCCACAAGCTGTTAACACAGGCACTTAAGCCTTGAGTTCCTTATGGAGTTGGACCCACACCTCATCTGGCATACCAAGAGAAGAAACTCACAACAGGCACTGCTGGGAATTGAACCTAGGATCTGCTGTTTACAAGGCAGGCACTTTCACCAGCGAAGCCACAGTGCCAAAGGCCTGGCTGGCACCTCGGGCAAGACCCAGCACTTTTAACAGAGAGTCTCCTGGACAAGACATAACATTGCTCGCAAGGCCAAGATTTCCTCCATCGGAAAGGAAAGTGTGATTCTTGACCACGGATTTCATCTTATATGTGGTGTGTGGATGAAAAGAAGGTGACAAGCATTCGACTCTGACGGGACTCGAACCCGCAACCTTTGAATAGCTCACCCGAGCCTAGAAGTCCAATGCGCTATCCATTGCGCCACAGAGCCAACCGAGGGAGCTGTCTGGGGTGTTTCATTTCAGGCTGCCCAAGACTCATGGAAGGCGTAGAACTTGCATGGTCAAGTTCATGAGGCAGATGCTTTTCTGTTGCCAACAATCAAATTCCACTAAATGCAAACAACTATGGCAGGAGCTGAACCCACAAGCTGTCAACAGCGTGGACAGAATGCCTTGATTTCACCATGGAATTTGCCACCCTGTCTAGCCCTGTCTGGTTTGGAAGGTTATTCATCTCTGGCTGTAAAAAAGGCAGAAAAGGGATAGCTCTCGCACCACCAGGTGATTGTTGCACTAGGCACTGCTCAGATTACACAGGAGCATGAAGACCTATTCATATACACATTAGAGTAAGCTCTAGATAACATATTAAATAAGGTATCTCCTCCTCCCCGTGCATTGCACATTTTGTGGTGTAAGGTCCTACAAATCTGAGACATCAGTACAGGTTGTGATTATTCCCCAACACGTGAATAATCACAACCACAAGTCAAGTTGTATTTCAAAAATCAATGGAGCGCAAGAGAAGATTGAAATGTTGACAGCACTAAGGATACACAAGGTGGGACTCTAATCTAGGTTAATCAGAAAGCTTGCGGATTGTGTGACCTTAAGTCAAAGCGAGAGGCACTGCTGGGATTCGAACCCAGGATCTCCTGTTTACTAGACAGGCGCTTTAACCAACTGAGCCACAGCGCCACGGGACACTGCTGGCCCCACACTTAAAACCTCAAACTCGTACCGGATAAGCTGCGGGACAGGAACTTGACTCTCGGGCTAAGGTTGTCTCCACTGGCGTGCAGCTCAATAGGAGTTTAAATGAAGTCCCACAGTGCTATACCATGCTTCACAGAGCACACCATATCTGCCAGTCATGGTGTTTTATATATATATATATATATATATATATATATATATATATATATATATATAAACACTGTTTAAAAAATTAAAAGGAACACTTAGTCCCAGTTTGACTTGAACCATGCATACACATATGAGAGGCGTGCGAGTCAAACATTGGATTAAGTGCTTGACTTAGTTGTTGACATAGTTGTTCTTTTTTTAAGTAATCTATGTACTTGTTCATTGACAGCCATTGTCCTCATTTACATTTGACCAAAAGTGAGTCAGTAAAGCAGAAAAGTCACACTTGTGTGGAAGCAAACATCTGTTGACGGCAATTGGTCCAAGGCTACTCAGAATATGTTTAAATTCTTGCAAATGAAAACGTCACGGTTTATTCACTTTCGTAGCAGGGATAGAGCTATCTTGCTTGAGCTCCATGGACAAGTGTCTACCTGTGGAAACCACTTGACAACTGAGCAGAAATCCTGCCTGAAAGCAACACACCCTGCCATGACCTAAGCCCACAAGCTGTTAACACAGGCACTTAAGCCTTGAGTTCCTTATGGAGTTGGACCCACACCTCATCTGGCATACCAAGAGAAGAAACTCACAACAGGCACTGCTGGGAATTGAACCTAGGATCTGCTGTTTACAAGGCAGGCACTTTCACCAGCGAAGCCATAGTGCCAAAGGCCTGGCTGGCACCTCGGGCAAGACCCAGCACTTTTAACAGAGAGTCTCCTGGACAAGACATAACATTACTCGCAAGGCCAAGATTTCCTCCATCGGAAAGGAAAGTGTGATTCTTGACCACGGATTTCATCTTATATGTGGTGTGTGGATGAAAAGAAGGTGACAAGCATTCGACTCTGGCGGGACTCGAACCCGCAACCTTTGAATAGCTCACCCGAGCCTAGAAGTCCAATGCGCTATCCATTGCGCCACAGAGCCAACCGAGGGAGCTGTCTGGGGTGTTTCATTTCAGGCTGCCCAAGACTCATGGAAGGCGTAGAACTTGCATGGTCAAGTTCATGAGGCAGATGCTTTTCTGTTGCCAACAATCAAATTCCACTAAATGCAAACAACTATGGCAGGAGCTGAACCCACAAGCTGTCAACAGCGTGGACAGAATGCCTTGATTTCACCATGGAATTTGCCACCCTGTCTAGCCCTGTCTGGTTTGGAAGGTTATTCATCTCTGGCTGTAAAAAAGGCAGAAAAGGGATAGCTCTCGCACCACCAGGTGATTGTTGCACTAGGCACTGCTCAGATTACACAGGAGCATGAAGACCTATTCATATACACATTAGAGTAAGCTCTAGATAACATATTAAATAAGGTATCTCCTCCTCCCCGTGCATTGCACATTTTGTGGTGTAAGGTCCTACAAATCTGAGACATCAGTACAGGTTGTGATTATTCCCCAACACGTGAATAATCACAACCACAAGTCAAGTTGTATTTCAAAAATCAATGGAGCACAAGACAAGATTGAAATGTTGACAGCACTAAGGATACACAAGGTGGGACTCTAATCTAGGTTAATCAGAAAGCTTTCAGATTGTGTGACCTTAAGTCACAGCGAGAGGCACTGCTGGGATTTGAACCCAGGATCTCCTGTTTACTAGACAGGCGCTTTAACCAACTGAGCCACAGCGCCACGGGACAACGCTGGCCCCACACTTAAAACCTCAAACTCTTACCTGATAAGCTGCGGGACAGGAACTTGACTCTCGGGCTAAGGTTGTCTCCACTGGCGTGCAGCTCAATAGGAGTTTAAATGAAGTCCCACAGTGCTATACCATGCTTCACAGAGCACACCATATCTGCCAGTCATGGTGTTTTATATATATATATATATATATATATATATATATATATATATATAAACACTGCTTAAAAAATTAAAAGGAACACTTAGTCCCAGTTTGACTTGAACCATGCATACACATATGAGAGGCGTGCGAGTCAAACATTGGATTAAGTGCTTGACTTAGTTGTTGACATAGTTGTTCTTTTTTTAAGTAATCTATGTACTTGTTCATTGACAGCCATTGTCCTCATTTACATTTGACCAAAAGTGAGTCAGTAAAGCAGAAAAGTCACACTTGTGTGGAAGCAAACATCTGTTGACGGCAATTGGTCCAAGGTTACTCAGAATATGTTTAAATTCTTGCAAATGAAAACGTCACGGTTTATTCACTTTCGTAGCAGGGATAGAGCTATCTTGCTTGAGCTCCATGGACAAGTGTCTACCTGTGGAAACCGCTTGACAACTGAGCAGAAATCCTGCCTGAAAGCAACACACCCTGCCATGACCTAAGCCCACAAGCTGTTAACACAGGCACTTAAGCCTTGAGTTCCTTATGGAGTTGGACCCACACCTCATCTGGCATACCAAGAGAAGAAACTCACAACAGGCACTGCTGGGAATTGAACCTAGGATCTGCTGTTTACAAGGCAGGCACTTTCACCAGCGAAGCCACAGTGCCAAAGGCCTGGCTGGCACCTCGGGCAAGACCCAGCACTTTTAACAGAGAGTCTCCTGGACAAGACATAACATTGCTCGCAAGGCCAAGATTTCCTCCATCGGAAAGGAAAGTGTGATTCTTGACCACGGATTTTATCTTATATGTGGTGTGTGGATGAAAAGAAGGTGACAAGCATTCGACTCTGGCGGGACTCGAACCCGCAACCTTTGAATAGCTCACCCGAGCCTAGAAGTCCAATGCGCTATCCATTGCGCCACAGAGCCAACCGAGGGAGCTGTCTGGGGTGTTTCATTTCAGGCTGCCCAAGACTCATGGAAGGCGTAGAACTTGCATGGTCAAGTTCATGAGGCAGATGCTTTTCTGTTGCCAACAATCAAATTCCACTAAATGCAAACAACTATGGCAGGAGCTGAACCCACAAGCTGTCAACAGCGTGGACAGAATGCCTTGATTTCACCATGGAATTTGCCACCCTGTCTAGCCCTGTCTGGTTTGGAAGGTTATTCATCTCTGGCTGTAAAAAAGGCAGAAAAGGGATAGCTCTCGCACCACCAGGTGATTGTTGCACTAGGCACTGCTCAGATTACACAGGAGCATGAAGACCTATTCATATACACATTAGAGTAAGCTCTAGATAACATATTAAATAAGGTATCTCCTCCTCCCCGTGCATTGCACATTTTGTGGTGTAAGGTCCTACAAATCTGAGACATCAGTACAGGTTGTGATTATTCCCCAACACGTGAATAATCACAACCACAAGTCAAGTTGTATTTCAAAAATCAATGGAGCGCAAGAGAAGATTGAAATGTTGACAGCACTAAGGATACACAAGGTGGGACTCTAATCTAGGTTAATCAGAAAGCTTGCGGATTGTGTGACCTTAAGTCAAAGCGAGAGGCACTGCTGGGATTCGAACCCAGGATCTCCTGTTTACTAGACAGGCGCTTTAACCAACTGAGCCACAGCGCCACGGGACACTGCTGGCCCCACACTTAAAACCTCAAACTCGTACCGGATAAGCTGCGGGACAGGAACTTGACTCTCGGGCTAAGGTTGTCTCCACTGGCGTGCAGCTCAATAGGAGTTTAAATGAAGTCCCACAGTGCTATACCATGCTCCACAGAGCACACCATATCTGCCAGTCATGGTGTTTTATATATATATATATATATATATATATATATATATATATATATAAACACTGCTTAAAAAATTAAAAGGAACACTTAGTCCCAGTTTGACTTGAACCATGCATACACATATGAAAGGCGTGCGAGTCAAACATTGGATTAAGTGCTTGACTTAGTTGTTGACATAGTTGTTCTTTTTTTAAGTAATCTATGTACTTGTTCATTGACAGCCATTGTCCTCATTTACATTTGACCAAAAGTGAGTCAGTAAAGCAGAAAAGTCACACTTGTGTGGAAGCAAACATCTGTTGACGGCAATTGGTCCAAGGCTACTCAGAATATGTTTAAATTCTTGCAAATGAAAACGTCACGGTTTATTCACTTTCGTAGCAGGGATAGAGCTATCTTGCTTGAGCTCCATGGACAAGTGTCTACCTGTGGAAACCACTTGACAACTGAGCAGAAATCCTGCCTGAAAGCAACACACCCTGCCATGACCTAAGCCCACAAGCTGTTAACACAGGCACTTAAGCCTTGAGTTCCTTATGGAGTTGGACCCACACCTCATCTGGCATACCAAGAGAAGAAACTCACAACAGGCACTGCTGGGAATTGAACCTAGGATCTGCTGTTTACAAGGCAGGCACTTTCACCAGCGAAGCCACAGTGCCAAAGGCCTGGCTGGCACCTCGGGCAAGACCCAGCACTTTTAACAGAGAGTCTTCTGGACAAGACATAACATTGCTCGCAAGGCCAAGATTTCCTCCATCGGAAAGGAAAGTGTGATTCTTGACCACGGATTTCATCTTATATGTGGTGTGTGGATGAAAAGAAGGTGACAAGCATTCGACTCTGACGGGACTCGAACCCGCAACCTTTGAATAGCTCACCCGAGCCTAGAAGTCCAATGCGCTATCCATTGCGCCACAGAGCCAACCGAGGGAGCTGTCTGGGGTGTTTCATTTCAGGCTGCCCAAGACTCATGGAAGGCGTAGAACTTGCATGGTCAAGTTCATGAGGCAGATGCTTTTCTGTTGCCAACAATCAAATTCCACTAAATGCAAACAACTATGGCAGGAGCTGAACCCACAAGCTGTCAACAGCGTGGACAGAATGCCTTGATTTCACCATGGAATTTGCCACCCTGTCTAGCCCTGTCTGGTTTGGAAGGTTATTCATCTCTGGCTGTAAAAAAGGCAGAAAAGGGATAGCTCTCGCACCACCAGGTGATTGTTGCACTAGGCACTGCTCAGATTACACAGGAGCATGAAGACCTATTCATATACACATTAGAGTAAGCTCTAGATAACATATTAAATAAGGTATCTCCTCCTCCCCGTGCATTGCACATTTTGTGGTGTAAGGTCCTACAAATCTGAGACATCAGTACAGGTTGTGATTATTCCCCAACACGTGAATAATCACAACCACAAGTCAAGTTGTATTTCAAAAATCAATGGAGCGCAAGACAAGATTGAAATGTTGACAGCACTAAGGATACACAAGGTGGGACTCTAATCTAGGTTAATCAGAAAGCTTGCGGATTGTGTGACCTTAAGTCAAAGCGAGAGGCACTGCTGGGATTCGAACCCAGGATCTCCTGTTTACTAGACAGGCGCTTTAACCAACTGAGCCACAGCGCCACGGGACACTGCTGGCCCCACACTTAAAACCTCAAACTCGTACCGGATAAGCTGCGGGACAGGAACTTGACTCTCGGGCTAAGGTTGTCTCCACTGGCGTGCAGCTCAATAGGAGTTTAAATGAAGTCCCACAGTGCTATACCATGCTTCACAGAGCACACCATATCTGCCAGTCATGGTGTTTTATATATATATATATATATATATATATATATATATATATATATATATAAACACTGCTTAAAAAATTAAAAGGAACACTTAGTCCCAGTTTGACTTGAACCATGCATACACATATGAGAGGCGTGCGAGTCAAACATTGGATTAAGTGCTTGACTTAGTTGTTGACATAGTTGTTCTTTTTTTAAGTAATCTATGTACTTGTTCATTGACAGCCATTGTCCTCATTTACATTTGACCAAAAGTGAGTCAGTAAAGCAGAAAAGTCACACTTGTGTGGAAGCAAACATCTGTTGACGGCAATTGGTCCAAGGTTACTCAGAATATGTTTAAATTCTTGCAAATGAAAACGTCACGGTTTATTCACTTTCGTAGCAGGGATAGAGCTATCTTGCTTGAGCTCCATGGACAAGTGTCTACCTGTGGAAACCGCTTGACAACTGAGCAGAAATCCTGCCTGAAAGCAACACACCCTGCCATGACCTAAGCCCACAAGCTGTTAACACAGGCACTTAAGCCTTGAGTTCCTTATGGAGTTGGACCCACACCTCATCTGGCATACCAAGAGAAGAAACTCACAACAGGCACTGCTGGGAATTGAACCTAGGATCTGCTGTTTACAAGGCAGGCACTTTCACCAGCGAAGCCACAGTGCCAAAGGCCTGGCTGGCACCTCGGGCAAGACCCAGCACTTTTAACAGAGAGTCTCCTGGACAAGACATAACATTGCTCGCAAGGCCAAGATTTCCTCCATCGGAAAGGAAAGTGTGATTCTTGACCACGGATTTTATCTTATATGTGGTGTGTGGATGAAAAGAAGGTGACAAGCATTCGACTCTGGCGGGACTCGAACCCGCAACCTTTGAATAGCTCACCCGAGCCTAGAAGTCCAATGCGCTATCCATTGCGCCACAGAGCCAACCGAGGGAGCTGTCTGGGGTGTTTCATTTCAGGCTGCCCAAGACTCATGGAAGGCGTAGAACTTGCATGGTCAAGTTCATGAGGCAGATGCTTTTCTGTTGCCAACAATCAAATTCCACTAAATGCAAACAACTATGGCAGGAGCTGAACCCACAAGCTGTCAACAGCGTGGACAGAATGCCTTGATTTCACCATGGAATTTGCCACCCTGTCTAGCCCTGTCTGGTTTGGAAGGTTATTCATCTCTGGCTGTAAAAAAGGCAGAAAAGGGATAGCTCTCGCACCACCAGGTGATTGTTGCACTAGGCACTGCTCAGATTACACAGGAGCATGAAGACCTATTCATATACACATTAGAGTAAGCTCTAGATAACATATTAAATAAGGTATCTCCTCCTCCCCGTGCATTGCACATTTTGTGGTGTAAGGTCCTACAAATCTGAGACATCAGTACAGGTTGTGATTATTCCCCAACACGTGAATAATCACAACCACAAGTCAAGTTGTATTTCAAAAATCAATGGAGCACAAGACAAGATTGAAATGTTGACAGCACTAAGGATACACAAGGTGGGACTCTAATCTAGGTTAATCAGAAAGCTTTCAGATTGTGTGACCTTAAGTCACAGCGAGAGGCACTGCTGGGATTTGAACCCAGGATCTCCTGTTTACTAGACAGGCGCTTTAACCAACTGAGCCACAGCGCCACGGGACAACGCTGGCCCCACACTTAAAACCTCAAACTCTTACCTGATAAGCTGCGGGACAGGAACTTGACTCTCGGGCTAAGGTTGTCTCCACTGGCGTGCAGCTCAATAGGAGTTTAAATGAAGTCCCACAGTGCTATACCATGCTTCACAGAGCACACCATATCTGCCAGTCATGGTGTTTTATATATATATATATATATATATATATATATATATATATAAACACTGCTTAAAAAATTAAAAGGAACACTTAGTCCCAGTTTGACTTGAACCATGCATACACATATGAGAGGCGTGCGAGTCAAACATTGGATTAAGTGCTTGACTTAGTTGTTGACATAGTTGTTCTTTTTTTAAGTAATCTATGTACTTGTTCATTGACAGCCATTGTCCTCATTTACATTTGACCAAAAGTGAGTCAGTAAAGCAGAAAAGTCACACTTGTGTGGAAGCAAACATCTGTTGACGGCAATTGGTCCAAGGTTACTCAGAATATGTTTAAATTCTTGCAAATGAAAACGTCACGGTTTATTCACTTTCGTAGCAGGGATAGAGCTATCTTGCTTGAGCTCCATGGACAAGTGTCTACCTGTGGAAACCGCTTGACAACTGAGCAGAAATCCTGCCTGAAAGCAACACACCCTGCCATGACCTAAGCCCACAAGCTGTTAACACAGGCACTTAAGCCTTGAGTTCCTTATGGAGTTGGACCCACACCTCATCTGGCATACCAAGAGAAGAAACTCACAACAGGCACTGCTGGGAATTGAACCTAGGATCTGCTGTTTACAAGGCAGGCACTTTCACCAGCAAAGCCACAGTGCCAAAGGCCTGGCTGGCACCTCGGGCAAGACCCAGCACTTTTAACAGAGAGTCTCCTGGACAAGACATAACATTGCTCGCAAGGCCAAGATTTCCTCCATCGGAAAGGAAAGTGTGATTCTTGACCACGGATTTTATCTTATATGTGGTGTGTGGATGAAAAGAAGGTGACAAGCATTCGACTCTGGCGGGACTCGAACCCGCAACCTTTGAATAGCTCACCCGAGCCTAGAAGTCCAATGCGCTATCCATTGCGCCACAGAGCCAACCGAGGGAGCTGTCTGGGGTGTTTCATTTCAGGCTGCCCAAGACTCATGGAAGGCGTAGAACTTGCATGGTCAAGTTCATGAGGCAGATGCTTTTCTGTTGCCAACAATCAAATTCCACTAAATGCAAACAACTATGGCAGGAGCTGAACCCACAAGCTGTCAACAGCGTGGACAGAATGCCTTGATTTCACCATGGAATTTGCCACCCTGTCTAGCCCTGTCTGGTTTGGAAGGTTATTCATCTCTGGCTGTAAAAAAGGCAGAAAAGGGATAGCTCTCGCACCACCAGGTGATTGTTGCACTAGGCACTGCTCAGATTACACAGGAGCATGAAGACCTATTCATATACACATTAGAGTAAGCTCTAGATAACATATTAAATAAGGTATCTCCTCCTCCCCGTGCATTGCACATTTTGTGGTGTAAGGTCCTACAAATCTGAGACATCAGTACAGGTTGTGATTATTCCCCAACACGTGAATAATCACAACCACAAGTCAAGTTGTATTTCAAAAATCAATGGAGCGCAAGAGAAGATTGAAATGTTGACAGCACTAAGGATACACAAGGTGGGACTCTAATCTAGGTTAATCAGAAAGCTTGCGGATTGTGTGACCTTAAGTCAAAGCGAGAGGCACTGCTGGGATTCGAACCCAGGATCTCCTGTTTACTAGACAGGCGCTTTAACCAACTGAGCCACAGCGCCACGGGACACTGCTGGCCCCACACTTAAAACCTCAAACTCGTACCGGATAAGCTGCGGGACAGGAACTTGACTCTCGGGCTAAGGTTGTCTCCACTGGCGTGCAGCTCAATAGGAGTTTAAATGAAGTCCCACAGTGCTATACCATGCTCCACAGAGCACACCATATCTGCCAGTCATGGTGTTTTATATATATATATATATATATATATATATATATATATATATATAAACACTGCTTAAAAAATTAAAAGGAACACTTAGTCCCAGTTTGACTTGAACCATGCATACACATATGAAAGGCGTGCGAGTCAAACATTGGATTAAGTGCTTGACTTAGTTGTTGACATAGTTGTTCTTTTTTTAAGTAATCTATGTACTTGTTCATTGACAGCCATTGTCCTCATTTACATTTGACCAAAAGTGAGTCAGTAAAGCAGAAAAGTCACACTTGTGTGGAAGCAAACATCTGTTGACGGCAATTGGTCCAAGGCTACTCAGAATATGTTTAAATTCTTGCAAATGAAAACGTCACGGTTTATTCACTTTCGTAGCAGGGATAGAGCTATCTTGCTTGAGCTCCATGGACAAGTGTCTACCTGTGGAAACCACTTGACAACTGAGCAGAAATCCTGCCTGAAAGCAACACACCCTGCCATGACCTAAGCCCACAAGCTGTTAACACAGGCACTTAAGCCTTGAGTTCCTTATGGAGTTGGACCCACACCTCATCTGGCATACCAAGAGAAGAAACTCACAACAGGCACTGCTGGGAATTGAACCTAGGATCTGCTGTTTACAAGGCAGGCACTTTCACCAGCGAAGCCACAGTGCCAAAGGCCTGGCTGGCACCTCGGGCAAGACCCAGCACTTTTAACAGAGAGTCTCCTGGACAAGACATAACATTGCTCGCAAGGCCAAGATTTCCTCCATCGGAAAGGAAAGTGTGATTCTTGACCACGGATTTCATCTTATATGTGGTGTGTGGATGAAAAGAAGGTGACAAGCATTCGACTCTGACGGGACTCGAACCCGCAACCTTTGAATAGCTCACCCGAGCCTAGAAGTCCAATGCGCTATCCATTGCGCCACAGAGCCAACCGAGGGAGCTGTCTGGGGTGTTTCATTTCAGGCTGCCCAAGACTCATGGAAGGCGTAGAACTTGCATGGTCAAGTTCATGAGGCAGATGCTTTTCTGTTGCCAACAATCAAATTCCACTAAATGCAAACAACTATGGCAGGAGCTGAACCCACAAGCTGTCAACAGCGTGGACAGAATGCCTTGATTTCACCATGGAATTTGCCACCCTGTCTAGCCCTGTCTGGTTTGGAAGGTTATTCATCTCTGGCTGTAAAAAAGGCAGAAAAGGGATAGCTCTCGCACCACCAGGTGATTGTTGCACTAGGCACTGCTCAGATTACACAGGAGCATGAAGACCTATTCATATACACATTAGAGTAAGCTCTAGATAACATATTAAATAAGGTATCTCCTCCTCCCCGTGCATTGCACATTTTGTGGTGTAAGGTCCTACAAATCTGAGACATCAGTACAGGTTGTGATTATTCCCCAACACGTGAATAATCACAACCACAAGTCAAGTTGTATTTCAAAAATCAATGGAGCGCAAGACAAGATTGAAATGTTGACAGCACTAAGGATACACAAGGTGGGACTCTAATCTAGGTTAATCAGAAAGCTTGCGGATTGTGTGACCTTAAGTCAAAGCGAGAGGCACTGCTGGGATTCGAACCCAGGATCTCCTGTTTACTAGACAGGCGCTTTAACCAACTGAGCCACAGCGCCACGGGACACTGCTGGCCCCACACTTAAAACCTCAAACTCGTACCGGATAAGCTGCGGGACAGGAACTTGACTCTCGGGCTAAGGTTGTCTCCACTGGCGTGCAGCTCAATAGGAGTTTAAATGAAGTCCCACAGTGCTATACCATGCTTCACAGAGCACACCATATCTGCCAGTCATGGTGTTTTATATATATATATATATATATATATATATATATATATATATATATAAACACTGCTTAAAAAATTAAAAGGAACACTTAGTCCCAGTTTGACTTGAACCATGCATACACATATGAGAGGCGTGCGAGTCAAACATTGGATTAAGTGCTTGACTTAGTTGTTGACATAGTTGTTCTTTTTTTAAGTAATCTATGTACTTGTTCATTGACAGCCATTGTCCTCATTTACATTTGACCAAAAGTGAGTCAGTAAAGCAGAAAAGTCACACTTGTGTGGAAGCAAACATCTGTTGACGGCAATTGGTCCAAGGTTACTCAGAATATGTTTAAATTCTTGCAAATGAAAACGTCACGGTTTATTCACTTTCGTAGCAGGGATAGAGCTATCTTGCTTGAGCTCCATGGACAAGTGTCTACCTGTGGAAACCGCTTGACAACTGAGCAGAAATCCTGCCTGAAAGCAACACACCCTGCCATGACCTAAGCCCACAAGCTGTTAACACAGGCACTTAAGCCTTGAGTTCCTTATGGAGTTGGACCCACACCTCATCTGGCATACCAAGAGAAGAAACTCACAACAGGCACTGCTGGGAATTGAACCTAGGATCTGCTGTTTACAAGGCAGGCACTTTCACCAGCGAAGCCACAGTGCCAAAGGCCTGGCTGGCACCTCGGGCAAGACCCAGCACTTTTAACAGAGAGTCTCCTGGACAAGACATAACATTGCTCGCAAGGCCAAGATTTCCTCCATCGGAAAGGAAAGTGTGATTCTTGACCACGGATTTTATCTTATATGTGGTGTGTGGATGAAAAGAAGGTGACAAGCATTCGACTCTGGCGGGACTCGAACCCGCAACCTTTGAATAGCTCACCCGAGCCTAGAAGTCCAATGCGCTATCCATTGCGCCACAGAGCCAACCGAGGGAGCTGTCTGGGGTGTTTCATTTCAGGCTGCCCAAGACTCATGGAAGGCGTAGAACTTGCATGGTCAAGTTCATGAGGCAGATGCTTTTCTGTTGCCAACAATCAAATTCCACTAAATGCAAACAACTATGGCAGGAGCTGAACCCACAAGCTGTCAACAGCGTGGACAGAATGCCTTGATTTCACCATGGAATTTGCCACCCTGTCTAGCCCTGTCTGGTTTGGAAGGTTATTCATCTCTGGCTGTAAAAAAGGCAGAAAAGGGATAGCTCTCGCACCACCAGGTGATTGTTGCACTAGGCACTGCTCAGATTACACAGGAGCATGAAGACCTATTCATATACACATTAGAGTAAGCTCTAGATAACATATTAAATAAGGTATCTCCTCCTCCCCGTGCACTGCACATTTTGTGGTGTAAGGTCCTACAAATCTGAGACATCAGTACAGGTTGTGATTATTCCCCAACACGTGAATAATCACAACCACAAGTCAAGTTGTATTTCAAAAATCAATGGAGCGCAAGACAAGATTGAAATGTTGACAGCACTAAGGATACACAAGGTGGGACTCTAATCTAGGTTAATCAGAAAGCTTTCAGATTATGTGACCTTAAGTCACAGCGAGAGGCACTGCTGGGATTCGAACCCAGGCTCTCCTGTTTACTAGACAGGCGCTTTAACCAACTGAGCCACAGCGCCACGGGACAACGCTAGCCCCACACTTAAAACCTCAAACTCGTACCTGATAAGCTGCGGGACAGGAACTTGACTCTCGGGCTAAGGTTGTCTCCACTGGCGTGCAGCTCAATAGGAGTTTAAATGAAGTCCCACAGTGCTATACCATGCTCCACAGAGCACACCATATCTGCCAGTCATGGTGTTATATATATATATATATATATATATATATATATATATATATATATATATGTAAACACTGCTTAAAAAATTAAAAGGAACACTTAGTCCCAGTTTGACTTGAACCATGCATACACATATGAGAGGCGTGCGAGTCAAACATTGGATTAAGTGCTTGACTTAGTTGTTGACATAGTTGTTCTTTTTTTAAGTAATCTATGTACTTGTTCATTGACAGCCCTTGTCCTCATTTACATTTGACCAAAAGTGAGTCAGTAAAGCAGAAAAGTCACACTTGTGTGGAAGCAAACATCTGTTGACGGCCATTGGTCCAAGGCTACTCAGAATATGTTTAAATTCTTGCAAATGAAAACGTCACGGTTTATTCACTTTCGTAGCAGGGATAGAGCTATCTTGCTTGAGCTCCATGGACAAATGTCTACCTGTGGAAACCGCTTGACAACTGAGCAGAAATCCTGCCTGAAAGCAACACACCCTGCCATGACCTAAGCCCACAAGCTGTTAACACAGGCACTTAAGCCTTGAGTTCCTTATGGAGTTGGACCCACACCTCATCTGGCATACCAAGAGAAGAAACTCACAACAGGCACTGCTGGGAATTGAACCTAGGATCTGCTGTTTACAAGGCAGGCACTTTCACCAGCGAAGCCACAGTTCCAAAGGCCTGGCTGGCACCTCGGGCAAGACCCAGCACTTTTAACAGAGAGTCTCCTGGACAAGACATAACATTGCTCGCAAGGCCAAGATTTCCTCCATCGGAAAGGAAAGTGTGATTCTTGACCACGGATTTCATCTTATATGTGGTGTGTGGATGAAAAGAAGGTGACAAGCATTCGACTTTGGCGGGACTCGAACCCGCAACCTTTGAATAGCTCACCTGAGCCTAGAAGTCCAATGCGCCATCCATTGCGCCACAGAGCCAACCGAGGGAGCTGTCTGGGGTGTTTCATTTCAGGCTGCCCAAGACTCATGGAAGGCGTAGAACTTGCATGGTCAAGTTCATGAGGCAGATGCTTTTCTGTTGCCAACAATCAAATTCCACTAAATGCAAACAACTATGGCAGGAGCTGAACCCACAAGCTGTCAACAGCGTGGACAGAATGCCTTGATTTCACCATGGAATTTGCCACCCTGTCTAGCCCTGTCTGGTTTGGAAGGTTATTCATCTCTGGCTGTAAAAAAGGCAGAAAAGGGATAGCTCTCGCACCACCAGGTGATTGTTGCACTAGGCACTGCTCAGATTACACAGGAGCATGAAGACCTATTCATATACACATTAGAGTAAGCTCTAGATAACATATTAAATAAGGTATCTCCTCCTCCCCGTGCATTGCACATTTTGTGGTGTAAGGTCCTACAAATCTGAGACATCAGTACAGGTTGTGATTATTCCCCAACACGTGAATAATCACAACCACAAGTCAAGTTGTATTTCAAAAATCAATGGAGCGCAAGACAAGATTGAAATGTTGACAGCACTAAGGATACACAAGGTGGGACTCTAATCTAGGTTAATCAGAAAGCTTTCAGATTGTGTGACCTTAAGTCACAGCGAGAGGCACTGCTGGGATTTGAACCCAGGATCTCCTGTTTACTAGACAGGCGCTTTAACCAACTGAGCCACAGCGCCACGGGACAACGCTGGCCCCACACTTAAAACCTCAAACTCGTACCTGATAAGCTGCGGGACAGGAACTTGACTCTCAGGCTAAGGTTGTCTCCACTGGCGTGCAGCTCAATAGGAGTTTAAATGAAGTCCCACAGTGCTATACCATGCTTCACAGAGCACACCATATCTGCCAGTCATGGTGTTTTATATATATATATATATATATATATATATATATATAAACACTGCTTAAAAAATTAAAAGGAACACTTAGTCCCAGTTTGACTTGAACCATGCATACACATATGAGAGGCGTGCGAGTCAAACATTGGATTAAGTGCTTGACTTAGTTGTTGACATAGTTGTTCTTTTTTTAAGTAATCTATGTACTTGTTCATTGACAGCCATTGTCCTCATTTACATTTGACCAAAAGTGAGTCAGTAAAGCAGAAAAGTCACACTTGTGTGGAAGCAAACATCTGTTGACGGCAATTGGTCCAAGGTTACTCAGAATATGTTTAAATTCTTGCAAATGAAAACGTCACGGTTTATTCACTTTCGTAGCAGGGATAGAGCTATCTTGCTTGAGCTCCATGGACAAGTGTCTACCTGTGGAAACCGCTTGACAACTGAGCAGAAATCCTGCCTGAAAGCAACACACCCTGCCATGACCTAAGCCCACAAGCTGTTAACACAGGCACTTAAGCCTTGAGTTCCTTATGGAGTTGGACCCACACCTCATCTGGCATACCAAGAGAAGAAACTCACAACAGGCACTGCTGGGAATTGAACCTAGGATCTGCTGTTTACAAGGCAGGCACTTTCACCAGCGAAGCCACAGTGCCAAAGGCCTGGCTGGCACCTCGGGCAAGACCCAGCACTTTTAACAGAGAGTCTCCTGGACAAGACATAACATTGCTCGCAAGGCCAAGATTTCCTCCATCGGAAAGGAAAGTGTGATTCTTGACCACGGATTTTATCTTATATGTGGTGTGTGGATGAAAAGAAGGTGACAAGCATTCGACTCTGGCGGGACTCGAACCCGCAACCTTTGAATAGCTCACCCGAGCCTAGAAGTCCAATGCGCTATCCATTGCGCCACAGAGCCAACCGAGGGAGCTGTCTGGGGTGTTTCATTTCAGGCTGCCCAAGACTCATGGAAGGCGTAGAACTTGCATGGTCAAGTTCATGAGGCAGATGCTTTTCTGTTGCCAACAATCAAATTCCACTAAATGCAAACAACTATGGCAGGAGCTGAACCCACAAGCTGTCAACAGCGTGGACAGAATGCCTTGATTTCACCATGGAATTTGCCACCCTGTCTAGCCCTGTCTGGTTTGGAAGGTTATTCATCTCTGGCTGTAAAAAAGGCAGAAAAGGGATAGCTCTCGCACCACCAGGTGATTGTTGCACTAGGCACTGCTCAGATTACACAGGAGCATGAAGACCTATTCATATACACATTAGAGTAAGCTCTAGATAACATATTAAATAAGGTATCTCCTCCTCCCCGTGCATTGCACATTTTGTGGTGTAAGGTCCTACAAATCTGAGACATCAGTACAGGTTGTGATTATTCCCCAACACGTGAATAATCACAACCACAAGTCAAGTTGTATTTCAAAAATCAATGGAGCGCAAGAGAAGATTGAAATGTTGACAGCACTAAGGATACACAAGGTGGGACTCTAATCTAGGTTAATCAGAAAGCTTGCGGATTGTGTGACCTTAAGTCAAAGCGAGAGGCACTGCTGGGATTCGAACCCAGGATCTCCTGTTTACTAGACAGGCGCTTTAACCAACTGAGCCACAGCGCCACGGGACACTGCTGGCCCCACACTTAAAACCTCAAACTCGTACCGGATAAGCTGCGGGACAGGAACTTGACTCTCGGGCTAAGGTTGTCTCCACTGGCGTGCAGCTCAATAGGAGTTTAAATGAAGTCCCACAGTGCTATACCATGCTCCACAGAGCACACCATATCTGCCAGTCATGGTGTTTTATATATATATATATATATATATATATATATATATATAAACACTGCTTAAAAAATTAAAAGGAACACTTAGTCCCAGTTTGACTTGAACCATGCATACACATATGAAAGGCGTGCGAGTCAAACATTGGATTAAGTGCTTGACTTAGTTGTTGACATAGTTGTTCTTTTTTTAAGTAATCTATGTACTTGTTCATTGACAGCCATTGTCCTCATTTACATTTGACCAAAAGTGAGTCAGTAAAGCAGAAAAGTCACACTTGTGTGGAAGCAAACATCTGTTGACGGCAATTGGTCCAAGGCTACTCAGAATATGTTTAAATTCTTGCAAATGAAAACGTCACGGTTTATTCACTTTCGTAGCAGGGATAGAGCTATCTTGCTTGAGCTCCATGGACAAGTGTCTACCTGTGGAAACCACTTGACAACTGAGCAGAAATCCTGCCTGAAAGCAACACACCCTGCCATGACCTAAGCCCACAAGCTGTTAACACAGGCACTTAAGCCTTGAGTTCCTTATGGAGTTGGACCCACACCTCATCTGGCATACCAAGAGAAGAAACTCACAACAGGCACTGCTGGGAATTGAACCTAGGATCTGCTGTTTACAAGGCAGGCACTTTCACCAGCGAAGCCACAGTGCCAAAGGCCTGGCTGGCACCTCGGGCAAGACCCAGCACTTTTAACAGAGAGTCTCCTGGACAAGACATAACATTGCTCGCAAGGCCAAGATTTCCTCCATCGGAAAGGAAAGTGTGATTCTTGACCACGGATTTCATCTTATATGTGGTGTGTGGATGAAAAGAAGGTGACAAGCATTCGACTCTGACGGGACTCGAACCCGCAACCTTTGAATAGCTCACCCGAGCCTAGAAGTCCAATGCGCTATCCATTGCGCCACAGAGCCAACCGAGGGAGCTGTCTGGGGTGTTTCATTTCAGGCTGCCCAAGACTCATGGAAGGCGTAGAACTTGCATGGTCAAGTTCATGAGGCAGATGCTTTTCTGTTGCCAACAATCAAATTCCACTAAATGCAAACAACTATGGCAGGAGCTGAACCCACAAGCTGTCAACAGCGTGGACAGAATGCCTTGATTTCACCATGGAATTTGCCACCCTGTCTAGCCCTGTCTGGTTTGGAAGGTTATTCATCTCTGGCTGTAAAAAAGGCAGAAAAGGGATAGCTCTCGCACCACCAGGTGATTGTTGCACTAGGCACTGCTCAGATTACACAGGAGCATGAAGACCTATTCATATACACATTAGAGTAAGCTCTAGATAACATATTAAATAAGGTATCTCCTCCTCCCCGTGCATTGCACATTTTGTGGTGTAAGGTCCTACAAATCTGAGACATCAGTACAGGTTGTGATTATTCCCCAACACGTGAATAATCACAACCACAAGTCAAGTTGTATTTCAAAAATCAATGGAGCGCAAGACAAGATTGAAATGTTGACAGCACTAAGGATACACAAGGTGGGACTCTAATCTAGGTTAATCAGAAAGCTTGCGGATTGTGTGACCTTAAGTCAAAGCGAGAGGCACTGCTGGGATTCGAACCCAGGATCTCCTGTTTACTAGACAGGCGCTTTAACCAACTGAGCCACAGCGCCACGGGACACTGCTAGCCCCACACTTAAAACCTCAAACTCGTACCGGATAAGCTGCGGGACAGGAACTTGACTCTCGGGCTAAGGTTGTCTCCACTGGCGTGCAGCTCAATAGGAGTTTAAATGAAGTCCCACAGTGCTATACCATGCTTCACAGAGCACACCATATCTGCCAGTCATGGTGTTTTATATATATATATATATATATATATATATATATATATATATATATAAACACTGCTTAAAAAATTAAAAGGAACACTTAGTCCCAGTTTGACTTGAACCATGCATACACATATGAGAGGCGTGCGAGTCAAACATTGGATTAAGTGCTTGACTTAGTTGTTGACATAGTTGTTCTTTTTTTAAGTAATCTATGTACTTGTTCATTGACAGCCATTGTCCTCATTTACATTTGACCAAAAGTGAGTCAGTAAAGCAGAAAAGTCACACTTGTGTGGAAGCAAACATCTGTTGACGGCAATTGGTCCAAGGTTACTCAGAATATGTTTAAATTCTTGCAAATGAAAACGTCACGGTTTATTCACTTTCGTAGCAGGGATAGAGCTATCTTGCTTGAGCTCCATGGACAAGTGTCTACCTGTGGAAACCGCTTGACAACTGAGCAGAAATCCTGCCTGAAAGCAACACACCCTGCCATGACCTAAGCCCACAAGCTGTTAACACAGGCACTTAAGCCTTGAGTTCCTTATGGAGTTGGACCCACACCTCATCTGGCATACCAAGAGAAGAAACTCACAACAGGCACTGCTGGGAATTGAACCTAGGATCTGCTGTTTACAAGGCAGGCACTTTCACCAGCGAAGCCACAGTGCCAAAGGCCTGGCTGGCACCTCGGGCAAGACCCAGCACTTTTAACAGAGAGTCTCCTGGACAAGACATAACATTGCTCGCAAGGCCAAGATTTCCTCCATCGGAAAGGAAAGTGTGATTCTTGACCACGGATTTTATCTTATATGTGGTGTGTGGATGAAAAGAAGGTGACAAGCATTCGACTCTGGCGGGACTCGAACCCGCAACCTTTGAATAGCTCACCCGAGCCTAGAAGTCCAATGCGCTATCCATTGCGCCACAGAGCCAACCGAGGGAGCTGTCTGGGGTGTTTCATTTCAGGCTGCCCAAGACTCATGGAAGGCGTAGAACTTGCATGGTCAAGTTCATGAGGCAGATGCTTTTCTGTTGCCAACAATCAAATTCCACTAAATGCAAACAACTATGGCAGGAGCTGAACCCACAAGCTGTCAACAGCGTGGACAGAATGCCTTGATTTCACCATGGAATTTGCCACCCTGTCTAGCCCTGTCTGGTTTGGAAGGTTATTCATCTCTGGCTGTAAAAAAGGCAGAAAAGGGATAGCTCTCGCACCACCAGGTGATTGTTGCACTAGGCACTGCTCAGATTACACAGGAGCATGAAGACCTATTCATATACACATTAGAGTAAGCTCTAGATAACATATTAAATAAGGTATCTCCTCCTCCCCGTGCACTGCACATTTTGTGGTGTAAGGTCCTACAAATCTGAGACATCAGTACAGGTTGTGATTATTCCCCAACACGTGAATAATCACAACCACAAGTCAAGTTGTATTTCAAAAATCAATGGAGCGCAAGACAAGATTGAAATGTTGACAGCACTAAGGATACACAAGGTGGGACTCTAATCTAGGTTAATCAGAAAGCTTTCAGATTATGTGACCTTAAGTCACAGCGAGAGGCACTGCTGGGATTCGAACCCAGGCTCTCCTGTTTGCTAGACAGGCGCTTTAACCAACTGAGCCACAGCACCACGGGACAACGCTAGCCCCACACTTAAAACCTCAAACTCGTACCTGATAAGCTGCGGGACAGGAACTTGACTCTCGGGCTAAGGTTGTCTCCACTGGCGTGCAGCTCAATAGGAGTTTAAATGAAGTCCCACAGTGCTATACCATGCTCCACAGAGCACACCATATCTGCCAGTCATGGTGTTATATATATATATATATATATATATATATATATATATATATATATGTAAACACTGCTTAAAAAATTAAAAGGAACACTTAGTCCCAGTTTGACTTGAACCATGCATACACATATGAGAGGCGTGCGAGTCAAACATTGGATTAAGTGCTTGACTTAGTTGTTGACATAGTTGTTCTTTTTTTAAGTAATCTATGTACTTGTTCATTGACAGCCCTTGTCCTCATTTACATTTGACCAAAAGTGAGTCAGTAAAGCAGAAAAGTCACACTTGTGTGGAAGCAAACATCTGTTGACGGCCATTGGTCCAAGGCTACTCAGAATATGTTTAAATTCTTGCAAATGAAAACGTCACGGTTTATTCACTTTCGTAGCAGGGATAGAGCTATCTTGCTTGAGCTCCATGGACAAATGTCTACCTGTGGAAACCGCTTGACAACTGAGCAGAAATCCTGCCTGAAAGCAACACACCCTGCCATGACCTAAGCCCACAAGCTGTTAACACAGGCACTTAAGCCTTGAGTTCCTTATGGAGTTGGACCCACACCTCATCTGGCATACCAAGAGAAGAAACTCACAACAGGCACTGCTGGGAATTGAACCTAGGATCTGCTGTTTACAAGGCAGGCACGTTCACCAGCGAAGCCACAGTTCCAAAGGCCTGGCTGGCACCTCGGGCAAGACCCAGCACTTTTAACAGAGAGTCTCCTGGACAAGACATAACATTGCTCGCAAGGCCAAGATTTCCTCCATCGGAAAGGAAAGTGTGATTCTTGACCACGGATTTCATCTTATATGTGGTGTGTGGATGAAAAGAAGGTGACAAGCATTCGACTTTGGCGGGACTCGAACCCGCAACCTTTGAATAGCTCACCTGAGCCTAGAAGTCCAATGCGCCATCCATTGCGCCACAGAGCCAACCGAGGGAGCTGTCTGGGGTGTTTCATTTCAGGCTGCCCAAGACTCATGGAAGGCGTAGAACTTGCATGGTCAAGTTCATGAGGCAGATGCTTTTCTGTTGCCAACAATCAAATTCCACTAAATGCAAACAACTATGGCAGGAGCTGAACCCACAAGCTGTCAACAGCGTGGACAGAATGCCTTGATTTCACCATGGAATTTGCCACCCTGTCTAGCCCTGTCTGGTTTGGAAGGTTATTCATCTCTGGCTGTAAAAAAGGCAGAAAAGGGATAGCTCTCGCACCACCAGGTGATTGTTGCACTAGGCACTGCTCAGATTACACAGGAGCATGAAGACCTATTCATATACACATTAGAGTAAGCTCTAGATAACATATTAAATAAGGTATCTCCTCCTCCCCGTGCATTGCACATTTTGTGGTGTAAGGTCCTACAAATCTGAGACATCAGTACAGGTTGTGATTATTCCCCAACACGTGAATAATCACAACCACAAGTCAAGTTGTATTTCAAAAATCAATGGAGCGCAAGACAAGATTGAAATGTTGACAGCACTAAGGATACACAAGGTGGGACTCTAATCTAGGTTAATCAGAAAGCTTTCAGATTGTGTGACCTTAAGTCACAGCGAGAGGCACTGCTGGGATTTGAACCCAGGATCTCCTGTTTACTAGACAGGCGCTTTAACCAACTGAGCCACAGCGCCACGGGACAACGCTGGCCCCACACTTAAAACCTCAAACTCGTACCTGATAAGCTGCGGGACAGGAACTTGACTCTCAGGCTAAGGTTGTCTCCACTGGCGTGCAGCTCAATAGGAGTTTAAATGAAGTCCCACAGTGCTATACCATGCTTCACAGAGCACACCATATCTGCCAGTCATGGTGTTTTATATATATATATATATATATAAACACTGCTTAAAAAATTAAAAGGAACACTTAGTCCCAGTTTGACTTGAACCATGCATACACATATGAGAGGCGTGCGAGTCAAACATTGGATTAAGTGCTTGACTTAGTTGTTGACATAGTTGTTCTTTTTTTAAGTAATCTATGTACTTGTTCATTGACAGCCATTGTCCTCATTTACATTTGACCAAAAGTGAGTCAGTAAAGCAGAAAAGTCACACTTGTGTGGAAGCAAACATCTGTTGACGGCAATTGGTCCAAGGCTACTCAGAATATGTTTAAATTCTTGCAAATGAAAACGTCACGGTTTATTCACTTTCGTAGCAGGGATAGAGCTATCTTGCTTGAGCTCCATGGACAAGTGTCTACCTGTGGAAACCGCTTGACAACTGAGCAGAAATCCTGCCTGAAAGCAACACACCCTGCCATGACCTAAGCCCACAAGCTGTTAACACAGGCACTTAAGCCTTGAGTTCCTTATGGAGTTGGACCCACACCTCATCTGGCATACCAAGAGAAGAAACTCACAACAGGCACTGCTGGGAATTGAACCTAGGATCTGCTGTTTACAAGGCAGGCACTTTCACCAGTGAAGCCACAGTGCCAAAGGCCTGGCTGGCACCTCGGGCAAGACCCAGCACTTTTAACAGAGAGTCTCCTGGACAAGACATAACATTGCTCGCAAGGCCAAGATTTCCTCCATCGGAAAGGAAAGTGTGATTCTTGACCACGGATTTTATCTTATATGTGGTGTGTGGATGAAAAGAAGGTGACAAGCATTCGACTCTGGCGGGACTCGAACCCGCAACCTTTGAATAGCTCACCCGAGCCTAGAAGTCCAATGCGCTATCCATTGCGCCACAGAGCCAACCGAGGGAGCTGTCTGGGGTGTTTCATTTCAGGCTGCCCAAGACTCATGGAAGGCGTAGAACTTGCATGGTCAAGTTCATGAGGCAGATGCTTTTCTGTTGCCAACAATCAAATTCCACTAAATGCAAACAACTATGGCAGGAGCTGAACCCACAAGCTGTCAACAGCGTGGACAGAATGCCTTGATTTCACCATGGAATT
This sequence comes from Clarias gariepinus, assembly GCF_024256425.1. Lineage (NCBI taxonomy): Eukaryota > Metazoa > Chordata > Actinopteri > Siluriformes > Clariidae > Clarias > Clarias gariepinus. The sequence goes on along the minus strand of NC_071113.1, from coordinate 19,778,035 downwards.
TGCCACCCTGTCTAGCCCTGTCTGGTTTGGAAGGTTATTCATCTCTGGCTGTAAAAAAGGCAGAAAAGGGATAGCTCTCGCACCACCAGGTGATTGTTGCACTAGGCACTGCTCAGATTACACAGGAGCATGAAGACCTATTCATATACACATTAGAGTAAGCTCTAGATAACATATTAAATAAGGTATCTCCTCCTCCCCGTGCATTGCACATTTTGTGGTGTAAGGTCCTACAAATCTGAGACATCAGTACAGGTTGTGATTATTCCCCAACACGTGAATAATCACAACCACAAGTCAAGTTGTATTTCAAAAATCAATGGAGCGCAAGACAAGATTGAAATGTTGACAGCACTAAGGATACACAAGGTGGGACTCTAATCTAGGTTAATCAGAAAGCTTGCGGATTGTGTGACCTTAAGTCAAAGCGAGAGGCACTGCTGGGATTCGAACCCAGGATCTCCTGTTTACTAGACAGGCGCTTTAACCAACTGAGCCACAGCGCCACGGGACACTGCTGGCCCCACACTTAAAACCTCAAACTCGTACCGGATAAGCTGCGGGACAGGAACTTGACTCTCGGGCTAAGGTTGTCTCCACTGGCGTGCAGCTCAATAGGAGTTTAAATGAAGTCCCACAGTGCTATACCATGCTTCACAGAGCACACCATATCTGCCAGTCATGGTGTTTTATATATATATATATATATAAACACTGCTTAAAAAATTAAAAGGAACACTTAGTCCCAGTTTGACTTGAACCATGCATACACATATGAGAGGCGTGCGAGTCAAACATTGGATTAAGTGCTTGACTTAGTTGTTGACATAGTTGTTCTTTTTTTAAGTAATCTATGTACTTGTTCATTGACAGCCATTGTCCTCATTTACATTTGACCAAAAGTGAGTCAGTAAAGCAGAAAAGTCACACTTGTGTGGAAGCAAACATCTGTTGACGGCAATTGGTCCAAGGCTACTCAGAATATGTTTAAATTCTTGCAAATGAAAACGTCACGGTTTATTCACTTTCGTAGCAGGGATAGAGCTATCTTGCTTGAGCTCCATGGACAAGTGTCTACCTGTGGAAACCACTTGACAACTGAGCAGAAATCCTGCCTGAAAGCAACACACCCTGCCATGACCTAAGCCCACAAGCTGTTAACACAGGCACTTAAGCCTTGAGTTCCTTATGGAGTTGGACCCACACCTCATCTGGCATACCAAGAGAAGAAACTCACAACAGGCACTGCTGGGAATTGAACCTAGGATCTGCTGTTTACAAGGCAGGCACTTTCACCAGCGAAGCCACAGTGCCAAAGGCCTGGCTGGCACCTCGGGCAAGACCCAGCACTTTTAACAGAGAGTCTCCTGGACAAGACATAACATTGCTCGCAAGGCCAAGATTTCCTCCATCGGAAAGGAAAGTGTGATTCTTGACCACGGATTTTATCTTATATGTGGTGTGTGGATGAAAAGAAGGTGACAAGCATTCGACTCTGGCGGGACTCGAACCCGCAACCTTTGAATAGCTCACCCGAGCCTAGAAGTCCAATGCGCTATCCATTGCGCCACAGAGCCAACCGAGGGAGCTGTCTGGGGTGTTTCATTTCAGGCTGCCCAAGACTCATGGAAGGCGTAGAACTTGCATGGTCAAGTTCATGAGGCAGATGCTTTTCTGTTGCCAACAATCAAATTCCACTAAATGCAAACAACTATGGCAGGAGCTGAACCCACAAGCTGTCAACAGCGTGGACAGAATGCCTTGATTTCACCATGGAATTTGCCACCCTGTCTAGCCCTGTCTGGTTTGGAAGGTTATTCATCTCTGGCTGTAAAAAAGGCAGAAAAGGGATAGCTCTCGCACCACCAGGTGATTGTTGCACTAGGCACTGCTCAGATTACACAGGAGCATGAAGACCTATTCATATACACATTAGAGTAAGCTCTAGATAACATATTAAATAAGGTATCTCCTCCTCCCCGTGCATTGCACATTTTGTGGTGTAAGGTCCTACAAATCTGAGACATCAGTACAGGTTGTGATTATTCCCCAACACGTGAATAATCACAACCACAAGTCAAGTTGTATTTCAAAAATCAATGGAGCGCAAGACAAGATTGAAATGTTGACAGCACTAAGGATACACAAGGTGGGACTCTAATCTAGGTTAATCAGAAAGCTTGCAGATTGTGTGACCTTAAGTCAAAGCGAAAGGCACTGCTGGGATTCGAACCCAGGATCTCCTGTTTACTAGACAGGCGCTTTAACCAACTGAGCCACAGCGCCACGGGACACTGCTGGCCCCACACTTAAAACCTCAAACTCATACCGGATAAGCTGCGGGACAGGAACTTGACTCTCGGGCTAAGGTTGTCTCCACTGGCATTGAAACATTGGATTAAGTGCTTGACTTAGTTGTTGACATAGTTGTTCTTTTTTTAAGTAATCTATGTACTTGTTCATTGACAGCCATTGTCCTCATTTACATTTGACCAAAAGTGAGTCAGTAAAGCAGAAAAGTCACACTTGTGTGGAAGCAAACATCTGTTGACGGCAATTGGTCCAAGGTTACTCAGAATATGTTTAAATTCTTGCAAATGAATACGTCACGGTTTATTCACTTTCGTAGCAGGGATAGAGCTATCTTGCTTGAGCTCCACGGACAAGTGTCTACCTGTGGAAACCGCTTGACAACTGAGCAGAAATCCTGCCTGAAAGCAACACACCCTGCCATGACCTAAGCCCACAAGCTGTTAACACAGGCACTTAAGCCTTGAGTTCCTTATGGAGTTGGACCCACACCTCATCTGGCATACCAAGAGAAGAAACTCACAACAGGCACTGCTGGGAATTGAACCTAGGATCTGCTGTTTACAAGGCAGGCACTTTCACCAGCGAAGCCACAGTGCCAAAGGCCTGGCTGGCACCTCGGGCAAGACCCAGCACTTTTAACAGAGAGTCTCCTGGACAAGACATAACATTGCTCGCAAGGCCAAGATTTCCTCCATCGGAAAGGAAAGTGTGATTCTTGACCACGGATTTTATCTTATATGTGGTGTGTGGATGAAAAGAAGGTGACAAGCATTCGACTCTGGCGGGACTCGAACCCGCAACCTTTGAATAGCTCACCCGAGCCTAGAAGTCCAATGCGCTATCCATTGCGCCACAGAGCCAACCGAGGGAGCTGTCTGGGGTGTTTCATTTCAGGCTGCCCAAGACTCATGGAAGGCGTAGAACTTGCATGGTCAAGTTCATGAGGCAGATGCTTTTCTGTTGCCAACAATCAAATTCCACTAAATGCAAACAACTATGGCAGGAGCTGAACCCACAAGCTGTCAACAGCGTGGACAGAATGCCTTGATTTCACCATGGAATTTGCCACCCTGTCTAGCCCTGTCTGGTTTGGAAGGTTATTCATCTCTGGCTGTAAAAAAGGCAGAAAAGGGATAGCTCTCGCACCACCAGGTGATTGTTGCACTAGGCACTGCTCAGATTACACAGGAGCATGAAGACCTATTCATATACACATTAGAGTAAGCTCTAGATAACATATTAAATAAGGTATCTCCTCCTCCCCGTGCATTGCACATTTTGTGGTGTAAGGTCCTACAAATCTGAGACATCAGTACAGGTTGTGATTATTCCCCAACACGTGAATAATCACAACCACAAGTCAAGTTGTATTTCAAAAATCAATGGAGCGCAAGACAAGATTGAAATGTTGACAGCACTAAGGATACACAAGGTGGGACTCTAATCTAGGTTAATCAGAAAGCTTGCGGATTGTGTGACCTTAAGTCAAAGCGAGAGGCACTGCTGGGATTCGAACCCAGGATCTCCTGTTTACTAGACAGGCGCTTTAACCAACTGAGCCACAGCGCCACGGGACACTGCTGGCCCCACACTTAAAACCTCAAACTCGTACCGGATAAGCTGCGGGACAGGAACTTGACTCTCGGGCTAAGGTTGTCTCCACTGGCGTGCAGCTCAATAGGAGTTTAAATGAAGTCCCACAGTGCTATACCATGCTTCACAGAGCACACCATATCTGCCAGTCATGGTGTTTTATATATATATATATATATATATAAACACTGCTTAAAAAATTAAAAGGAACACTTAGTCCCAGTTTGACTTGAACCATGCATACACATATGAGAGGCGTGCGAGTCAAACATTGGATTAAGTGCTTGACTTAGTTGTTGACATAGTTGTTCTTTTTTTAAGTAATCTATGTACTTGTTCATTGACAGCCATTGTCCTCATTTACATTTGACCAAAAGTGAGTCAGTAAAGCAGAAAAGTCACACTTGTGTGGAAGCAAACATCTGTTGACGGCAATTGGTCCAAGGCTACTCAGAATATGTTTAAATTCTTGCAAATGAAAACGTCACGGTTTATTCACTTTCGTAGCAGGGATAGAGCTATCTTGCTTGAGCTCCATGGACAAGTGTCTACCTGTGGAAACCACTTGACAACTGAGCAGAAATCCTGCCTGTGAGCAACACACCCTGCCATGACCTAAGCCCACAAGCTGTTAACACAGGCACTTAAGCCTTGAGTTCCTTATGGAGTTGGACCCACACCTCATCTGGCATACCAAGAGAAGAAACTCACAACAGGCACTGCTGGGAATTGAACCTAGGATCTGCTGTTTACAAGGCAGGCACTTTCACCAGCGAAGCCACAGTGCCAAAGGCCTGGCTGGCACCTCGGGCAAGACCCAGCACTTTTAACAGAGAGTCTCCTGGACAAGACATAACATTGCTCGCAAGGCCAAGATTTCCTCCATCGGAAAGGAAAGTGTGATTCTTGACCACGGATTTCATCTTATATGTGGTGTGTGGATGAAAAGAAGGTGACAAGCATTCGACTTTGGCGGGACTCGAACCCGCAACCTTTGAATAGCTCACCTGAGCCTAGAAGTCCAATGCGCCAGCCATTGCGCCACAGAGCCAACCGAGGGAGCTGTCTGGGGTGTTTCATGTCAGGCTGCCCAAGACTCATGGAAGGCGTAGAACTTGCATGGTCAAGTTCATGAGGCAGATGCTTTTCTGTTGCCAACAATCAAATTCCACTAAATGCAAACAACTATGGCAGGAGCTGAACCCACAAGCTGTCAACAGCGTGGACAGAATGCCTTGATTTCACCATGGAATTTGCCACCCTGTCTAGCCCTGTCTGGTTTGGAAGGTTATTCATCTCTGGCTGTAAAAAAGGCAGAAAAGGGATAGCTCTCGCACCACCAGGTGATTGTTGCACTAGGCACTGCTCAGATTACACAGGAGCATGAAGACCTATTCATATACACATTAGAGTAAGCTCTAGATAACATATTAAATAAGGTATCTCCTCCTCCCCGTGCACTGCACATTTTGTGGTGTAAGGTCCTACAAATCTGAGACATCAGTACAGGTTGTGATTATTCCCCAACACGTGAATAATCACAACCACAAGTCAAGTTGTATTTCAAAAATCAATGGAGCGCAAGACAAGATTGAAATGTTGACAGCACTAAGGATACACAAGGTGGGACTCTAATCTAGGTTAATCAGAAAGCTTTCAGATTATGTGACCTTAAGTCACAGCGAGAGGCACTGCTGGGATTCGAACCCAGGCTCTCCTGTTTACTAGACAGGCGCTTTAACCAACTGAGCCACAGCGCCACGGGACAACGCTAGCCCCACACTTAAAACCTCAAACTCGTACCTGATAAGCTGCGGGACAGGAACTTGACTCTCGGGCTAAGGTTGTCTCCACTGGCGTGCAGCTCAATAGGAGTTTAAATGAAGTCCCACAGTGCTATACCATGCTCCACAGAGCACACCATATCTGCCAGTCATGGTGTTATATATATATATATATATATATATATATATATATATAAACACTGCTTAAAAAATTAAAAGGAACACTTAGTCCCAGTTTGACTTGAACCATGCATACACATATGAGAGGCGTGCGAGTCAAACATTGGATTAAGTGCTTGACTTAGTTGTTGACATAGTTGTTCTTTTTTTAAGTAATCTATGTACTTGTTCATTGACAGCCATTGTCCTCATTTACATTTGACCAAAAGTGAGTCAGTAAAGCAGAAAAGTCACACTTGTGTGGAAGCAAACATCTGTTGACGGCCATTGGTCCAAGGCTACTCAGAATATGTTTAAATTCTTGCAAATGAAAACGTCACGGTTTATTCACTTTCGTAGCAGGGATAGAGCTATCTTGCTTGAGCTCCATGGACAAATGTCTACCTGTGGAAACCACTTGACAACTGAGCAGAAATCCTGCCTGAAAGCAACACACCCTGCCATGACCTAAGCCCACAAGCTGTTAACACAGGCACTTAAGCCTTGAGTTCCTTATGGAGTTGGACCCACACCTCATCTGGCATACCAAGAGAAGAAACTCACAACAGGCACTGCTGGGAATTGAACCTAGGATCTGCTGTTTACAAGGCAGGCACTTTCACCAGCGAAGCCACAGTTCCAAAGGCCTGGCTGGCACCTCGGGCAAGACCCAGCACTTTTAACAGAGAGTCTCCTGGACAAGACATAACATTGCTCGCAAGGCCAAGATTTCCTCCATCGGAAAGGAAAGTGTGATTCTTGACCACGGATTTCATCTTATATGTGGTGTGTGGATGAAAAGAAGGTGACAAGCATTCGACTTTGGCGGGACTCGAACCCGCAACCTTTGAATAGCTCACCTGAGCCTAGAAGTCCAATGCGCCATCCATTGCGCCACAGAGCCAACCGAGGGAGCTGTCTGGGGTGTTTCATTTCAGGCTGCCCAAGACTCATGGAAGGCGTAGAACTTGCATGGTCAAGTTCATGAGGCAGATGCTTTTCTGTTGCCAACAATCAAATTCCACTAAATGCAAACAACTATGGCAGGAGCTGAACCCACAAGCTGTCAACAGCGTGGACAGAATGCCTTGATTTCACCATGGAATTTGCCACCCTGTCTAGCCCTGTCTGGTTTGGAAGGTTATTCATCTCTGGCTGTAAAAAAGGCAGAAAAGGGATAGCTCTCGCACCACCAGGTGATTGTTGCACTAGGCACTGCTCAGATTACACAGGAGCATGAAGACCTATTCATATACACATTAGAGTAAGCTCTAGATAACATATTAAATAAGGTATCTCCTCCTCCCCGTGCATTGCACATTTTGTGGTGTAAGGTCCTACAAATCTGAGACATCAGTACAGGTTGTGATTATTCCCCAACACGTGAATAATCACAACCACAAGTCAAGTTGTATTTCAAAAATCAATGGAGCGCAAGACAAGATTGAAATGTTGACAGCACTAAGGATACACAAGGTGGGACTCTAATCTAGGTTAATCAGAAAGCTTTCAGATTGTGTGACCTTAAGTCACAGCGAGAGGCACTGCTGGGATTTGAACCCAGGATCTCCTGTTTACTAGACAGGCGCTTTAACCAACTGAGCCACAGCGCCACGGGACAACGCTGGCCCCACACTTAAAACCTCAAACTCGTACCTGATAAGCTGCGGGACAGGAACTTGACTCTCGGGCTAAGGTTGTCTCCACTGGCGTGCAGCTCAATAGGAGTTTAAATGAAGTCCCACAGTGCTATACCATGCTTCACAGAGCACACCATATCTGCCAGTCATGGTGTTTTATATATATATATATATATATATATATATATATATAAACACTGCTTAAAAAATTAAAAGGAACACTTAGTCCCAGTTTGACTTGAACCATGCATACACATATGAGAGGCGTGCGAGTCAAACATTGGATTAAGTGCTTGACTTAGTTGTTGACATAGTTGTTCTTTTTTTAAGTAATCTATGTACTTGTTCATTGACAGCCATTGTCCTCATTTACATTTGACCAAAAGTGAGTCAGTAAAGCAGAAAAGTCACACTTGTGTGGAAGCAAACATCTGTTGACGGCAATTGGTCCAAGGCTACTCAGAATATGTTTAAATTCTTGCAAATGAAAACGTCACGGTTTATTCACTTTCGTAGCAGGGATAGAGCTATCTTGCTTGAGCTCCATGGACAAGTGTCTACCTGTGGAAACCGCTTGACAACTGAGCAGAAATCCTGCCTGAAAGCAACACACCCTGCCATGACCTAAGCCCACAAGCTGTTAACACAGGCACTTAAGCCTTGAGTTCCTTATGGAGTTGGACCCACACCTCATCTGGCATACCAAGAGAAGAAACTCACAACAGGCACTGCTGGGAATTGAACCTAGGATCTGCTGTTTACAAGGCAGGCACTTTCACCAGCGAAGCCACAGTGCCAAAGGCCTGGCTGCCACCTCGGGCAAGACCCAGCACTTTTAACAGAGAGTCTCCTGGACAAGACATAACATTGCTCGCAAGGCCAAGATTTCCTCCATCGGAAAGGAAAGTGTGATTCTTGACCACGGATTTTATCTTATATGTGGTGTGTGGATGAAAAGAAGGTGACAAGCATTCGACTCTGGCGGGACTCGAACCCGCAACCTTTGAATAGCTCACCCGAGCCTAGAAGTCCAATGCGCTATCCATTGCGCCACAGAGCCAACCGAGGGAACTGTCTGGGGTGTTTCATTTCAGGCTGCCCAAGACTCATGGAAGGCGTAGAACTTGCATGGTCAAGTTCATGAGGCAGATGCTTTTCTGTTGCCAACAATCAAATTCCACTAAATGCAAACAACTATGGCAGGAGCTGAACCCACAAGCTGTCAACAGCGTGGACAGAATGCCTTGATTTCACCATGGAATTTGCCACCCTGTCTAGCCCTGTCTGGTTTGGAAGGTTATTCATCTCTGGCTGTAAAAAAGGCAGAAAAGGGATAGCTCTCGCACCACCAGGTGATTGTTGCACTAGGCACTGCTCAGATTACACAGGAGCATGAAGACCTATTCATATACACATTAGAGTAAGCTCTAGATAACATATTAAATAAGGTATCTCCTCCTCCCCGTGCATTGCACATTTTGTGGTGTAAGGTCCTACAAATCTGAGACATCAGTACAGGTTGTGATTATTCCCCAACACGTGAATAATCACAACCACAAGTCAAGTTGTATTTCAAAAATCAATGGAGCGCAAGACAAGATTGAAATGTTGACAGCACTAAGGATACACAAGGTGGGACTCTAATCTAGGTTAATCAGAAAGCTTGCGGATTGTGTGACCTTAAGTCAAAGCGAAAGGCACTGCTGGGATTCGAACCCAGGATCTCCTGTTTACTAGACAGGCGCTTTAACCAACTGAGCCACAGCGCCACGGGACACTGCTGGCCCCACACTTAAAACCTCAAACTCATACCGGATAAGCTGCGGGACAGGAACTTGACTCTCGGGCTAAGGTTGTCTCCACTGGCGTGCAGCTCAATAGGAGTTTAAATGAAGTCCCACAGTGCTATACCATGCTTCACAGAGCACACCATATCTGCCAGTCATGGTGTTTTTTATATATATATATATATATAAACACTGCTTAAAAAATTAAAAGGAACACTTAGTCCCAGTTTGACTTGAACCATGCATACACATATGAGAGGCGTGCGAGTCAAACATTGGATTAAGTGCTTGACTTAGTTGTTGACATAGTTGTTCTTTTTTTAAGTAATCTATGTACTTGTTCATTGACAGCCATTGTCCTCATTTACATTTGACCAAAAGTGAGTCAGTAAAGCAGAAAAGTCACACTTGTGTGGAAGCAAACATCTGTTGACGGCAATTGGTCCAAGGCTACTCAGAATATGTTTAAATTCTTGCAAATGAAAACGTCACGGTTAATTCACTTTCGTAGCAGGGATAGAGCTATCTTGCTTGAGCTCCATGGACAAGTGTCTACCTGTGGAAACCACTTGACAACTGAGCAGAAATCCTGCCTGAAAGCAACACACCCTGCCATGACCTAAGCCCACAAGCTGTTAACACAGGCACTTAAGCCTTGAGTTCCTTATGGAGTTGGACCCACACCTCATCTGGCATACCAAGAGAAGAAACTCACAACAGGCACTGCTGGGAATTGAACCTAGGATCTGCTGTTTACAAGGCAGGCACTTTCACCAGCGAAGCCACAGTGCCAAAGGCCTGGCTGGCACCTCGGGCAAGACCCAGCACTTTTAACAGAGAGTCTCCTGGACAAGACATAACATTGCTCGCAAGGCCAAGATTTCCTCCATCGGAAAGGAAAGTGTGATTCTTGACCACGGATTTCATCTTATATGTGGTGTGTGGATGAAAAGAAGGTGACAAGCATTCGACTTTGGCGGGACTCGAACCCGCAACCTTTGAATAGTTCACCTGAGCCTAGAAGTCCAATGCGCCATCCATTGCGCCACAGAGCCAACCGAGGGAGCTGTCTGGGGTGTTTCATTTCAGGCTGCCCAAGACTCATGGAAGGCGTAGAACTTGCATGGTCAAGTTCATGAGGCAGATGCTTTTCTGTTGCCAACAATCAAATTCCACTAAATGCAAACAACTATGGCAGGAGCTGAACCCACAAGCTGTCAACAGCGTGGACAGAATGCCTTGATTTCACCATGGAATTTGCCACCCTGTCTAGCCCTGTCTGGTTTGGAAGGTTATTCATCTCTGGCTGTAAAAAAGGCAGAAAAGGGATAGCTCTCGCACCACCAGGTGATTGTTGCACTAGGCACTGCTCAGATTACACAGGAGCATGAAGACCTATTCATATACACATTAGAGTAAGCTCTAGATAACATATTAAATAAGGTATCTCCTCCTCCCCGTGCATTGCACATTTTGTGGTGTAAGGTCCTACAAATCTGAGACATCAGTACAGGTTGTGATTATTCCCCAACACGTGAATAATCACAACCACAAGTCAAGTTGTATTTCAAAAATCAATGGAGCGCAAGACAAGATTGAAATGTTGACAGCACTAAGGATACACAAGGTGGGACTCTAATCTAGGTTAATCAGAAAGCTTGCAGATTGTGTGACCTTAAGTCACAGCGAGAGGCACTGCTGGGATTTGAACCCAGGATCTCCTGTTTACTAGACAGGCCCTTTAACCAACTGAGCCACAGCGCCACGGGACAACGCTGGCCCCACACTTAAAACCTTAAACTCGTACCTGATAAGCTGCGGGACAGGAACTTGACTCTCGGGCTAAGGTTGTCTCCACTGGCGTGCAGCTCAATAGGAGTTTAAATGAAGTCCCACAGTGCTATACCATGCTCCACTGAGCACACCATATCTGCCAGTCATGGTGTTTTATATATATATATATATATAAACACTGCTTAAAAAATTAAAAGGAACACTTAGTCCCAGTTTGACTTGAACCATGCATACACATATGAGAGGCGTGCGAGTCAAACATTGGATTAAGTGCTTGACTTAGTTGTTGACATAGTTGTTCTTTTTTTAAGTAATCTATGTACTTGTTCATTGACAGCCATTGTCCTCATTTACATTTGACCAAAAGTGAGTCAGTAAAGCAGAAAAGTCACACTTGTGTGGAAGCAAACATCTGTTGACGGCAATTGGTCCAAGGCTACTCAGAATATGTTTAAATTCTTGCAAATGAAAACGTCACGGTTTATTCACTTTCGTAGCAGGGATAGAGCTATCTTGCTTGAGCTCCATGGACAAGTGTCTACCTGTGGAAACCGCTTGACAACTGAGCAGAAATCCTGCCTGAAAGCAACACACCCTGCCATGACCTAAGCCCACAAGCTGTTAACACAGGCACTTAAGCCTTGAGTTCCTTATGGAGTTGGACCCACACCTCATCTGGCATACCAAGAGAAGAAACTCACAACAGGCACTGCTGGGAATTGAACCTAGGATCTGCTGTTTACAAGGCAGGCACTTTCACCAGCGAAGCCACAGTGCCAAAGGCCTGGCTGCCACCTCGGGCAAGACCCAGCACTTTTAACAGAGAGTCTCCTGGACAAGACATAACATTGCTCGCAAGGCCAAGATTTCCTCCATCGGAAAGGAAAGTGTGATTCTTGACCACGGATTTTATCTTATATGTGGTGTGTGGATGAAAAGAAGGTGACAAGCATTCGACTCTGGCGGGACTCGAACCCGCAACCTTTGAATAGCTCACCCGAGCCTAGAAGTCCAATGCGCTATCCATTGCGCCACAGAGCCAACCGAGGGAACTGTCTGGGGTGTTTCATTTCAGGCTGCCCAAGACTCATGGAAGGCGTAGAACTTGCATGGTCAAGTTCATGAGGCAGATGCTTTTCTGTTGCCAACAATCAAATTCCACTAAATGCAAACAACTATGGCAGGAGCTGAACCCACAAGCTGTCAACAGCGTGGACAGAATGCCTTGATTTCACCATGGAATTTGCCACCCTGTCTAGCCCTGTCTGGTTTGGAAGGTTATTCATCTCTGGCTGTAAAAAAGGCAGAAAAGGGATAGCTCTCGCACCACCAGGTGATTGTTGCACTAGGCACTGCTCAGATTACACAGGAGCATGAAGACCTATTCATATACACATTAGAGTAAGCTCTAGATAACATATTAAATAAGGTATCTCCTCCTCCCCGTGCATTGCACATTTTGTGGTGTAAGGTCCTACAAATCTGAGACATCAGTACAGGTTGTGATTATTCCCCAACACGTGAATAATCACAACCACAAGTCAAGTTGTATTTCAAAAATCAATGGAGCGCAAGACAAGATTGAAATGTTGACAGCACTAAGGATACACAAGGTGGGACTCTAATCTAGGTTAATCAGAAAGCTTGCGGATTGTGTGACCTTAAGTCAAAGCGAAAGGCACTGCTGGGATTCGAACCCAGGATCTCCTGTTTACTAGACAGGCGCTTTAACCAACTGAGCCACAGCGCCACGGGACACTGCTGGCCCCACACTTAAAACCTCAAACTCATACCGGATAAGCTGCGGGACAGGAACTTGACTCTCGGGCTAAGGTTGTCTCCACTGGCGTGCAGCTCAATAGGAGTTTAAATGAAGTCCCACAGTGCTATACCATGCTTCACAGAGCACACCATATCTGCCAGTCATGGTGTTTTTTATATATATATATATATATAAACACTGCTTAAAAAATTAAAAGGAACACTTAGTCCCAGTTTGACTTGAACCATGCATACACATATGAGAGGCGTGCGAGTCAAACATTGGATTAAGTGCTTGACTTAGTTGTTGACATAGTTGTTCTTTTTTTAAGTAATCTATGTACTTGTTCATTGACAGCCATTGTCCTCATTTACATTTGACCAAAAGTGAGTCAGTAAAGCAGAAAAGTCACACTTGTGTGGAAGCAAACATCTGTTGACGGCAATTGGTCCAAGGCTACTCAGAATATGTTTAAATTCTTGCAAATGAAAACGTCACGGTTAATTCACTTTCGTAGCAGGGATAGAGCTATCTTGCTTGAGCTCCATGGACAAGTGTCTACCTGTGGAAACCACTTGACAACTGAGCAGAAATCCTGCCTGAAAGCAACACACCCTGCCATGACCTAAGCCCACAAGCTGTTAACACAGGCACTTAAGCCTTGAGTTCCTTATGGAGTTGGACCCACACCTCATCTGGCATACCAAGAGAAGAAACTCACAACAGGCACTGCTGGGAATTGAACCTAGGATCTGCTGTTTACAAGGCAGGCACTTTCACCAGCGAAGCCACAGTGCCAAAGGCCTGGCTGGCACCTCGGGCAAGACCCAGCACTTTTAACAGAGAGTCTCCTGGACAAGACATAACATTGCTCGCAAGGCCAAGATTTCCTCCATCGGAAAGGAAAGTGTGATTCTTGACCACGGATTTCATCTTATATGTGGTGTGTGGATGAAAAGAAGGTGACAAGCATTCGACTTTGGCGGGACTCGAACCCGCAACCTTTGAATAGTTCACCTGAGCCTAGAAGTCCAATGCGCCATCCATTGCGCCACAGAGCCAACCGAGGGAGCTGTCTGGGGTGTTTCATTTCAGGCTGCCCAAGACTCATGGAAGGCGTAGAACTTGCATGGTCAAGTTCATGAGGCAGATGCTTTTCTGTTGCCAACAATCAAATTCCACTAAATGCAAACAACTATGGCAGGAGCTGAACCCACAAGCTGTCAACAGCGTGGACAGAATGCCTTGATTTCACCATGGAATTTGCCACCCTGTCTAGCCCTGTCTGGTTTGGAAGGTTATTCATCTCTGGCTGTAAAAAAGGCAGAAAAGGGATAGCTCTCGCACCACCAGGTGATTGTTGCACTAGGCACTGCTCAGATTACACAGGAGCATGAAGACCTATTCATATACACATTAGAGTAAGCTCTAGATAACATATTAAATAAGGTATCTCCTCCTCCCCGTGCATTGCACATTTTGTGGTGTAAGGTCCTACAAATCTGAGACATCAGTACAGGTTGTGATTATTCCCCAACACGTGAATAATCACAACCACAAGTCAAGTTGTATTTCAAAAATCAATGGAGCGCAAGACAAGATTGAAATGTTGACAGCACTAAGGATACACAAGGTGGGACTCTAATCTAGGTTAATCAGAAAGCTTGCGGATTGTGTGACCTTAAGTCAAAGCGAAAGGCACTGCTGGGATTCGAACCCAGGATCTCCTGTTTACTAGACAGGCGCTTTAACCAACTGAGCCACAGCGCCACGGGACACTGCTGGCCCCACACTTAAAACCTCAAACTCATACCGGATAAGCTGCGGGACAGGAACTTGACTCTCGGGCTAAGGTTGTCTCCACTGGCGTGCAGCTCAATAGGAGTTTAAATGAAGTCCCACAGTGCTATACCATGCTTCACAGAGCACACCATATCTGCCAGTCATGGTGTTTTTTATATATATATATATATATAAACACTGCTTAAAAAATTAAAAGGAACACTTAGTCCCAGTTTGACTTGAACCATGCATACACATATGAGAGGCGTGCGAGTCAAACATTGGATTAAGTGCTTGACTTAGTTGTTGACATAGTTGTTCTTTTTTTAAGTAATCTATGTACTTGTTCATTGACAGCCATTGTCCTCATTTACATTTGACCAAAAGTGAGTCAGTAAAGCAGAAAAGTCACACTTGTGTGGAAGCAAACATCTGTTGACGGCAATTGGTCCAAGGCTACTCAGAATATGTTTAAATTCTTGCAAATGAAAACGTCACGGTTAATTCACTTTCGTAGCAGGGATAGAGCTATCTTGCTTGAGCTCCATGGACAAGTGTCTACCTGTGGAAACCACTTGACAACTGAGCAGAAATCCTGCCTGAAAGCAACACACCCTGCCATGACCTAAGCCCACAAGCTGTTAACACAGGCACTTAAGCCTTGAGTTCCTTATGGAGTTGGACCCACACCTCATCTGGCATACCAAGAGAAGAAACTCACAACAGGCACTGCTGGGAATTGAACCTAGGATCTGCTGTTTACAAGGCAGGCACTTTCACCAGCAAAGCCACAGTGCCAAAGGCCTGGCTGGCACCTCGGGCAAGACCCAGCACTTTTAACAGAGAGTCTCCTGGACAAGACATAACATTGCTCGCAAGGCCAAGATTTCCTCCATCGGAAAGGAAAGTGTGATTCTTGACCACGGATTTCATCTTATATGTGGTGTGTGGATGAAAAGAAGGTGACAAGCATTCGACTTTGGCGGGACTCGAACCCGCAACCTTTGAATAGTTCACCTGAGCCTAGAAGTCCAATGCGCCATCCATTGCGCCACAGAGCCAACCGAGGGAGCTGTCTGGGGTGTTTCATTTCAGGCTGCCCAAGACTCATGGAAGGCGTAGAACTTGCATGGTCAAGTTCATGAGGCAGATGCTTTTCTGTTGCCAACAATCAAATTCCACTAAATGCAAACAACTATGGCAGGAGCTGAACCCACAAGCTGTCAACAGCGTGGACAGAATGCCTTGATTTCACCATGGAATTTGCCACCCTGTCTAGCCCTGTCTGGTTTGGAAGGTTATTCATCTCTGGCTGTAAAAAAGGCAGAAAAGGGATAGCTCTCGCACCACCAGGTGATTGTTGCACTAGGCACTGCTCAGATTACACAGGAGCATGAAGACCTATTCATATACACATTAGAGTAAGCTCTAGATAACATATTAAATAAGGTATCTCCTCCTCCCCGTGCATTGCACATTTTGTGGTGTAAGGTCCTACAAATCTGAGACATCAGTACAGGTTGTGATTATTCCCCAACACGTGAATAATCACAACCACAAGTCAAGTTGTATTTCAAAAATCAATGGAGCGCAAGACAAGATTGAAATGTTGACAGCACTAAGGATACACAAGGTGGGACTCTAATCTAGGTTAATCAGAAAGCTTGCAGATTGTGTGACCTTAAGTCACAGCGAGAGGCACTGCTGGGATTTGAACCCAGGATCTCCTGTTTACTAGACAGGCCCTTTAACCAACTGAGCCACAGCGCCACGGGACAACGCTGGCCCCACACTTAAAACCTTAAACTCGTACCTGATAAGCTGCGGGACAGGAACTTGACTCTCGGGCTAAGGTTGTCTCCACTGGCGTGCAGCTCAATAGGAGTTTAAATGAAGTCCCACAGTGCTATACCATGCTCCACTGAGCACACCATATCTGCCAGTCATGGTGTTTTATATATATATATATATATAAACACTGCTTAAAAAATTAAAAGGAACACTTAGTCCCAGTTTGACTTGAACCATGCATACACATATGAGAGGCGTGCGAGTCAAACATTGGATTAAGTGCTTGACTTAGTTGTTGACATAGTTGTTCTTTTTTTAAGTAATCTATGTACTTGTTCATTGACAGCCATTGTCCTCATTTACATTTGACCAAAAGTGAGTCAGTAAAGCAGAAAAGTCACACTTGTGTGGAAACAAACATCTGTTGACGGCAATTGGTCCAAGGCTACTCAGAATATGTTTAAATTCTTGCAAATGAAAACGTCACGGTTTATTCACTTTCGTAGCAGGGATAGAGCTATCTTGCTTGAGCTCCATGGACAAGTGTCTACCTGTGGAAACCACTTGACAACTGAGCAGAAATCCTGCCTGAAAGCAACACACCCTGCCATGACCTAAGCCCACAAGCTGTTAACACAGGCACTTAAGCCTTGAGTTCCTTATGGAGTTGGACCCACACCTCATCTGGCATACCAAGAGAAGAAACTCACAACAGGCACTGCTGGGAATTGAACCTAGGATCTGCTGTTTACAAGGCAGGCACTTTCACTTTCACAGTGCCAAAGGCCTGGCTGGCACCTCGGGCAAGACCCAGCACTTTTAACAGAGAGTCTCCTGGAAAAGACATAACATTGCTCGCAAGGCCAAGATTTCCTCCATCGGAAAGGAAAGTGTGATTCTTGACCACGGATTTCATCTTATATGTGGTGTGTGGATGAAAAGAAGGTGACAAGCATTCGACTCTGGCGGGACTCGAACCCACAACCTTTGAATAGCTCACCTGAGCCTAGAAGTCCAATGCGCTATCCATTGCGCCACAGAGCCAACCGAGGGAGCTGTCTGGGGTGTTTCATTTCAGGCTGCCCAAGACTCATGGAAGGCGTAGAACTTGCATGGTCAAGTTCATGAGGCAGATGCTTTTCTGTTGCCAACAATCAAATTCCACTAAATGCAAACAACTATGGCAGGAGCTGAACCCACAAGCTGTCAACAGCGTGGACAGAATGCCTTGATTTCACCATGGAATTTGCCACCCTGTCTAGCCCTGTCTGGTTTGGAAGGTTATTCATCTCTGGCTGTAAAAAAGGCAGAAAAGGGATAGCTCTCGCACCACCAGGTGATTGTTGCACTAGGCACTGCTCAGATTACACAGGAGCATGAAGACCTATTCATATACACATTAGAGTAAGCTCTAGATAACATATTAAATAAGGTATCTCCTCCTCCCCGTGCATTGCACATTTTGTGGTGTAAGGTCCTACAAATCTGAGACATCAGTACAGGTTGTGATTATTCCCCAACACGTGAATAATCACAACCACAAGTCAAGTTGTATTTCAAAAATCAATGGAGCGCAAGACAAGATTGAAATGTTGACAGCACTAAGGATACACAAGGTGGGACTCTAATCTAGGTTAATCAGAAAGCTTGCGGATTGTGTGACCTTAAGTCAAAGCGAGAGGCACTGCTGGGATTTGAACCAAGGATCTCCTGTTTACTAGACAGGCGCTTTAACAAACTGAGCCACAGCGCCACGGGACACTGCTGATCCCACACTTAAAACCTCAAACTCGTACCGGATAAGCTGCGGGACAGGAACTTGACTCTCGGGCTAAGGTTGTCTCCACTGGCGTGCAGCTCAATAGGAGTTTAAATGAAGTCCCACAGTGCTATACCATGCTTCACAGAGCACACCATATCTGCCAGTCATGGTGTTTTATATATATATATATATATATATATAAACACTGCTTAAAAAATTAAAAGGAACACTTAGTCCCAGTTTGACTTGAACCATGCATACACATATGAGAGGCGTGCGAGTCGGATTAAGTCGTGCGAGTTGGATTAAGTGCTTGACTTAGTTGTTGACATAGTTGTTCTTTTTTTAAGTAATCTATGTACTTGTTCATTGACAGCCATTGTCCTCATTTACATTTGACCAAAAGTGAGTCAGTAAAGCAGAAAAGTCACACTTGTGTGGAAACAAACATCTGTTGACGGCAATTGGTCCAAGGCTACTCAGAATATGTTTAAATTCTTGCAAATGAAAACGTCACGGTTTATTCACTTTCGTAGCAGGGATAGAGCTATCTTGCTTGAGCTCCATGGACAAGTGTCTACCTGTGGAAACCACTTGACAACTGAGCAGAAATCCTGCCTGAAAGCAACACACCCTGCCATGACCTAAGCCCACAAGCTGTTAACACAGGCACTTAAGCCTTGAGTTCCTTATGGAGTTGGACCCACACCTCATCTGGCATACCAAGAGAAGAAACTCACAACAGGCACTGCTGGGAATTGAACCTAGGATCTGCTGTTTACAAGGCAGGCACTTTCACTTTCACAGTGCCAAAGGCCTGGCTGGCACCTCGGGCAAGACCCAGCACTTTTAACAGAGAGTCTCCTGGAAAAGACATAACATTGCTCGCAAGGCCAAGATTTCCTCCATCGGAAAGGAAAGTGTGATTCTTGACCACGGATTTCATCTTATATGTGGTGTGTGGATGAAAAGAAGGTGACAAGCATTCGACTCTGGCGGGACTCGAACCCACAACCTTTGAATAGCTCACCTGAGCCTAGAAGTCCAATGCGCTATCCATTGCGCCACAGAGCCAACCGAGGGAGCTGTCTGGGGTGTTTCATTTCAGGCTGCCCAAGACTCATGGAAGGCGTAGAACTTGCATGGTCAAGTTCATGAGGCAGATGCTTTTCTGTTGCCAACAATCAAATTCCACTAAATGCAAACAACTATGGCAGGAGCTGAACCCACAAGCTGTCAACAGCGTGGACAGAATGCCTTGATTTCACCATGGAATTTGCCACCCTGTCTAGCCCTGTCTGGTTTGGAAGGTTATTCATCTCTGGCTGTAAAAAGGCAGAAAAGGGATAGCTCTCGCACCACCAGGTGATTGTTGCACTAGGCACTGCTCAGATTACACAGGAGCATGAAGACCTATTCATATACACATTAGAGTAAGCTCTAGATAACATATTAAATAAGGTATCTCCTCCTCCCCGTGCATTGCACATTTTGTGGTGTAAGGTCCTACAAATCTGAGACATCAGTACAGGTTGTGATTATTCCCCAACACGTGAATAATCACAACCACAAGTCAAGTTGTATTTCAAAAATCAATGGAGCGCAAGACAAGATTGAAATGTTGACAGCACTAAGGATACACAAGGTGGGACTCTAATCTAGGTTAATCAGAAAGCTTGCAGATTGTGTGACCTTAAGTGACAGCGAGAGGCACTGCTGGGATTTGAACCCAGGATCTCCTGTTTACTAGACAGGCGCTTTAACCAACTGAGCCACAGCGCCACGGGACAACGCTAGCCCCACACTTAAAACCTCAAACTCGTACCTGATAAGCTGCGGGACAGGAACTTGACTCTCGGGCTAAGGTTGTCTCCACTGGCGTGCAGCTCAATAGGAGTTTAAATGAAGTCCCACAGTGCTATACCATGCTCCACAGAGCACACCATATCTGCCAGTCATGGTGTTATATATATATATATATATATATATATATATAAACACTGCTTAAAAAATTAAAAGGAACACTTAGTCCCAGTTTGACTTGAACCATGCATACACATATGAGAGGCGTGCGAGTCAAACATTGGATTAAGTGCTTGACTTAGTTGTTGACATAGTTGTTCTTTTTTTAAGTAATCTATGTACTTGTTCATTGACAGCCATTGTCCTCATTTACATTTGACCAAAAGTGAGTCAGTAAAGCAGAAAAGTCACACTTGTGTGGAAGCAAACATCTGTTGACAGCCATTGGTCCAAGGCTACTCAGAATATGTTTAAATTCTTGCAAATGAAAACGTCACGGTTTATTCACTTTCGTAGCAGGGATAGAGCTATCTTGCTTGAGCTCCATGGACAAGTGTCTACCTGTGGAAACCGCTTGACAACTGAGCAGAAATCCTGCCTGAAAGCAACACACCCTGCCATGACCTAAGCCCACAAGCTGTTAACACAGGCACTTAAGCCTTGAGTTCCTTATGGAGTTGGACCCACACCTCATCTGGCATACCAAGAGAAGAAACTCACAACAGGCACTGCTGGGAATTGAACCTAGGATCTGCTGTTTACAAGGCAGGCACTTTCACCAGCGAAGCCACAGTGCCAAAGGCCTGGCTGGCACCTCGGGCAAGACCCAGCACTTTTAACAGAGAGTCTCCTGGACAAGACATAACATTGCTCGCAAGGCCAAGATTTCCTCCATCGGAAAGGAAAGTGTGATTCTTGACCACGGATTTCATCTTATATGTGGTGTGTGGATGAAAAGAAGGTGACAAGCATTCGACTCTGGCGGGACTCGAACCCGCAACCTTTGAATAGCTCACCTGAGCCTAGAAGTCCAATGCGCTATCCATTGCGCCACAGAGCCAACCGAGGGAGCAGTCTGGGGTGTTTCATTTCAGGCTGCCCAAGACTCACGGAAGGCGTAGAACTTGCATGGTCAAGTTCATGAGGCAGATGCTTTTCTGTTGCCAACAATCAAATTCCACTAAATGCAAACAACTATGGCAGGAGCTGAACCCACAAGCTGTCAACAGCGTGGACAGAATGCCTTGATTTCACCATGGAATTTGCCACCCTGTCTAGCCCTGTCTGGTTTGGAAGGTTATTCATCTCTGGCTGTAAAAAAGGCAGAAAAGGGATAGCTCTCGCACCACCAGGTGATTGTTGCACTAGGCACTGCTCAGATTACACAGGAGCATGAAGACCTATTCATATACACATTAGAGTAAGCTCTAGATAACATATTAAATAAGGTATCTCCTCCTCCCCGTGCATTGCACATTTTGTGGTGTAAGGTCCTACAAATCTGAGACATCAGTACAGGTTGTGATTATTCCGCAACACGTGAATAATCACAACCACAAGTCAAGTTGTATTTCAAAAATCAATGGAGCACAAGACAAGATTGAAATGTTGACAGCACTAAGGATACACAAGGTGGGACTCTAATCTAGGTTAATCAGAAAGCTTTCAGATTGTGTGACCTTAAGTCACAGCGAGAGGCACTGCTGGGATTTGAACCCAGGATCTCCTGTTTACTAGACAGGCGCTTTAACCAACTGAGCCACAGCGCCACGGGACAACGCTGGCCCCACACTTAAAACCACAAACTCGTACCTGATAAGCTGCGGGACAGGAACTTGACTCTCGGGCTAAGGTTGTCTCCACTGGCGTGCAGCTCAATAGGAGTTTAAATGAAGTCCCACAGTGCTATACCATGCTCCACAGAGCACACCATATCTGCCAGTCATGGTGTTATATATATATATATATATATATATATATATATATATATAAACACTGCTTAAAAAATTAAAAGGAACACTTAGTCCCAGTTTGACTTGAACCATGCATACACATATGAGAGGCGTGCGAGTCAAACATTGGATTAAATGCTTGACTTAGTTGTTGACATAGTTGTTCCTTTTTTAAGTAATCTATGTACTTGTTCATTGACAGCCATTGTCCTCATTTACATTTGACCAAAAGTGAGTCAGTAAAGCAGAAAAGTCACACTTGTGTGGAAGCAAACATCTGATGACGGCAATTGGTCCAAGGCTACTCAGAATATGTTTAAATTCTTGCAAATGAAAACGTCACGGTTTATTCACTTTCGTAGCAGGGATAGAGCTATCTTGCTTGAGCTCCATGGACAAGTGTCTACCTGTGGAAACCACTTGACATCTGAGCAGAAATCCTGCCTGAAAGCAACACAGCCAAGATTTCCTCCATCGGAAAGGAAAGTGTGATTCTTGACCACGGATTTCATCTTATATGTGGTGTGTGGATGAAAAGAAGGTGACAAGCATTCGACTCTGGCGGGACTCGAACCCGCAACCTTTGAATAGCTCACCTGAGCCTAGAAGCCCAATGCGCTATCCATTGCGCCACAGAGCCAACCGAGGGAGCTGTCTGGGGTGTTTCATTTCAGGCTGCCCAAGACTCATGGAAGGCGTAGAACTTGCATGGTCAAGTTCATGAGGCAGATGCTTTTCTGTTGCCAACAATCAAATTCCACTAAATGCAAACAACTATGGCAGGAGCTGAACCCACAAGCTGTCAACAGCGTGGACAGAATGCCTTGATTTCACCATGGAATTTGCCACCCTGTCTAGCCCTGTCTGGTTTGGAAGGTTATTCATCTCTGGCTGTAAAAAAGGCAGAAAAGGGATAGCTCTCGCACCACCAGGTGATTGTTGCACTAGGCACTGCTCAGATTACACAGGAGCATGAAGACCTATTCATATACACATTAGAGTAAGCTCTAGATAACATATTAAATAAGGTATCTCCTCCTCCCCGTGCATTGCACATTTTGTGGTGTAAGGTCCTACAAATCTGAGACATCAGTACAGGTTGTGATTATTCCCCAACACGTGAATAATCACAACCACAAGTCAAGTTGTATTTCAAAAATCAATGGAGCGCAAGACAAGATTGAAATGTTGACAGCACTAAGGATACACAAGGTGGGACTCTAATCTAGGTTAATCAGAAAGCTTTCAGATTGTGTGACCTTAAGTCACAGCGAGAGGCACTGCTGGGATTCGAACCGAGGATCTCCTGTTTACTAGACAGGCGCTTTAACCAACTGAGCCACAGCGCCACGGGACAATGCTGGCCCCACACTTAAAACCTCAAACTCGTACCTGATAAGCTGCGGGACAGGAACTTGACTCTCGGGCTAAGGTTGTCTCCACTGGCGTGCAGCTCAATAGGAGTTTAAATGAAGTCCCACAGTGCTATACCATGCTCCACAGAGCACACCATATCTGCCAGTCATGGTGTTATATATATATATATATATATATATATATATATATATATAAACACTGCTTAAAAAATTAAAAGGAACACTTAGTCCCAGTTTGACTTGAACCATGCATACACATATGAGAGGCGTGCGAGTCAAACATTGGATTAAATGCTTGACATAGTTGTTCTTTTTTTAAGTAATCTATGTACTTGTTCATTGACAGCCATTGTCCTCATTTACATTTGACCAAAAGTGAGTCAGTAAAGCAGAAAAGTCACACTTGTGTGGAAGCAAACATCTGTTGACGGCAATTGGTCCAAGGCTACTCAGAATATGTTTAAATTCTTGCAAATGAAAACGTCACGGTTTATTCACTTTCGTAGCAGGGATAGAGCTATCTTGCTTGAGCTCCATGGACAAGTGTCTACCTGTGGAAACCACTTGACAACTGAGCAGAAATCCTGCCTGAAAGCAACACAGCCAAGATTTCCTCCATCGGAAAGGAAAGTGTGATTCTTGACCACGGATTTCATCTTATATGTGGTGTGTGGATGAAAAGAAGGTGACAAGCATTCGACTCTGGCGGGACTCGAACCCGCAACCTTTGAATAGCTCACCCGAGCCTAGAAGTCCAATGCACTATCCATTGCGCCACAGAGCCAACCGAGGGAGCTGTCTGGGGTGTTTCATTTCAGGCTGCCCAAGACTCATGGAAGGCGTAGAACTTGCATGGTCAAGTTCATGAGGCAGATGCTTTTCTGTTGCCAACAATCAAATTCCACTAAATGCAAACAACTATGGCAGGAGCTGAACCCACAAGCTGTCAACAGCGTGGACAGAATGCCTTGATTTCACCATGGAATTTGCCACCCTGTCTAGCCCTGTCTGGTTTGGAAGGTTATTCATCTCTGGCTGTAAAAAAGGCAGAAAAGGGATAGCTCTCGCACCACCAGGTGATTGTTGCACTAGGCACTGCTCAGATTACACAGGAGCATGAAGACCTATTCATATACACATTAGAGTAAGCTCTAGATAACATATTAAATAAGGTATCTCCTCCTCCCCGTGCATTGCACATTTTGTGGTGTAAGGTCCTACAAATCTGAGACATCAGTACAGGTTGTGATTATTCCCCAACACGTGAATAATCACAACCACAAGTCAAGTTGTATTTCAAAAATCAATGGAGCGCAAGACAAGATTGAAATGTTGACAGCACTAAGGATACACAAGGTGGGACTCTAATCTAGGTTAATCAGAAAGCTTGCAGATTGTGTGACCTTAAGTCACAGCGAGAGGCACTGCTGGGATTCGAACCCCAGGATCTCCTGTTTACTAGACAGGCGCTTTAACCAACTGAGCCACAGCGCCACAGGACAACGCTGGCCCCACACTTAAAACCTCAAACTCGTACCTGATAAGCTGCGGGACAGGAACTTGACTCTCGGGCTAAGGTTGTCTCCACTGGCGTGCAGCTCAATAGGAGTTTAAATGAAGTCCCACAGTGCTATACCATGCTCCACAGAGCACACCATATCTGCCAGTCATGGTGTTTTATATATATATATATATATATATATATATATATATATATATATATATATATAAACACTGCTTAAAAAATTAAAAGGAACACTTAGTCCCAGTTTGACTTGAACCATGCATACACATATGAGAGGCGTGCGAGTCAAACATTGGATTAAGTGCTTGACTTAGTTGTTGACATAGTTGTTCGTTTTTTAAGTAATCTATGTACTTGTTCATTGACAGCCATTGTCCTCATTTACATTTGACCAAAAGTGAGTCAGTAAAGCAGAAAAGTCACACTTGTGTGGAAGCAAACATCTGTTGACGGCAATTGGTCCAAGGCTACTCAGAATATGTTTAAATTCTTGCAAATGAAAACGTCACGGTTTATTCACTTTCGTAGCAGGGATAGAGCTATCTTGCTTGAGCTCCATGGACAAGTGTCTACCTGTGGAAACCACTTGACAACTGAGCAGAAATCCTGCCTGAAAGCAACACAGCCAAGATTTCCTCCATCGGAAAGGAAAGTGTGATTCTTGACCACGGATTTCATCTTATATGTGGTGTGTGGATGAAAAGAAGGTGACAAGCATTCGACTCTGGCGGGACTCGAACCCGCAACCTTTGAATAGCTCACCCGAGCCTAGAAGTCCAATGCACTATCCATTGCGCCACAGAGCCAACCGAGGGAGCTGTCTGGGGTGTTTCATTTCAGGCTGCCCAAGACTCATGGAAGGCGTAGAACTTGCATGGTCAAGTTCATGAGGCAGATGCTTTTCTGTTGCCAACAATCAAATTCCACTAAATGCAAACAACTATGGCAGGAGCTGAACCCACAAGCTGTCAACAGCGTGGACAGAATGCCTTGATTTCACCATGGAATTTGCCACCCTGTCTAGCCCTGTCTGGTTTGGAAGGTTATTCATCTCTGGCTGTAAAAAAGGCAGAAAAGGGATAGCTCTCGCACCACCAGGTGATTGTTGCACTAGGCACTGCTCAGATTACACAGGAGCATGAAGACCTATTCATATACACATTAGAGTAAGCTCTAGATAACATATTAAATAAGGTATCTCCTCCTCCCCGTGCATTGCACATTTTGTGGTGTAAGGTCCTACAAATCTGAGACATCAGTACAGGTTGTGATTATTCCCCAACACGTGAATAATCACAACCACAAGTCAAGTTGTATTTCAAAAATCAATGGAGCGCAAGACAAGATTGAAATGTTGACAGCACTAAGGATACACAAGGTGGGACTCTAATCTAGGTTAATCAGAAAGCTTGCAGATTGTGTGACCTTAAGTCACAGCGAGAGGCACTGCTGGGATTCGAACCCCAGGATCTCCTGTTTACTAGACAGGCGCTTTAACCAACTGAGCCACAGCGCCACAGGACAACGCTGGCCCCACACTTAAAACCTCAAACTCGTACCTGATAAGCTGCGGGACAGGAACTTGACTCTCGGGCTAAGGTTGTCTCCACTGGCGTGCAGCTCAATAGGAGTTTAAATGAAGTCCCACAGTGCTATACCATGCTCCACAGAGCACACCATATCTGCCAGTCATGGTGTTATATATATATATATATATATATATATATATATATATATATATATATATATATATATATATAAACACTGCTTAAAAAATTAAAAGGAACACTTAGTCCCAGTTTGACTTGAACCATGCATACACATATGAGAGGCGTGCGAGTCAAACATTGGATTAAGTGCTTGACTTAGTTGTTGACATAGTTGTTCGTTTTTTAAGTAATCTATGTACTTGTTCATTGACAGCCATTGTCCTCATTTACATTTGACCAAAAGTGAGTCAGTAAAGCAGAAAAGTCACACTTGTGTGGAAGCAAACATCTGTTGACGGCAATTGGTCCAAGGCTACTCAGAATATGTTTAAATTCTTGCAAATGAAAACGTCACGGTTTATTCACTTTCGTAGCAGGGATAGAGCTATCTTGCTTGAGCTCCATGGACAAGTGTCTACCTGTGGAAACCACTTGACAACTGAGCAGAAATCCTGCCTGAAAGCAACACACCCTGCCATGACCTAAGCCCACAAGCTGTTAACACAGGCACTTAAGCCTTGAGTTCCTTATGGAGTTGGACCCACACCTCATCTGGCATACCAAGAGAAGAAACTCACAACAGGCACTGCTGGGAATTGAACCTAGGATCTGCTGTTTACAAGGCAGGCACTTTCACCAGCGAAGCCACAGTGCCAAAGGCCTGGCTGGCACCTCGGGCAAGACCCAGCACTTTTAACAGAGAGTCTCCTGGACAAGACATAACACTGCTCGCAAGGCCAAGATTTCCTCCATCGGAAAGGAAAGTGTGATTCTTGACCACGGATTTCATCTTATATGTGGTGTGTGGATGAAAAGAAGGTGACAAGCATTCGACTCTGGCGGGACTCGAACCCGCAACCTTTGAATAGCTCACCCGAGCCTAGAAGTCCAATGCGCTATCCATTGCGCCACAGAGCCAACCGAGGGAGCTGTCTGGGGTGTTTCATTTCAGGCTGCCCAAGACTCATGGAAGGCGTAGAACTTGCATGGTCAAGTTCATGAGGCAGATGCTTTTCTGTTGCCAACAATCAAATTCCACTAAATGCAAACAACTATGGCAGGAGCTGAACCCACAAGCTGTCAACAGCGTGGACAGAATGCCTTGATTTCACCATGGAATTTGCCACCCTGTCTAGCCCTGTCTGGTTTGGAAGGTTATTCATCTCTGGCTGTAAAAAAGGCAGAAAAGGGATAGCTCTCGCACCACCAGGTGATTGTTGCACTAGGCACTGCTCAGATTACACAGGAGCATGAAGACCTATTCATATACACATTAGAGTAAGCTCTAGATAACATATTAAATAAGGTATCTCCTCCTCCCCGTGCATTGCACATTTTGTGGTGTAAGGTCCTACAAATCTGAGACATCAGTACAGGTTGTGATTATTCCCCAACACGTGAATAATCACAACCACAAGTCAAGTTGTATTTCAAAAATCAATGGAGCGCAAGACAAGATTGAAATGTTGACAGCACTAAGGATACACAAGGTGGGACTCTAATCTAGGTTAATCAGAAAGCTTTCAGATTGTGTGACCTTAAGTCACAGCGAGAGGCACTGCTGGGATTTGAACCCAGGATCTCCTGTTTACTAGACAGGCGCTTTAACCAACTGAGCCACAGCGCCACGGGACAACGCTGGCCCCACACTTAAAACCTCAAACTCGTACCTGATAAGCTGCGGGACAGGAACTTGACTCTCGGGCTAAGGTTGTCTCCACTGGCGTGCAGCTCAATAGGAGTTTAAATGAAGTCCCACAGTGCTATACCATGCTTCACAGAGCACACCATATCTGCCAGTCATGGTGTTTTATATATATATATATATATATATATATATATATATATATAAACACTGCTTAAAAAATTAAAAGGAACACTTAGTCCCAGTTTGACTTGAACCATGCATACACATATGAGAGGCGTGCGAGTCAAACATTGGATTAAGTGCTTGACTTAGTTGTTGACATAGTTGTTCGTTTTTTAAGTAATCTATGTACTTGTTCATTGACAGCCATTGTCCTCATTTACATTTGACCAAAAGTGAGTCAGTAAAGCAGAAAAGTCACACTTGTGTGGAAGCAAACATCTGTTGACGGCAATTGGTCCAAGGCTACTCAGAATATGTTTAAATTCTTGCAAATGAAAACGTCACGGTTTATTCACTTTCGTAGCAGGGATAGAGCTATCTTGCTTGAGCTCCATGGACAAGTGTCTACCTGTGGAAACCACTTGACAACTGAGCAGAAATCCTGCCTGAAAGCAACACACCCTGCCATGACCTAAGCCCACAAGCTGTTAACACAGGCACTTAAGCCTTGAGTTCCTTATGGAGTTGGACCCACACCTCATCTGGCATACCAAGAGAAGAAACTCACAACAGGCACTGCTGGGAATTGAACCTAGGATCTGCTGTTTACAAGGCAGGCACTTTCACCAGCGAAGCCACAGTGCCAAAGGCCTGGCTGGCACCTCGGGCAAGACCCAGCACTTTTAACAGAGAGTCTCCTGGACAAGACATAACATTGCTCGCAAGGCCAAGATTTCCTCCATCGGAAAGGAAAGTGTGATTCTTGACCACGGATTTCATCTTATATGTGGTGTGTGGATGAAAAGAAGGTGACAAGCATTCGACTCTGGCGGGACTCGAACCCGCAACCTTTGAATAGCTCACCCGAGCCTAGAAGTCCAATGCGCTATCCATTGCGCCACAGAGCCAACCGAGGGAGCTGTCTGGGGTGTTTCATTTCAGGCTGCCCAAGACTCATGGAAGGCGTAGAACTTGCATGGTCAAGTTCATGAGGCAGATGCTTTTCTGTTGCCAACAATCAAATTCCACTAAATGCAAACAACTATGGCAGGAGCTGAACCCACAAGCTGTCAACAGCGTGGACAGAATGCCTTGATTTCACCATGGAATTTGCCACCCTGTCTAGCCCTGTCTGGTTTGGAAGGTTATTCATCTCTGGCTGTAAAAAAGGCAGAAAAGGGATAGCTCTCGCACCACCAGGTGATTGTTGCACTAGGCACTGCTCAGATTACACAGGAGCAGAAGACCTATTCATATACACATTAGAGTAAGCTCTAGATAACATATTAAATAAGGTATCTCCTCCTCCCCGTGCATTGCACATTTTGTGGTGTAAGGTCCTACAAATCTGAGACATCAGTACAGGTTGTGATTATTCCCCAACACGTGAATAATCACAACCACAAGTCAAGTTGTATTTCAAAAATCAATGGAGCGCAAGACAAGATTGAAATGTTGACAGCACTAAGGATACACAAGGTGGGACTCTAATCTAGGTTAATCAGAAAGCTTGCAGATTGTGTGACCTTAAGTCACAGCGAGAGGCACTGCTGGGATTCGAACCCCAGGATCTCCTGTTTACTAGACAGGCGCTTTAACCAACTGAGCCACAGCGCCACAGGACAACGCTGGCCCCACACTTAAAACCTCAAACTCGTACCTGATAAGCTGCGGGACAGGAACTTGACTCTCGGGCTAAGGTTGTCTCCACTGGCGTGCAGCTCAATAGGAGTTTAAATGAAGTCCCACAGTGCTATACCATGCTCCACAGAGCACACCATATCTGCCAGTCATGGTGTTATATATATATATATATATATATATATATATATATATATATAAACACTGCTTAAAAAATTAAAAGGAACACTTAGTCCCAGTTTGACTTGAACCATGCATACACATATGAGAGGCGTGCGAGTCAAACATTGGATTAAGTGCTTGACTTAGTTGTTGACATAGTTGTTCGTTTTTTAAGTAATCTATGTACTTGTTCATTGACAGCCATTGTCCTCATTTACATTTGACCAAAAGTGAGTCAGTAAAGCAGAAAAGTCACACTTGTGTGGAAGCAAACATCTGTTGACGGCAATTGGTCCAAGGCTACTCAGAATATGTTTAAATTCTTGCAAATGAAAACGTCACGGTTTATTCACTTTCGTAGCAGG
The DNA here is from genome assembly GCF_024256425.1 of Clarias gariepinus. Lineage (NCBI taxonomy): Eukaryota > Metazoa > Chordata > Actinopteri > Siluriformes > Clariidae > Clarias > Clarias gariepinus. The sequence continues at coordinate 19,747,525 of NC_071113.1, read as the reverse complement.
GATAGAGCTATCTTGCTTGAGCTCCATGGACAAGTGTCTACCTGTGGAAACCACTTGACAACTGAGCAGAAATCCTGCCTGAAAGCAACACAGCCAAGATTTCCTCCATCGGAAAGGAAAGTGTGATTCTTGACCACGGATTTCATCTTATATGTGGTGTGTGGATGAAAAGAAGGTGACAAGCATTCGACTCTGGCGGGACTCGAACCCACAACCTTTGAATAGCTCACCTGAGCCTAGAAGTCCAATGCGCTATCCATTGCGCCACAGAGCCAACCGAGGGAGCTGTCTGGGGTGTTTCATTTCAGGCTGCCCAAGACTCATGGAAGGCGTAGAACTTGCATGGTCAAGTTCATGAGGCAGATGCTTTTCTGTTGCCAACAATCAAATTCCACTAAATGCAAACAACTATGGCAGGAGCTGAACCCACAAGCTGTCAACAGCGTGGACAGAATGCCTTGATTTCACCATGGAATTTGCCACCCTGTCTAGCCCTGTCTGGTTTGGAAGGTTATTCATCTCTGGCTGTAAAAAGGCAGAAAAGGGATAGCTCTCGCACCACCAGGTGATTGTTGCACTAGGCACTGCTCAGATTACACAGTAGCATGAAGACCTATTCATATACACATTAGAGTAAGCTCTAGATAACATATTAAATAAGGTATCTCCTCCTCCCCGTGCATTGCACATTTTGTGGTGTAAGGTCCTACAAATCTGAGACATCAGTACAGGTTGTGATTATTCCCCAACACGTGAATAATCACAACCACAAGTCAAGTTGTATTTCAAAAATCAATGGAGCGCAAGACAAGATTGAAATGTTGACAGCACTAAGGATACACAAGGTGGGACTCTAATCTAGGTTAATCAGAAAGCTTGCAGATTGTGTGACCTTAAGTCACAGCGAGAGGCACTGCTGGGATTCGAACCCAGGATCTCCTGTTTACTAGACAGGCGCTTTAACCAACTAAGCCACAGCGCCACGGGACAACCTTGGCCCCACACTTAAAACCTCAAACTCGTACCTGATAAGCTGCGGGACAGGAACTTGACTCTCGGGCTAAGGTTGTCTCCACTGGCGTGCAGCTCGATAGGAGTTTAAATGAAGTCCCACAGTGCTATACCATGCTCCACAGAGCACACCATATCTGCCAGTCATGGTGTTATATATATATATATATATATATATATATATATAAACACTGCTTAAAAAATTAAAAGGAACACTTAGTCCCAGTTTGACTTGAACCATGCATACACATATGAGAGGCGTGCGAGTCAAACATTGGATTAAGTGCTTGACTTAGTTGTTGACATAGTTGTTCTTTTTTTAAGTAATCTATGTACTTGTTCATTGACAGCCATTGTCCTCATTTACATTTGACCAAAAGTGAGTCAGTAAAGCAGAAAAGTCACACTTGTGTGGAAGCAAACATCTGTTGACAGCCATTGGTCCAAGGCTACTCAGAATATGTTTAAATTCTTGCAAATGAAAACGTCACGGTTTATTCACTTTCGTAGCAGGGATAGAGCTATCTTGCTTGAGCTCCATGGACAAGTGTCTACCTGTGGAAACCACTTGACAACTGAGCAGAAATCCTGCCTGAAAGCAACACACCCTGCCATGACCTAAGCCCACAAGCTGTTAACACAGGCACTTAAGCCTTGAGTTCCTTATGGAGTTGGACCCACACCTCATCTGGCATACCAAGAGAAGAAACTCACAACAGGCGCTGCTGGGAATTGAACCTAGGATCTGCTGTTTACAAGGCAGGCACTTTCACCAGCGAAGCCACAGTGCCAAAGGCCTGGCTGGCACCTCGGGCAAGACCCAGCACTTTTAACAGAGAGTCTCCTGGACAAGACATAACATTGCTCGCAAGGCCAAGATTTCCTCCATCGGAAAGGAAAGTGTGATTCTTGACCACGGATTTCATCTTATATGTGGTGTGTGGATGAAAAGAAGGTGACAAGCATTCGACTCTGGCGGGACTCGAACCCGCAACCTTTGAATAGCTCACCTGAGCCTAGAAGTCCAATGCGCTATCCATTGCGCCACAGAGCCAACCGAGGGAGCAGTCTGGGGTGTTTCATTTCAGGCTGCCCAAGACTCACGGAAGGCGTAGAACTTGCATGGTCAAGTTCATGAGGCAGATGCTTTTCTGTTGCCAACAATCAAATTCCACTAAATGCAAACAACTATGGCAGGAGCTGAACCCACAAGCTGTCAACAGCGTGGACAGAATGCCTTGATTTCACCATGGAATTTGCCACCCTGTCTAGCCCTGTCTGGTTTGGAAGGTTATTCATCTCTGGCTGTAAAAAAGGCAGAAAAGGGATAGCTCTCGCACCACCAGGTGATTGTTGCACTAGGCACTGCTCAGATTACACAGGAGCATGAAGACCTATTCATATACACATTAGAGTAAGCTCTAGATAACATATTAAATAAGGTATCTCCTCCTCCCCGTGCATTGCACATTTTGTGGTGTAAGGTCCTACAAATCTGAGACATCAGTACAGGTTGTGATTATTCCGCAACACGTGAATAATCACAACCACAAGTCAAGTTGTATTTCAAAAATCAATGGAGCACAAGACAAGATTGAAATGTTGACAGCACTAAGGATACACAAGGTGGGACTCTAATCTAGGTTAATCAGAAAGCTTTCAGATTGTGTGACCTTAAGTCACAGCGAGAGGCACTGCTGGGATTTGAACCCAGGATCTCCTGTTTACTAGACAGGCGCTTTAACCAACTGAGCCACAGCGCCACGGGACAACGCTGGCCCCACACTTAAAACCACAAACTCGTACCTGATAAGCTGCGGGACAGGAACTTGACTCTCGGGCTAAGGTTGTCTCCACTGGCGTGCAGCTCAATAGGAGTTTAAATGAAGTCCCACAGTGCTATACCATGCTCCACAGAGCACACCATATCTGCCAGTCATGGTGTTATATATATATATATATATATATATATATATATATATATATATATATAAACACTGCTTAAAAAATTAAAAGGAACACTTAGTCCCAGTTTGACTTGAACCATGCATACACATATGAGAGGCGTGCGAGTCAAACATTGGATTAAATGCTTGACTTAGTTGTTGACATAGTTGTTCCTTTTTTAAGTAATCTATGTACTTGTTCATTGACAGCCATTGTCCTCATTTACATTTGACCAAAAGTGAGTCAGTAAAGCAGAAAAGTCACACTTGTGTGGAAGCAAACATCTGATGACGGCAATTGGTCCAAGGCTACTCAGAATATGTTTAAATTCTTGCAAATGAAAACGTCACGGTTTATTCACTTTCGTAGCAGGGATAGAGCTATCTTGCTTGAGCTCCATGGACAAGTGTCTACCTGTGGAAACCACTTGACATCTGAGCAGAAATCCTGCCTGAAAGCAACACAGCCAAGATTTCCTCCATCGGAAAGGAAAGTGTGATTCTTGACCACGGATTTCATCTTATATGTGGTGTGTGGATGAAAAGAAGGTGACAAGCATTCGACTCTGGCGGGACTCGAACCCGCAACCTTTGAATAGCTCACCTGAGCCTAGAAGCCCAATGCGCTATCCATTGCGCCACAGAGCCAACCGAGGGAGCTGTCTGGGGTGTTTCATTTCAGGCTGCCCAAGACTCATGGAAGGCGTAGAACTTGCATGGTCAAGTTCATGAGGCAGATGCTTTTCTGTTGCCAACAATCAAATTCCACTAAATGCAAACAACTATGGCAGGAGCTGAACCCACAAGCTGTCAACAGCGTGGACAGAATGCCTTGATTTCACCATGGAATTTGCCACCCTGTCTAGCCCTGTCTGGTTTGGAAGGTTATTCATTTCTGGCTGTAAAAAAGGCAGAAAAGGGATAGCTCTCGCACCACCAGGTGATTGTTGCACTAGGCACTGCTCAGATTACACAGGAGCATGAAGACCTATTCATATACACATTAGAGTAAGCTCTAGATAACATATTAAATAAGGTATCTCCTCCTCCCCGTGCATTGCACATTTTGTGGTGTAAGGTCCTACAAATCTGAGACATCAGTACAGGTTGTGATTATTCCCCAACACGTGAATAATCACAACCACAAGTCAAGTTGTATTTCAAAAATCAATGGAGCGCAAGACAAGATTGAAATGTTGACAGCACTAAGGATACACAAGGTGGGACTCTAATCTAGGTTAATCAGAAAGCTTTCAGATTGTGTGACCTTAAGTCACAGCGAGAGGCACTGCTGGGATTCGAACCGAGGATCTCCTGTTTACTAGACAGGCGCTTTAACCAACTGAGCCACAGCGCCACGGGACAATGCTGGCCCCACACTTAAAACCTCAAACTCGTACCTGATAAGCTGCGGGACAGGAACTTGACTCTCGGGCTAAGGTTGTCTCCACTGGCGTGCAGCTCAATAGGAGTTTAAATGAAGTCCCACAGTGCTATACCATGCTCCACAGAGCACACCATATCTGCCAGTCATGGTGTTATATATATATATATATATATATATATATATATATATATATAAACACTGCTTAAAAAATTAAAAGGAACACTTAGTCCCAGTTTGACTTGAACCATGCATACACATATGAGAGGCGTGCGAGTCAAACATTGGATTAAATGCTTGACATAGTTGTTCTTTTTTTAAGTAATCTATGTACTTGTTCATTGACAGCCATTGTCCTCATTTACATTTGACCAAAAGTGAGTCAGTAAAGCAGAAAAGTCACACTTGTGTGGAAGCAAACATCTGTTGACGGCAATTGGTCCAAGGCTACTCAGAATATGTTTAAATTCTTGCAAATGAAAACGTCACGGTTTATTCACTTTCGTAGCAGGGATAGAGCTATCTTGCTTGAGCTCCATGGACAAGTGTCTACCTGTGGAAACCACTTGACAACTGAGCAGAAATCCTGCCTGAAAGCAACACAGCCAAGATTTCCTCCATCGGAAAGGAAAGTGTGATTCTTGACCACGGATTTCATCTTATATGTGGTGTGTGGATGAAAAGAAGGTGACAAGCATTCGACTCTGGCGGGACTCGAACCCGCAACCTTTGAATAGCTCACCCGAGCCTAGAAGTCCAATGCACTATCCATTGCGCCACAGAGCCAACCGAGGGAGCTGTCTGGGGTGTTTCATTTCAGGCTGCCCAAGACTCATGGAAGGCGTAGAACTTGCATGGTCAAGTTCATGAGGCAGATGCTTTTCTGTTGCCAACAATCAAATTCCACTAAATGCAAACAACTATGGCAGGAGCTGAACCCACAAGCTGTCAACAGCGTGGACAGAATGCCTTGATTTCACCATGGAATTTGCCACCCTGTCTAGCCCTGTCTGGTTTGGAAGGTTATTCATCTCTGGCTGTAAAAAAGGCAGAAAAGGGATAGCTCTCGCACCACCAGGTGATTGTTGCACTAGGCACTGCTCAGATTACACAGGAGCATGAAGACCTATTCATATACACATTAGAGTAAGCTCTAGATAACATATTAAATAAGGTATCTCCTCCTCCCCGTGCATTGCACATTTTGTGGTGTAAGGTCCTACAAATCTGAGACATCAGTACAGGTTGTGATTATTCCCCAACACGTGAATAATCACAACCACAAGTCAAGTTGTATTTCAAAAATCAATGGAGCGCAAGACAAGATTGAAATGTTGACAGCACTAAGGATACACAAGGTGGGACTCTAATCTAGGTTAATCAGAAAGCTTGCAGATTGTGTGACCTTAAGTCACAGCGAGAGGCACTGCTGGGATTCGAACCCCAGGATCTCCTGTTTACTAGACAGGCGCTTTAACCAACTGAGCCACAGCGCCACAGGACAACGCTGGCCCCACACTTAAAACCTCAAACTCGTACCTGATAAGCTGCGGGACAGGAACTTGACTCTCGGGCTAAGGTTGTCTCCACTGGCGTGCAGCTCAATAGGAGTTTAAATGAAGTCCCACAGTGCTATACCATGCTCCACAGAGCACACCATATCTGCCAGTCATGGTGTTATATATATATATATATATATATATATATAAACACTGCTTAAAAAATTAAAAGGAACACTTAGTCCCAGTTTGACTTGAACCATGCATACACATATGAGAGGCGTGCGAGTCAAACATTGGATTAAGTGCTTGACTTAGTTGTTGACATAGTTGTTCGTTTTTTAAGTAATCTATGTACTTGTTCATTGACAGCCATTGTCCTCATTTACATTTGACCAAAAGTGAGTCAGTAAAGCAGAAAAGTCACACTTGTGTGGAAGCAAACATCTGTTGACGGCAATTGGTCCAAGGCTACTCAGAATATGTTTAAATTCTTGCAAATGAAAACGTCACAGTTTATTCACTTTCGTAGCAGGGATAGAGCTATCTTGCTTGAGCTCCATGGACAAGTGTCTACCTGTGGAAACCACTTGACAACTGAGCAGAAATCCTGCCTGAAAGCAACACACCCTGCCATGACCTAAGCCCACAAGCTGTTAACACAGGCACTTAAGCCTTGAGTTCCTTATGGAGTTGGACCCACACCTCATCTGGCATACCAAGAGAAGAAACTCACAACAGGCACTGCTGGGAATTGAACCTAGGATCTGCTGTTTACAAGGCAGGCACTTTCACCAGCGAAGCCACAGTGCCAAAGGCCTGGCTGGCACCTCGGGCAAGACCCAGCACTTTTAACAGAGAGTCTCCTGGACAAGACATAACATTGCTCGCAAGGCCAAGATTTCCTCCATCGGAAAGGAAAGTGTGATTCTTGACCACGGATTTCATCTTATATGTGGTGTGTGGATGAAAAGAAGGTGACAAGCATTCGACTCTGGCGGGACTCGAACCCGCAACCTTTGAATAGCTCACCCGAGCCTAGAAGTCCAATGCGCTATCCATTGCGCCACAGAGCCAACCGAGGGAGCTGTCTGGGGTGTTTCATTTCAGGCTGCCCAAGACTCATGGAAGGCGTAGAACTTGCATGGTCAAGTTCATGAGGCAGATGCTTTTCTGTTGCCAACAATCAAATTCCACTAAATGCAAACAACTATGGCAGGAGCTGAACCCACAAGCTGTCAACAGCGTGGACAGAATGCCTTGATTTCACCATGGAATTTGCCACCCTGTCTAGCCCTGTCTGGTTTGGAAGGTTATTCATCTCTGGCTGTAAAAAAGGCAGAAAAGGGATAGCTCTCGCACCACCAGGTGATTGTTGCACTAGGCACTGCTCAGATTACACAGGAGCAGAAGACCTATTCATATACACATTAGAGTAAGGTCTAGATAACATATTAAATAAGGTATCTCCTCCTCCCCGTGCATTGCACATTTTGTGGTGTAAGGTCCTACAAATCTGAGACATCAGTACAGGTTGTGATTATTCCCCAACACGTGAATAATCACAACCACAAGTCAAGTTGTATTTCAAAAATCAATGGAGCGCAAGACAAGATTGAAATGTTGACAGCACTAAGGATACACAAGGTGGGACTCTAATCTAGGTTAATCAGAAAGCTTGCAGATTGTGTGACCTTAAGTAACAGCGAGAGGCACTGCTGGGATTCGAACCCCAGGATCTCCTGTTTACTAGACAGGCGCTTTAACCAACTGAGCCACAGCGCCACAGGACAACGCTGGCCCCACACTTAAAACCTCAAACTCGTACCTGATAAGCTGCGGGACAGGAACTTGACTCTCGGGCTAAGGTTGTCTCCACTGGCGTGCAGCTCAATAGGAGTTTAAATGAAGTCCCACAGTGCTATACCATGCTCCACAGAGCACACCATATCTGCCAGTCATGGTGTTATATATATATATATATATATATATATATATATATAAACACTGCTTAAAAAATTAAAAGGAACACTTAGTCCCAGTTTGACTTGAACCATGCATACACATATGAGAGGCGTGCGAGTCAAACATTGGATTAAGTGCTTGACTTAGTTGTTGACATAGTTGTTCGTTTTTTAAGTAATCTATGTACTTGTTCATTGACAGCCATTGTCCTCATTTACATTTGACCAAAAGTGAGTCAGTAAAGCAGAAAAGTCACACTTGTGTGGAAGCAAACATCTGTTGACGGCAATTGGTCCAAGGCTACTCAGAATATGTTTAAATTCTTGCAAATGAAAACGTCACGGTTTATTCACTTTCGTAGCAGGGATAGAGCTATCTTGCTTGAGCTCCATGGACAAGTGTCTACCTGTGGAAACCACTTGACAACTGAGCAGAAATCCTGCCTGAAAGCAACACAGCCAAGATTTCCTCCATCGGAAAGGAAAGTGTGATTCTTGACCACGGATTTCATCTTATATGTGGTGTGTGGATGAAAAGAAGGTGACAAGCATTCGACTCTGGCGGGACTCGAACCCGCAACCTTTGAATAGCTCACCCGAGCCTAGAAGTCCAATGCACTATCCATTGCGCCACAGAGCCAACCGAGGGAGCTGTCTGGGGTGTTTCATTTCAGGCTGCCCAAGACTCATGGAAGGCGTAGAACTTGCATGGTCAAGTTCATGAGGCAGATGCTTTTCTGTTGCCAACAATCAAATTCCACTAAATGCAAACAACTATGGCAGGAGCTGAACCCACAAGCTGTCAACAGCGTGGACAGAATGCCTTGATTTCACCATGGAATTTGCCACCCTGTCTAGCCCTGTCTGGTTTGGAAGGTTATTCATCTCTGGCTGTAAAAAAGGCAGAAAAGGGATAGCTCTCGCACCACCAGGTGATTGTTGCACTAGGCACTGCTCAGATTACACAGGAGCATGAAGACCTATTCATATACACATTAGAGTAAGCTCTAGATAACATATTAAATAAGGTATCTCCTCCTCCCCGTGCATTGCACATTTTGTGGTGTAAGGTCCTACAAATCTGAGACATCAGTACAGGTTGTGATTATTCCCCAACACGTGAATAATCACAACCACAAGTCAAGTTGTATTTCAAAAAATCAATGGAGCGCAAGACAAGATTGAAATGTTGACAGCACTAAGGATACACAAGGTGGGACTCTAATCTAGGTTAATCAGAAAGCTTGCAGATTGTGTGACCTTAAGTCACAGCGAGAGGCACTGCTGGGATTCGAACCCCAGGATCTCCTGTTTACTAGACAGGCGCTTTAACCAACTGAGCCACAGCGCCACAGGACAACGCTGGCCCCACACTTAAAACCTCAAACTCGTACCTGATAAGCTGCGGGACAGGAACTTGACTCTCGGGCTAAGGTTGTCTCCACTGGCGTGCAGCTCAATAGGAGTTTAAATGAAGTCCCACAGTGCTATACCATGCTCCACAGAGCACACCATATCTGCCAGTCATGGTGTTATATATATATATATATATATATATATATATATATAAACACTGCTTAAAAAATTAAAAGGAACACTTAGTCCCAGTTTGACTTGAACCATGCATACACATATGAGAGGCGTGCGAGTCAAACATTGGATTAAGTGCTTGACTTAGTTGTTGACATAGTTGTTCGTTTTTTAAGTAATCTATGTACTTGTTCATTGACAGCCATTGTCCTCATTTACATTTGACCAAAAGTGAGTCAGTAAAGCAGAAAAGTCACACTTGTGTGGAAGCAAACATCTGTTGACGGCAATTGGTCCAAGGCTACTCAGAATATGTTTAAATTCTTGCAAATGAAAACGTCACGGTTTATTCACTTTCGTAGCAGGGATAGAGCTATCTTGCTTGAGCTCCATGGACAAGTGTCTACCTGTGGAAACCACTTGACAACTGAGCAGAAATCCTGCCTGAAAGCAACACACCCTGCCATGACCTAAGCCCACAAGCTGTTAACACAGGCACTTAAGCCTTGAGTTCCTTATGGAGTTGGACCCACACCTCATCTGGCATACCAAGAGAAGAAACTCACAACAGGCACTGCTGGGAATTGAACCTAGGATCTGCTGTTTACAAGGCAGGCACTTTCACCAGCGAAGCCACAGTGCCAAAGGCCTGGCTGGCACCTCGGGCAAGACCCAGCACTTTTAACAGAGAGTCTCCTGGACAAGACATAACACTGCTCGCAAGGCCAAGATTTCCTCCATCGGAAAGGAAAGTGTGATTCTTGACCACGGATTTCATCTTATATGTGGTGTGTGGATGAAAAGAAGGTGACAAGCATTCGACTCTGGCGGGACTCGAACCCGCAACCTTTGAATAGCTCACCTGAGCCTAGAAGTCCAATGCGCTATCCATTGCGCCACAGAGCCAACCGAGGGAGCTGTCTGGGGTGTTTCATTTCAGGCTGCCCAAGACTCATGGAAGGCGTAGAACTTGCATGGTCAAGTTTATGAGGCAGATGCTTTTCTGTTGCCAACAATCAAATTCCACTAAATGCAAACAACTATGGCAGGAGCTGAACCCACAAGCTGTCAACAGCGTGGACAGAATGCCTTGATTTCACCATGGAATTTGCCACCCTGTCTAGCCCTGTCTGGTTTGGAAGGTTATTCATCTCTGGCTGTAAAAAAGGCAGAAAAGGGATAGCTCTCGCACCACCAGGTGATTGTTGCACTAGGCACTGCTCAGATTACACAGGAGCATGAAGACCTATTCATATACACATTAGAGTAAGCTCTAGATAACATATTAAATAAGGTATCTCCTCCTCCCCGTGCATTGCACATTTTGTGGTGTAAGGTCCTACAAATCTGAGACATCAGTACAGGTTGTGATTATTCCCCAACACGTGAATAATCACAACCACAAGTCAAGTTGTATTTCAAAAATCAATGGAGCGCAAGACAAGATTGAAATGTTGACAGCACTAAGGATACACAAGGTGGGACTCTAATCTAGGTTAATCAGAAAGCTTTCAGATTGTGTGACCTTAAGTCACAGCGAGAGGCACTGCTGGGATTTGAACCCAGGATCTCCTGTTTACTAGACAGGCGCTTTAACCAACTGAGCCACAGCGCCACGGGACAACGCTGGCCCCACACTTAAAACCTCAAACTCGTACCTGATAAGCTGCGGGACAGGAACTTGACTCTCGGGCTAAGGTTGTCTCCACTGGCGTGCAGCTCAATAGGAGTTTAAATGAAGTCCCACAGTGCTATACCATGCTTCACAGAGCACACCATATCTGCCAGTCATGGTGTTTTATATATATATATATATATATATATATATATATATATATATATATATATAAACACTGCTTAAAAAATTAAAAGGAACACTTAGTCCCAGTTTGACTTGAACCATGCATACACATATGAGAGGCGTGCGAGTCAAACATTGGATTAAGTGCTTGACTTAGTTGTTGACATAGTTGTTCGTTTTTTAAGTAATCTATGTACTTGTTCATTGACAGCCATTGTCCTCATTTACATTTGACCAAAAGTGAGTCAGTAAAGCAGAAAAGTCACACTTGTGTGGAAGCAAACATCTGTTGACGGCAATTGGTCCAAGGCTACTCAGAATATGTTTAAATTCTTGCAAATGAAAACGTCACGGTTTATTCACTTTCGTAGCAGGGATAGAGCTATCTTGCTTGAGCTCCATGGACAAGTGTCTACCTGTGGAAACCACTTGACAACTGAGCAGAAATCCTGCCTGAAAGCAACACACCCTGCCATGACCTAAGCCCACAAGCTGTTAACACAGGCACTTAAGCCTTGAGTTCCTTATGGAGTTGGACCCACACCTCATCTGGCATACCAAGAGAAGAAACTCACAACAGGCACTGCTGGGAATTGAACCTAGGATCTGCTGTTTACAAGGCAGGCACTTTCACCAGCGAAGCCACAGTGCCAAAGGCCTGGCTGGCACCTCGGGCAAGACCCAGCACTTTTAACAGAGAGTCTCCTGGACAAGACATAACATTGCTCGCACGGCCAAGATTTCCTCCATCGGAAAGGAAAGTGTGATTCTTGACCACGGATTTCATCTTATATGTGGTGTGTGGATGAAAAGAAGGTGACAAGCATTCGACTCTGGCGGGACTCGAACCCGCAACCTTTGAATAGCTCACCCGAGCCTAGAAGTCCAATGCGCTATCCATTGCGCCACAGAGCCAACCGAGGGAGCTGTCTGGGGTGTTTCATTTCAGGCTGCCCAAGACTCATGGAAGGCGTAGAACTTGCATGGTCAAGTTCATGAGGCAGATGCTTTTCTGTTGCCAACAATCAAATTCCACTAAATGCAAACAACTATGGCAGGAGCTGAACCCACAAGCTGTCAACAGCGTGGACAGAATGCCTTGATTTCACCATGGAATTTGCCACCCTGTCTAGCCCTGTCTGGTTTGGAAGGTTATTCATCTCTGGCTGTAAAAAAGGCAGAAAAGGGATAGCTCTCGCACCACCAGGTGATTGTTGCACTAGGCACTGCTCAGATTACACAGGAGCATGAAGACCTATTCATATACACATTAGAGTAAGCTCTAGATAACATATTAAATAAGGTATCTCCTCCTCCCCGTGCATTGCACATTTTGTGGTGTAAGGTCCTACAAATCTGAGACATCAGTACAGGTTGTGATTATTCCCCAACACGTGAATAATCACAACCACAAGTCAAGTTGTATTTCAAAAATCAATGGAGCGCAAGACAAGATTGAAATGTTGACAGCACTAAGGATACACAAGGTGGGACTCTAATCTAGGTTAATCAGAAAGCTTGCAGATTGTGTGACCTTAAGTCACAGCGAGAGGCACTGCTGGGATTTGAACCCCAGGATCTCCTGTTTACTAGACAGGCGCTTTAACCAACTGAGCCACAGCGCCACAGGACAACGCTGGCCCCACACTTAAAACCTCAAACTCGTACCTGATAAGCTGCGGGACAGGAACTTGACTCTCGGGCTAAGGTTGTCTCCACTGGCGTGCAGCTCAATAGGAGTTTAAATGAAGTCCCACAGTGCTATACCATGCTCCACAGAGCACACCATATCTGCCAGTCATGGTGTTATATATATATATATATATATATATATATATAAACACTGCTTAAAAAATTAAAAGGAACACTTAGTCCCAGTTTGACTTGAACCATGCATACACATATGAGAGGCGTGCGAGTCAAACATTGGATTAAGTGCTTGACTTAGTTGTTGACATAGTTGTTCGTTTTTTAAGTAATCTATGTACTTGTTCATTGACAGCCATTGTCCTCATTTACATTTGACCAAAAGTGAGTCAGTAAAGCAGAAAAGTCACACTTGTGTGGAAGCAAACATCTGTTGACGGCAATTGGTCCAAGGCTACTCAGAATATGTTTAAATTCTTGCAAATGAAAACGTCACGGTTTATTCACTTTCGTAGCAGGGATAGAGCTATCTTGCTTGAGCTCCATGGACAAGTGTCTACCTGTGGAAACCACTTGACAACTGAGCAGAAATCCTGCCTGAAAGCAACACACCCTGCCATGACCTAAGCCCACAAGCTGTTAACACAGGCACTTAAGCCTTGAGTTCCTTATGGAGTTGGACCCACACCTCATCTGGCATACCAAGAGAAGAAACTCACAACAGGCACTGCTGGGAATTGAACCTAGGATCTGCTGTTTACAAGGCAGGCACTTTCACCAGCGAAGCCACAGTGCCAAAGGCCTGGCTGGCACCTCGGGCAAGACCCAGCACTTTTAACAGAGAGTCTCCTGGACAAGACATAACACTGCTCGCAAGGCCAAGATTTCCTCCATCGGAAAGGAAAGTGTGATTCTTGACCACGGATTTCATCTTATATGTGGTGTGTGGATGAAAAGAAGGTGACAAGCATTCGACTCTGGCGGGACTCGAACCCGCAACCTTTGAATAGCTCACCCGAGCCTAGAAGTCCAATGCGCTATCCATTGCGCCACAGAGCCAACCGAGGGAGCTGTCTGGGGTGTTTCATTTCAGGCTGCCCAAGACTCATGGAAGGCGTAGAACTTGCATGGTCAAGTTCATGAGGCAGATGCTTTTCTGTTGCCAACAATCAAATTCCACTAAATGCAAACAACTATGGCAGGAGCTGAACCCACAAGCTGTCAACAGCGTGGACAGAATGCCTTGATTTCACCATGGAATTTGCCACCCTGTCTAGCCCTGTCTGGTTTGGAAGGTTATTCATCTCTGGCTGTAAAAAAGGCAGAAAAGGGATAGCTCTCGCACCACCAGGTGATTGTTGCACTAGGCACTGCTCAGATTACACAGGAGCATGAAGACCTATTCATATACACATTAGAGTAAGCTCTAGATAACATATTAAATAAGGTATCTCCTCCTCCCCGTGCATTGCACATTTTGTGGTGTAAGGTCCTACAAATCTGAGACATCAGTACAGGTTGTGATTATTCCCCAACACGTGAATAATCACAACCACAAGTCAAGTTGTATTTCAAAAATCAATGGAGCGCAAGACAAGATTGAAATGTTGACAGCACTAAGGATACACAAGGTGGGACTCTAATCTAGGTTAATCAGAAAGCTTTCAGATTGTGTGACCTTAAGTCACAGCGAGAGGCACTGCTGGGATTTGAACCCAGGATCTCCTGTTTACTAGACAGGCGCTTTAACCAACTGAGCCACAGCGCCACGGGACAACGCTGGCCCCACACTTAAAACCTCAAACTCGTACCTGATAAGCTGCGGGACAGGAACTTGACTCTCGGGCTAAGGTTGTCTCCACTGGCGTGCAGCTCAATAGGAGTTTAAATGAAGTCCCACAGTGCTATACCATGCTTCACAGAGCACACCATATCTGCCAGTCATGGTGTTTTATATATATATATATATATATATATATATATATATATATATATAAACACTGCTTAAAAAATTAAAAGGAACACTTAGTCCCAGTTTGACTTGAACCATGCATACACATATGAGAGGCGTGCGAGTCAAACATTGGATTAAGTGCTTGACTTAGTTGTTCGTTTTTTAAGTAATCTATGTACTTGTTCATTGACAGCCATTGTCCTCATTTACATTTGACCAAAAGTGAGTCAGTAAAGCAGAAAAGTCACACTTGTGTGGAAGCAAACATCTGTTGACGGCAATTGGTCCAAGGCTACTCAGAATATGTTTAAATTCTTGCAAATGAAAACGTCACGGTTTATTCACTTTCGTAGCAGGGATAGAGCTATCTTGCTTGAGCTCCATGGACAAGTGTCTACCTGTGGAAACCACTTGACAACTGAGCAGAAATCCTGCCTGAAAGCAACACACCCTGCCATGACCTAAGCCCACAAGCTGTTAACACAGGCACTTAAGCCTTGAGTTCCTTATGGAGTTGGACCCACACCTCATCTGGCATACCAAGAGAAGAAACTCACAACAGGCACTGCTGGGAATTGAACCTAGGATCTGCTGTTTACAAGGCAGGCACTTTCACCAGCGAAGCCACAGTGCCAAAGGCCTGGCTGGCACCTCGGGCAAGACCCAGCACTTTTAACAGAGAGTCTCCTGGACAAGACATAACACTGCTCGCAAGGCCAAGATTTCCTCCATCGGAAAGGAAAGTGTGATTCTTGACCACGGATTTCATCTTATATGTGGTGTGTGGATGAAAAGAAGGTGACAAGCATTCGACTCTGGCGGGACTCGAACCCGCAACCTTTGAATAGCTCACCTGAGCCTAGAAGTCCAATGCGCTATCCATTGCGCCACAGAGCCAACCGAGGGAGCTGTCTGGGGTGTTTCATTTCAGGCTGCCCAAGACTCATGGAAGGCGTAGAACTTGCATGGTCAAGTTTATGAGGCAGATGCTTTTCTGTTGCCAACAATCAAATTCCACTAAATGCAAACAACTATGGCAGGAGCTGAACCCACAAGCTGTCAACAGCGTGGACAGAATGCCTTGATTTCACCATGGAATTTGCCACCCTGTCTAGCCCTGTCTGGTTTGGAAGGTTATTCATCTCTGGCTGTAAAAAAGGCAGAAAAGGGATAGCTCTC
The DNA here is from genome assembly GCF_024256425.1 of Clarias gariepinus. NCBI lineage: Eukaryota > Metazoa > Chordata > Actinopteri > Siluriformes > Clariidae > Clarias > Clarias gariepinus. Next base: position 19,731,610 of record NC_071113.1, on the reverse strand, counting down.
GCACCACCAGGTGATTGTTGCACTAGGCACTGCTCAGATTACACAGGAGCATGAAGACCTATTCATATACACATTAGAGTAAGCTCTAGATAACATATTAAATAAGGTATCTCCTCCTCCCCGTGCATTGCACATTTTGTGGTGTAAGGTCCTACAAATCTGAGACATCAGTACAGGTTGTGATTATTCCCCAACACGTGAATAATCACAACCACAAGTCAAGTTGTATTTCAAAAATCAATGGAGCGCAAGACAAGATTGAAATGTTGACAGCACTAAGGATACACAAGGTGGGACTCTAATCTAGGTTAATCAGAAAGCTTTCAGATTGTGTGACCTTAAGTCACAGCGAGAGGCACTGCTGGGATTTGAACCCAGGATCTCCTGTTTACTAGACAGGCGCTTTAACCAACTGAGCCACAGCGCCACGGGACAACGCTGGCCCCACACTTAAAACCTCAAACTCGTACCTGATAAGCTGCGGGACAGGAACTTGACTCTCGGGCTAAGGTTGTCTCCACTGGCGTGCAGCTCAATAGGAGTTTAAATGAAGTCCCACAGTGCTATACCATGCTTCACAGAGCACACCATATCTGCCAGTCATGGTGTTTTATATATATATATATATATATATATATATATATATATATATATATATAAACACTGCTTAAAAAATTAAAAGGAACACTTAGTCCCAGTTTGACTTGAACCATGCATACACATATGAGAGGCGTGCGAGTCAAACATTGGATTAAGTGCTTGACTTAGTTGTTGACATAGTTGTTCGTTTTTTAAGTAATCTATGTACTTGTTCATTGACAGCCATTGTCCTCATTTACATTTGACCAAAAGTGAGTCAGTAAAGCAGAAAAGTCACACTTGTGTGGAAGCAAACATCTGTTGACGGCAATTGGTCCAAGGCTACTCAGAATATGTTTAAATTCTTGCAAATGAAAACGTCACGGTTTATTCACTTTCGTAGCAGGGATAGAGCTATCTTGCTTGAGCTCCATGGACAAGTGTCTACCTGTGGAAACCACTTGACAACTGAGCAGAAATCCTGCCTGAAAGCAACACACCCTGCCATGACCTAAGCCCACAAGCTGTTAACACAGGCACTTAAGCCTTGAGTTCCTTATGGAGTTGGACCCACACCTCATCTGGCATACCAAGAGAAGAAACTCACAACAGGCACTGCTGGGAATTGAACCTAGGATCTGCTGTTTACAAGGCAGGCACTTTCACCAGCAAAGCCACAGTGCCAAAGGCCTGGCTGGCACCTCGGGCAAGACCCAGCACTTTTAACAGAGAGTCTCCTGGACAAGACATAACATTGCTCGCAAGGCCAAGATTTCCTCCATCGGAAAGGAAAGTGTGATTCTTGACCACGGATTTCATCTTATATGTGGTGTGTGGATGAAAAGAAGGTGACAAGCATTCGACTCTGGCGGGACTCGAACCCGCAACCTTTGAATAGCTCACCCGAGCCTAGAAGTCCAATGCGCTATCCATTGCGCCACAGAGCCAACCGAGGGAGCTGTCTGGGGTGTTTCATTTCAGGCTGCCCAAGACTCATGGAAGGCGTAGAACTTGCATGGTCAAGTTCATGAGGCAGATGCTTTTCTGTTGCCAACAATCAAATTCCACTAAATGCAAACAACTATGGCAGGAGCTGAACCCACAAGCTGTCAACAGCGTGGACAGAATGCCTTGATTTCACCATGGAATTTGCCACCCTGTCTAGTGTGGTGGATTTTTTATTCTCCCCACATCGAAGTTGCCCTAATTAGAATACTAAACAAGTACTATAACTGTAGTAAAAGAAATCAAAGAAAGACTTCAGACTCCGTGCAGATCTAGATGAAGTAAGGATAAGTTTTATTGCAGCAACAAAACAAAGTGAGCCAGCCTTGAAAATGCTTAGGATGTAACTCCAAGCATCGCCAAGAAACAGACTGATTTAACTGTGACATAGGTACCTCTTTTATACAATTTCAAAGGGGCGGAGCACTCACCTAGCCCCCTCCTTTGTATAATTTTTTTATTTCTTATCAAACAATTTTTTTACCCAATAAAAATACATTTTCTATACTACGTCATATACCTCGTCATCTGACTCCACCTCCTACTGATATTATTTTCCATTATAACTTATTTTTCATATAAATATATTTCTATTATCTTTTCACTTTTCTTGTTCAACTTAAAAAATATGGGGTGGCGCTTATGCCAACTATAAATTCTTGGTACTTCCGGTTTATCTACAGTTTTCAAGACACAGGCCATGGGTAAGCATCTCCTTCACATTATTTTTTAACTATTTGTCTTATTTTATCAATCTTGTTGTATTTACGTGTTTTATTTTGTTTTCTATAGCTAATCGCATTTGCACGAATGATCATTTCGTCCCTCCAAACGACTCGGACATGGAGAGCAGTCCGGCTCACAGCCCTACTGACTACACTCCTACTGAACCTGTCATGGATCGGGCCTCGGTGAGTTTTGCTGAGGATGAGCCCGAGCCATCTGGAGCACTATTACAGTTTCTAGAAGAGACAGGGCTCACTTTTTGTAAAACGGATGACTCCAAACCTGGTCCTTCTAAAAGACCTCGTGTGGATAGCCCTTATCCATTTTCTTTTAGGCCCGTACGGCCCGAGTCTACTACTCCGGCTCCGTCGGTCCTAAAACCTGTTTGTCATGTTAATGTTGGTACCCAGACCGATTCTAAAGTGTCTGTTGGCACCCAAACAGCTTCTACTCCCGCGCCTGTGCCAATTTTAAATCGCGGTGTTTTTGTTCCTCTCACTGATCTTCAAATTGGTTTTGTCTTGCCTCAAAGGAGGTCAGATACTTGAATTTATATGCATTTTATTATGCTATTGATGCTTACCCAGGCCCCCTATATTTTGTACTTTTATTTTGGGCCTTAAACTTTGTATCTTTATATTTTTTACTATGTAGATGCACATATTATTTTATTTCTGTGTCTACTCTTATTAAACCTATTATTCATATAACTGTGTGTGTGTGTCTTTTTTGGCTATTTGTCTGTGTCCCTTTGATTTGACATATTGCACGTGTATCCATTGTCTGTTACATCACAGAAAGGTCTGCTGAACTTGTGCGGTGTCTAGGTTACTATGACATCATGTGCATCTCATTGCAAGTCTAAGGTTTGTTAGGTACATACCGATCCTTGTTACTGTGACATCACATTGTCCTTGCCTTAACTCTGTCATCCTCATCTCACCTCTATAAGTCTTAAACAAAGTACAATTATTTTTAATTAAAATATGCTTACATATTTCCCCCTCTGTGACTTTTAAGTCACACAAAGAAAGTAATGCATCAAATAATATGTGAAATATTAGAAAGAAAAAATTTAAACACTAGTAGTTAGAACGTAGGTAACCTAGCAATTAAACTAATAACACGAAAAACTTAACTAAACGAAAAACTTAACTATTAAACTAGTAACAACTTTTAACCTCATATATCATGAAGAAAAACTTAACCTCATCATCATATACTCATCATATATCCCTTACATATTACCCCCTCACCAAACGAGCAGTTAAGGAAAGATAAGCAAAATGAGTAAATATAAGTAGGAATACGTATATATGAGTATAATAAACATGCAATGGTTATGATAGGATGAGTCCAGAGGTGGGCGAAAAAACCTTCAGTATAGCCAATTTAGAAGGAAAAATTCCACACCTTGCCAGCTTTTCATGCTCAACAGTGTATTCATCACCAGGACTTCAATCCTTATATTAAAATATGACAGAAACATTTTAAACCGTCAAAGCCACTTAAGGAGTCCGTTAGCATCTCTGTAAATTAAAGATAGTGTATCAAGAGCTTCAGTCCCTTCTTCAATCAATGTCTTTCGGTCCTCCTCAGTGAATTCAATCACATACAGGTCCTCACAGTTCCCCAGCTGTGATAGTGGAATTCGGTTCATCCTGCCCGTCTCCAGACGCAAGAAGTCTAGCCACATTTCATCAGCTTCCGGAAGAGTATCCAGTGCTCGTTGCAGGGGTATCGGCGTATTCGTCCATAAAATGTCATCCCCCAACATCACTTTAGCTATGGTCTTAGTTGCTGCCATGTAAACATCGTCAAATTCAACTACTCCACAGATATCATATCCAGCCCACTCTTCTTCAATCCCAATACCTCTATAAACGCCTAGCTTCAGATGTCTCCCAAGCTGATATGTAGTTGTTTCCAGACGAAGTCCTCTGCTTACGTCCAGGTCGAAGGCTTCCTGTGTCTTTGCCTTAATCCATTTGAAGTCCTTTGTCAAGACGTTAGCCATGGTGATGAACTCCTTGGTCCCTATTGGGTGCTGCGGATGCCAGTCAACCAGGTCATGTCTCAATTCCGCCCATCTTTTCGTTGGAGTCTTTTCCATAACCTCTTTCCATGCACCACAGCAGACTGAACAGGAAACTATCCACCTTGGGTCAGGTACCGGTTCCATTCTGCAATACATACGTGTACAGCAGAAACAAAACACAAAAACAAAACAAAACACCAAACATAAAACATACTTCTTCTATACTACTTTTTCTCTGATATAGTTACTTAAACATGGATTAAATATGTTAGATTAAAATGTGCTGCTACGCTAAACAAGTTTTTCAATGTACATGTGATTCAGTTAGTAGTCAATGGTTATTTATCCAGTGTTGTACTTCATTTCCATATAAGTGGACTCCTCCTCCTCATCTTCATCCGGTGTAATCTGGTCATGGTATTCCACAACAACAGTATATTGTCCTACCATTCTCTGAATGCTTGCTCTGGCCAGGGGAATAATGCAGCATGACAAAGTGAGTAGGGTGCCTAGCACTATCAAAACTATCGTTCCTAATTTCACAAGTAGTCCATACCAATTAGAAGGATTGAGCCAGTCAAACCAAGAGGTCCACGCGGTAGTTTTCTGTACGTCTTGGGTGACTCTAACATGTTCATCTCTCAGTTTCCGCATGGCTCTTAGTATTTTGGTTATATTACCCTCTGGGCCTGTGTGTCTTGGAATATATGTACAGCAGTCTTCTCCGATTAAGGCACATACTCCTCGTTGCGGTGCTAACAAAGTGTCCAGTGCAAATCTATTCTGCATGGTCATTACTGTTGTTCTGTCTAATTGTTCTTGTACGAGTCCTAAAACACTTAATGTGTGATTCCAAAATCTCTGTTGATTATACCATAGTAGGTTTATCCATCTTGCGTTTTTCGCAATTTGAACCCATGGAAGGAAAATTGTCGTAAACGCTCCTCCTACCCTGTTTATAACTTCATGTTCAGTTGGTACGCCTATGGGAATGCCATCCCAAGTCACTGTTATACCTCCTTCCTTATCAAACTCTTCCCATTTTTTCAATCCATCCTGACCAATTGTATCTGTAAATTTTACCTCTCGTTTGTTCCTTTTGCCTTGCTTGTTTTGTAATCCTATCACTATTAATTCTCCTTCTAGTAGCACTGGAGCACAGCATCCACTCCAGTCTTTTGGTAGAGTCTGTCTAACCGTGGTTCCCTCACAGTACCAAAATATGTCAGCTAAAGGCGTTGTACCATGCCTTAGATCTGGTTGTCTTACTTTTACTCTCTCGCTACATAACGTATCGTTAGCTTCTTTGTCACATATCCGACGCATTTCTATAGAAAATCCTGCTGCTGGTTGGGTTTCATTGCAGCTTGATGAAAGATTTCCTATCTCTACACTTCCCTCTGAGCAGATACACAGAGGATAGTTCTGTTGAACAGGTGTTATTTCACGTTGAACAGCGTCTATTGTTTCTACGGGTTGATATGTGCATTTGCTTATATTTTGCATCCATTCTGGACCATAATCTATTGCAACTGAATGTAAAAGGCAGCTGATAGGACATAGTCGTAATTCACTATATTCTGGATCGTCTTTACATTCACTTGTTCCCTGTGTTATTACTACTTTTGGTGGTTTGTTACTTCTATCATGGCACACAATGCAGTCCCTTTTTGTTAAGGAGACAGCTGTGAACTTCAACCATTGGTAGAACATGTCATTTTTCCATGTCTGATCAGTCTCTTTTCTGTTTCCGGGTATCTGTTTTATTATTTGTGGAATTATGGTTACATAGGATGCTGACTCGATATCTGATACTCTAGGTTGGTCGGATATTTTTGCTGTACATCCATGCCAATACGGTAATCCTAAGCATACTCCTCGTATTTTGCCGTTTGTTGACTTATTGAAAGCGCACCATTCATTGGAACTTGGTATTGCCTCAATCAATCCATCTAGCGAAATCATCTCGTTAGATGCAGGAATTTTCTCTAAGTCTACATAAATGCGAATTTGATCTCCTTGGGGTCGTGACTTGTCTACCTCTATCTGAAAGGTTCCTTCCCACTTTCCTATTCTTTCCCATATTGATAAACCAGCTACTATTCTTGCTCTTGTTATTGTAGCTAGTACACAATATATTTGCCTTTTCTCTTCAGTGTCCCATTCTGGTTTAGGTTTTTTACTCTTGGGGGTCCCTCCACTAATCAAAGTGATCAGTAGAAATATTATTATAACCATAGATCTTCTTCGATGATTTTGGGGGTAGTAACAGTGTGGTTTCTCCATCTGGATCACAACGGTGACACGTGGGACTATGGCCAAATAATCTACACAATATATTTCTTGGGATGTTTTTTGTTGGGTATGTTCTTTCTACGGTAGTTGATTTAAATAATCTAATCACTATCTGAGCCAGTATCAGCTTCCAACTGTCTCCGTGCTGTTTCAATTTTGGTACGTTTATCTTCTCGCTGTCTAACTTGAGCTCTTGTTCGGTGAGACGGTCCTGCTTGTTCTGCCTCTGCTTCTGCTTCTTCAAGCTCAGCTTCCCAATCTTGTATATCTTCTTGAGGCCACTCTGGCCAATAGCCCTGTTCCTCTTCCTGCTCTTCCCACGGTAACCCTTCAGTGCGTTCGTATGGATCTGGTGCTTGTTGTCTGGGTCTTTCGTCGTCTCTCTGAGGATCTGATTGCAAACCTGAAGGTCCTGCTCTTGGAGAATCAGTGTCCTCCTGAGGAAACCTATCTCTTGCCTGGTCCGGATTTGGCGCCTTGCAGCAATGATTCAAATGGTACCATACGTCTTTACCTTTAACTTTCACAGCAGTTGGAGTTGCCAACACCACCTTGTATGGTCCTTCCCTTCTAGCTTGGTCCCACTTTCTTTTGAACACTCGGATGAATACCCAGTCACCAGGCAGTACAGTTCTCTCGTCCTCTGCCTCAGCGTCCTCAGCTTGATCAGCTGCTCTCTGTCTGGTGTTATCGTGTATTGTTGCTCCCTTAACCTGTTGGAAAATAACTTTGTGTATTTCAGATAAGTGTTTCACATAATGATCGAGTTCACTTTGCAGTTGTTCAAGTGTGGGGCCTTTATAGGGCCCGCGAGTAAAGGAAGTAAGCATAGGTCTGCCAGTAAGCATTTCATGCGGAGTTAGATGCGTGTTACGGTTAGTTTGCGATCTCATGCCCATTAAGGCTAATGGCAAAGCTTGAAACCAGTTCATGCCTGTTTCTGCACATATTTTAGCCAATTTCATCTTCAGAACTCCATTTGCTCTTTCTACCATCCCCTGAGACTGGGGGTGATAAACACATCCGAATCTGTGCTTGATTTTTAACCACTGAGTAATTTTCTGTACTATCTTATTTGTGAAGTGTTTTCCATTGTCTGAACTGATTGTGTCTGGAATTCCAAATCTTGGTATCACCTCTCTACATAAGAATTTTGCTACTGCCGTTGCATCTTCCTTAGCTGTTGCCACAGCTTCTACCCATCTGCTAAATCTGTCTTCTACCACTAAGATATATCGTTTTCCTTGTATCCTAGGTTCCCCCATGTCCACATAATCAAACATTATATGCCTGAATGGCCCATCTGGCTCTGGGATGTGTCCTATCGGTGATGTAAAGTGTTTTCTAACGTTAAATCTAGCACAGATGTCACAAAACTGCGATAATGTTCGATGAACCATAGGACCTAGATAAGGCGACCACCATTCCTTTTGGATTCTCCTTATCACTTCCCCTTTTGCTACGTGATCGTTACCATGAACTTGTCTTATCAGGGTTAAAAGAAAATTTTGTGGAGCTACAAAACGCCCATCTGCACTTCGCCAAACATTAGTATCATTATTTTTTGTTGCTCCTCTTGCGAGCCATTTGCGAATCTCTTCTCCTGATGCTGCTGCCTGCATGTTCGCTAGTGAGGTTAAATCTGGTGTAGGGGGCGCATAGTCTTCAGGTATAAGTAATAATCTTTCCTCTGGCTCTGGACTTGCCCTCTGTTCTTCATCAGGACTAATGCTCGATTCTGGAGAGCTTGGTTCATTATCTCCCTGCGGATTAGGTTCTGGCTGTGCTGCTGTCTCTGGCATCATATTTATTTGGTTTACTGCTGCTTTCTTTGCTGCTTCATCTGCTGCTTCATTTCCGTCACTAACAAAAGTACCATCTTTTTTGTGTGCTGCACATTTAACTATGGCTAATCTTGATGGTAATTTGATTGCCTCTAACAGTTCTGATATTGCTTCTCCATGTACTACTGGTGTTCCGTCTGCTCTTTTGTAACCTCTTTGTGCCCATATGGGGCCATACAAATGGCATATTCCATATGCGTAAGCTGAATCTGTATATATCGTACATGCTTTGCCTTCTGCTAGCTTGCAAGCGCCTGTCAAAGCGAGTAACTCAGCTAACTGAGCAGAACAGGGTTGTGGCACATGCTCTGCTTGTGCAATTCTAAACGTTTTCCCATCTAGATCTGGTGTTACTATAGCATATCCTGCTTTATTGCTATCCCCATCTCTAAAACATGACCCATCCACAAAATATATACACTCTGGATGTGACAGAGGTTGGTTTTCTAAATCTTGGCGTGTCTTTAGATATTCTGCTGACACTATTTGACAATCGTGGGGATCTCCCTCTGCTGGGGTCATTATTCGATCCGCTGGATTTACTGTCTGACACCTTCGTATGGTCAATTCTGGTGCAGAGAGTATTACATCATATCCTGTTCTTCTGGCGTTTGTAATCACAAACGATGGACTAGTCAAGAGTGCATGTAATGCGTGGGTAGTGTACAGCGTTACTGGATGCCCCATAGTAATTGATGTTGCTTTCTCATAAGCAAATGCTGCGGCTGCCACTCCTCTGTAACAGGGAGGCATGCCTTTTTCAATATTATCGAGCGCTGTACTGTAATAAGCAATTGGTTGTTTACTAGGACCTTGTTGTTGTGTCAGAACCCCTGTGGCAAAGCCGCCACGCTCTGAGACATATAGGTGGAATGGCTTGTTATACTCTGGACTAGCAAGTGCTGGTGCTGTACAGAGTTCTCTTTTTAGTTGTTCAAAAGCTTCTAGTGCTTCAGGTGTCCATGCTAACACTGCACTATTTTTTGTTTGTCCTACTGCTTTGACTAAAGCTCTTAAGGGTGCTGTTTTTAATGCAAAGTCACATATCCAGTCTCTGCTATATCCTACCATACCTAGAAAGGATAGCATCTCTTTTACGGTTCGTGGTTTAGGTGCTTTTGATATTGCTTCCATATGTTCTGGAGATATGTGCTTAGATGTTCCTTTCAATACTCTGCCTAGATACTCTACTTCCTGCTTACAGAATTGCAATTTTTCTCTGCTAACTTTATGTCCGTTTTCAGCTAGTACTGTCAGGACTCTTAATGAATCCGCTATACATTGTTCTTTTGTTGGACTACAAATCAAAAGATCATCACAGTACTGAATCAAAGTGCTTTTAATATTTATCGAGGCTAGGTCTTGAGTTAATACTCGGTTAAATATTGATGGGCTCTCGCAGTATCCCTGTGGTAAGCGATTGTAAGACAGCTGTTGTCCCTCGTAGGTAAAAGCAAACAAGTGTTGTGATGCTGGATGTAGTGGAATACTAAAAAATGCTGAACATAGATCTATGACTGTGTACCACTGAGTGTCTTCTGGTATATTAGACAGTAGTGTATGTGGATCAGGCACTACAGGTAATTCTGCTTCTACAATTTGATTTATGGCTCGTAAATCATGCACGAGTCTCCATTTATCTGAATTGGGCTTTCTGACAGGAAATATAGGAGTATTACAAGGACTCTTCATGGGTTTTAGTACTCCAGCTTTTAATAACCCGTCTATGGTCGGTTTAATCCCTGCTATAGCTTGAGGTGTCAGTGGATATTGTCTTTGATAAGGCAGTTTTGCATTTGGTCTTATTTTTATTAAGGCTTGTCCTCCAGACTTAACTAATCCCACATCTGTAGAATGCTTTGTCCATAGTTTCTCTGGGATTGTTTTCAATAATTCTTCTTCTAATGCTAACTCTGTTTCATCTATCTGTCCTAATATCTTAACTGGCATTTGTGTATGCGATGACAACGGTATGTTACACTTCCCCCTCTGAGGGTGTGTTGACAACGTCATGTTCCCATCTATCTCTGTGTGTGTTGCCCTCATTCTATCTATTCCTGAAAATGTTAATTTCAAAAATCTCTGATCTTGTGAAATATGTACAGAAGGATTAGAGGTCTGTTCCCAGTTAGTCACTTTAGCTGCTTGCTTTACCATCAGTCCTAATTCTTTGGATTGTGTCTTTTCCCCCACTAATAGGGAAATATGAGGTGCTGCATTAGGTACTTGATACCAATTTTCCATTTGTTCAGTCAGGTGTACAGTAATGGCTGCTCCTGGAGCACCTACAATTATGTCTCCTAGGGACACATCAGTGACTGTGTTTTCTATCACATCTGACCACAATTGAGCATATTCTTCATCTTGACTTCCTTGATCATAATACATAGTACAGTGAAGTGGTAAGGTTACTTTTTTGCAATCTGGTCGACGTTGCATAATCCATTCTTCCCATAGATTCTGTGCATGTTGAGCTCCTTTGCCTTCGCACAGTAGCCAATATACTGTATCTGAGTTGTTTTGTTTCTCCGTGATCTGTAAGAATTGTCCCATTGTTACATACAATCCTTTAGTATTACATTGAATTTTTGCTTTAAGTTTACACAATAAATCTCTTCCCAGCAAATTAACTGGAGTAGTAGGTGAAAATAACAAGGGTGCTGTTATAGTGGTGTCTTCTAATGATATTATTTGGGGCTCTGTAAAATGCAATACTTGTGATAGTCCCGAGAAGCCTGTGGTTTTTATCGTATTGCTTGAGAGGGGGAGCTGTGAGCCTTCGCGTCCTATACATGAGTATGTGGCACCCGTGTCAATCATAAATGGAATTGGTCGTGAATTATTTATAGACACCATTACAGTTGGTTCCTGCTGTGGATGCAGTGTTGAGACATACTGCATCTGCTCCCCCTCTGGCTCCTCTGGGCCTCGTCAATTCCAGTTCTGTGGCCCCATCCAGGGACCTGCCCACTGATTCTGAGGCTGTCCTTGTGTCCATGGTCCAGTGGGTTGTCTTGGACCAGGAGGTCCCATATTTCCTCGGGGTGCTTGTATTGCTCCATAGGGTCCCTGAGGTTGAGGTCCATTTTGGATTCCCCATGCCAGCTGTGGACAGTTTCTTCTAATGTGGCCTGCTCCTCCACACTGCCAGCACTGCATGTCTTGAGTATTTGGACCCATTTGTCCTGGAGCATTCATTCTGAATTGTTGTCTTCTTGGTTGCTGTTGATATGGTCCCCTTTGTCCCCTGCCTACAAAAGGTCTGGGACCTTGTCCTTGCCACCTCATGGGTGGATTCTGTCCTTGTTGGTTTCCAGGATGCACATATGTTGGAGGGGCATTAGCTGCTGTTGGTTGTTGTGTTTGTTGCGCTGGTCCAGCGGGGGCTGGTGCTGTCTGATTTTCAGGCACCATTACCGCTGCTTGGACTTGACCCTTACTTTTCTCCTTTTCCTTTTTCTTTGCAGCTACGAATTCTCCCAGTTGTATTTTGTGTAACTGGGTTGCAATTGACTCAGCAGTTTCTTTGGCCTCCCTCTTCTTCTTTCGATGTTGGTCTACATAATGTACAACGTGTGCTTGGAATGTTTCCCATGGTAGGGTATTCAGCCCCACTACTCCTTCTAGGGCTGCTTGAACTTCTTGAGGCATGCACTTTTTCAGCATCATTCGGAACAGGCTCTTACTTGTATCTGTTTGATCCCAGGAACCTCCAGTTTCCTCTCTCCATTTGGCTTGGAAGTTATTGATGAACTTTACAGCATTCTCATCTTCTCCCAGTATCACTGATTCTAGCTTTCCTGGATCCATTTTGGTAGGGTAAGCTTTTCTCAGGGCATCCCATATTCTGTTTCTGAGAGGCCCAAATGCTAGGGTATCTCCTCTGTTCTGTCCTGTTAATGTATGCAGATTAGCTTCATCCAGTATTTCTGTGGTTTTTACTTTCCCAATGGTTTGTGCTAGAATAGCTTTTACATCTCCCAGTGCTAGGAGGTGTCCAGTGGTTTTCTCTTCAAACTGTGTTATCCATCTTTGTGCTCCATTGCATAGATCTGGTAGTTGATTAGCCAGGCCTGTCATGTCCATGAATGACCATGGTACATACTTGTACTGATTTCCTTTTTCCACGAGTGGGTAATGTCCAAACGAGGTGTAGCCCTGTGAGTTGGACATGTGTTGTCCATTAGAGCGAGTTTGTCTTTCATTTTCTCCTTCATCAGGCCAGGTCGAGAGCACCTCCCATCTTAATGGTCTTTCTGATGTAGATAGTTTTGTTGCGGCTTTTTTCATTTTCTTTTGTGAATTCCTTATGCGTTTTTCAATTCGGTTTTCTATTTGACTGATTGCTTCGTCGAGGGCGTCACTGTCGTCATCTTCTTCCATTGCATTGGAACCTTGCTGCTGGCATTCGCTTCTGCATTGGTCACCACGTCGTGGTGTGCTTGTCTTTTCTTTTCTTCCTGTTCTTTCTCTTGCTTCTTTTTCCGATTCAATGATCAAGTGCCCTTTTACTTTTCTTTTTACTGGTTGTTGTTGATCTATCTCAATTACCTCTTCTTCCTCTGTTCCCGTTTCATTTCTGTCAGACTCTTGATGCGATGATGCGTGTGATTCTTCGGAACATGAATTTATGCAGCTCTCTCTTTCCAGATCCTCTCCTCTCCATCTCTCAAGGGACAGCTTTTCTCTATGGTGTTCCATCATCCTTCTTTTAGATGTAGCTTGTTGTTCATTCCTGTGTCCCTTTATTTCTGACAGGAATTGCGCATTTCGTTCTTTCAGTCTTTTCATTTCTTTTCCACTGTTTTGTAGTTCTTTAGGTTTTCTTGGTTCACATGGTTCTGTTTCTCCCTCTTTACTCCATTCTCTTTCGTCGTCATCACTCTGTTTGTGAGCCATTGATTCCTGTTCTGTTTCTTCAACTTGTCTGTTCATCCACTCAGAATCACATGACGTCACTTTTATCTGTCCCGTCACACGTCCTTCAAATCCCCATGCTCCTCCATTTTGTTCTTGCAACTCTAGTTGTGGGTACATTCCTCTATCCATCTGTTGCATGTGTTCCTCAGTGTATGGTGGTGGTCTCTCTAGTTCTAAGCTTGTTTTCTCTTTTCTACCCTTTTGGGCTTTTTCTTTCCTGTCTTCACTTCTTTCTGACTTCTGATCCTTTTTTCCTTCTTTAGCTTGTTTTTGTCTCTCCTGTTCCTTTCCTTCATTTTCGAACCATTCTACAATTTCTAACTTTTGTTTTAATTTAATTTTTTCCTTGCTGCCCTTTTCTTTACTTGTGTGTCTAAGCATTTCTTTTACTTCCTTACAACATTCTTCATTAAAGGTTCCCTCTTTAGGCCATTGCAACTCTCCTGATGTCCTGTCATGCCATTTCATCATGCATTTTCTAATGTATTTTTCGTCTTCTTTATGTTTAGCTATAATTAAGTCTACAGGTGTCGCTGGCTTTGGCCATGCACCTTTGCGGCAGAACAGCTTCCCCATCACACACTTCTGTCCTGATTTATAATGTAGATTCTTGTGTCTCTTTTCTCTATTTTTTACTATAGTTCTCTTGCTATGTGTTTTATGACCGCTGCCGATTTTCAACAACTGTCTTTTCTCTATATATTTTTTAAGCATCAATTTTCCACTGGCATCAATATCAGAGGCGTAACGATTTTGTCAAGGGTCTGAAAAATTATTCTCCCGTCTGGTCCAAAAGGTACTATCATAAATTCACTATTGTTGTCAACCACCCACATACGACTTAGCACTGCCGGACTTGTCTGTGTTCCTGTTAGTCTATACCTTTTTGCTTTTCGTCCGTCCGTACCTTCTTCTAAATACAATATATCAAACTCTGGGTATGTTTGCAGCAGCGAAATGAGCGGGGTTAAGCTAGGAGGTCCTCCTATTCCTCCAAATTCTGTTGTGGTATTTATTACTTTCAAACGAACCTCTTTAGGAACTAAGCCAAGGAAATGACTCATATCTTCATTCTAAAATATGATGTAACAATTAAGGTGTGCATGTCACAGTTAAGCTCTAACACATCAGGTATTAGCGAAAGCCTAAGCGTCCACTCCCCCTTATCACACTCTTTTACTAAAAGTAGATCCTTTCCTGGATTATTCAACAACCATCTATTTGTTCCACTCTGATCTGACTCCAAAATTCTAAACTCCCGTTCGCACTTAGTTAAAACTCCTTCTTCACTTATCTGCTCATCCCAGTTAATCTCTCTAACTTCACTTATCATCTGATATCCTCTATATATTTGGCCACTATCTATTATTATTAGTATTGTGTCGTCGACTACACAACACGTAGAGGTACCTTTTATATCTTATTTGAAACTAAACTAATATATTACGCAAATGTACACTAGTTCAAAAAATTATTACATTATAATATTACTATGCTGACTTATTCAACACCTGTACCACTTTCGTGTCACAGTGAAGCTTATGTCACAGAGGAAGTTTATGTCACAGTGAGCTTACAGTGATGTATGATAGCGCATCACAGATTACATCACAGACAAGACTTATGTCACAGTCACAGATTACATCACAGACAAGACCTGTGTCACAGTAAGCTCTATGTCACTGTAAGCTCTGTCTGCAATGTGTACTATTACTTTATTATTGTCAAAAAATCTCTACTGCCGTATCTCTTATTACCTTATAGTTTACACATACACATAACTTCAACGAAAGGCTTCACACATAAATATAACACTCATACACAGTTAAAAGCCACAGATACAAAACATATAACACACAGAGCAAGCGCTTTAAAACCGATTCAGAGTTTTAGGTACTCTAAACAATTTCTAAAATAAAACAATTTATTACACAACACAACCTGGGCCCAGAAAACTTCAATACCACCTGTAGGAATTTTTAAAATTGCAATCGCTTTTATGTTCCCTAGCGATACCTCATATTCATGGGTTCTAGCCCTAGGAAACTCAATAGCGATACCTCACACAAGTGGGTTCTAGCCCTAGGACTCGAGATTACAGCACAACCACCTACAGGACTTTTTCACAATAAAACCTAAAAAGTAACACCTGGCTGCACTCGCGTCTCAGAACGGTGAGTCACCTATATGTTCTGTGCCTGACGGCGGACTCAGGAATTTTCCACCTGCCACGTCTGGAGCCTCAGCTCCTACTTAGTGTATTGCAGGACTTTTTTTCGTGGGTCCAGCCCCACTGGTTGGCGATTCCTCGTCAGGTCTCGACCTAACACAGTGGCGTTACCTCACTTATCGCACAACATATAAAATTATAAAATATACATAAAACAAAAATCACACAACAAACATAAAACACATGGAGATCTCCTTAATGTTTCGTTACTTCATCCAGTCTTTTTGTTAAATAAACATAGCAATTTATTTATCAATCAATTTATCAATTTTGGCAACTTTAAAATGATTTTGTTCAATATACCTTAGGAGTTACCCCCTCTGGCTGGAACACGCACACTAACAGACCATGAACTTCCAATGCAGAAATTTGATCAAACAGGTTTTCTGCTTACCTTTTTTATGCCGGCACAAGTTGATGGTCTGTCAGCCCGCGGTGGTCCCAGGTCCCCGGAGGGGCCCTCCGTGAAGGCAATCACGTCGGGGTCACCAAGAACTGTGGTGGATTTTTTATTCTCCCCACATCGAAGTTGCCCTAATTAGAATACTAAACAAGTACTATAACTGTAGTAAAAGAAATCAAAGAAAGACTTCAGACTCCGTGCAGATCTAGATGAAGTAAGGATAAGTTTTATTGCAGCAACAAAACAAAGTGAGCCAGCCTTGAAAATGCTTAGGATGTAACTCCAAGCATCGCCAAGAAACAGACTGATTTAACTGTGACATAGGTACCTCTTTTATACAATTTCAAAGGGGCGGAGCACTCACCTAGCCCCCTCCTTTGTATAATTTTTTTATTTCTTATCAAACAATTTTTTACCCAATAAAAATACATTTTCTATACTACGTCATATACCTCGTCATCTGACTCCACCTCCTACTGATATTATTTTCCATTATAACTTATTTTTCATATAAATATATTTCTATTATCTTTTCACTTTTCTTGTTCAACTTAAAAAATATGGGGTGGCGCTTATGCCAACTATAAATTCTTGGTACTTCCGGTTTATCTACAGTTTTCAAGACACAGGCCATGGGTAAGCATCTCCTTCACATTATTTTTTAACTATTTGTCTTATTTTATCAATCTTGTTGTATTTACGTGTTTTATTTTGTTTTCTATAGCTAATCGCATTTGCACGAATGATCATTTCGTCCCTCCAAACGACTCGGACATGGAGAGCAGTCCGGCTCACAGCCCTACTGACTACACTCCTACTGAACCTGTCATGGATCGGGCCTCGGTGAGTTTTGCTGAGGATGAGCCCGAGCCATCTGGAGCACTATTACAGTTTCTAGAAGAGACAGGGCTCACTTTTTGTAAAACGGATGACTCCAAACCTGGTCCTTCTAAAAGACCTCGTGTGGATAGCCCTTATCCATTTTCTTTTAGGCCCGTACGGCCCGAGTCTACTACTCCGGCTCCGTCGGTCCTAAAACCTGTTTGTCATGTTAATGTTGGTACCCAGACCGATTCTAAAGTGTCTGTTGGCACCCAAACAGCTTCTACTCCCGCGCCTGTGCCAATTTTAAATCGCGGTGTTTTTGTTCCTCTCACTGATCTTCAAATTGGTTTTGTCTTGCCTCAAAGGAGGTCAGATACTTGAATTTATATGCATTTTATTATGCTATTGATGCTTACCCAGGCCCCCTATATTTTGTACTTTTATTTTGGGCCTTAAACTTTGTATCTTTATATTTTTTACTATGTAGATGCACATATTATTTTATTTCTGTGTCTACTCTTATTAAACCT
Organism: Clarias gariepinus; assembly: GCF_024256425.1. NCBI lineage: Eukaryota > Metazoa > Chordata > Actinopteri > Siluriformes > Clariidae > Clarias > Clarias gariepinus. Next base: position 19,714,215 of record NC_071113.1, on the reverse strand, counting down.
ATTATTCATATAACTGTGTGTGTGTGTCTTTTTTGGCTATTTGTCTGTGTCCCTTTGATTTGACATATTGCACGTGTATCCATTGTCTGTTACATCACAGAAAGGTCTGCTGAACTTGTGCGGTGTCTAGGTTACTATGACATCATGTGCATCTCATTGCAAGTCTAAGGTTTGTTAGGTACATACCGATCCTTGTTACTGTGACATCACATTGTCCTTGCCTTAACTCTGTCATCCTCATCTCACCTCTATAAGTCTTAAACAAAGTACAATTATTTTTAATTAAAATATGCTTACACTAGCCCTGTCTGGTTTGGAAGGTTATTCATCTCTGGCTGTAAAAAAGGCAGAAAAGGGATAGCTCTCGCACCACCAGGTGATTGTTGCACTAGGCACTGCTCAGATTACACAGGAGCATGAAGACCTATTCATATACACATTAGAGTAAGCTCTAGATAACATATTAAATAAGGTATCTCCTCCTCCCCGTGCATTGCACATTTTGTGGTGTAAGGTCCTACAAATCTGAGACATCAGTACAGGTTGTGATTATTCCCCAACACGTGAATAATCACAACCACAAGTCAAGTTGTATTTCAAAAATCAATGGAGCGCAAGACAAGATTGAAATGTTGACAGCACTAAGGATACACAAGGTGGGACTCTAATCTAGGTTAATCAGAAAGCTTGCAGATTGTGTGACCTTAAGTCACAGCGAGAGGCACTGCTGGGATTCGAACCCCAGGATCTCCTGTTTACTAGACAGGCGCTTTAACCAACTGAGCCACAGCGCCACAGGACAACGCTGGCCCCACACTTAAAACCTCAAACTCGTACCTGATAAGCTGCGGGACAGGAACTTGACTCTCGGGCTAAGGTTGTCTCCACTGGCGTGCAGCTCAATAGGAGTTTAAATGAAGTCCCACAGTGCTATACCATGCTCCACAGAGCACACCATATCTGCCAGTCATGGTGTTATATATATATATATATATATATATATATATATATAAACACTGCTTAAAAAATTAAAAGGAACACTTAGTCCCAGTTTGACTTGAACCATGCATACACATATGAGAGGCGTGCGAGTCAAACATTGGATTAAGTGCTTGACTTAGTTGTTGACATAGTTGTTCGTTTTTTAAGTAATCTATGTACTTGTTCATTGACAGCCATTGTCCTCATTTACATTTGACCAAAAGTGAGTCAGTAAAGCAGAAAAGTCACACTTGTGTGGAAGCAAACATCTGTTGACGGCAATTGGTCCAAGGCTACTCAGAATATGTTTAAATTCTTGCAAATGAAAACGTCACGGTTTATTCACTTTCGTAGCAGGGATAGAGCTATCTTGCTTGAGCTCCATGGACAAGTGTCTACCTGTGGAAACCACTTGACAACTGAGCAGAAATCCTGCCTGAAAGCAACACAGCCAAGATTTCCTCCATCGGAAAGGAAAGTGTGATTCTTGACCACGGATTTCATCTTATATGTGGTGTGTGGATGAAAAGAAGGTGACAAGCATTCGACTCTGGCGGGACTCGAACCCGCAACCTTTGAATAGCTCACCCGAGCCTAGAAGTCCAATGCGCTATCCATTGCGCCACAGAGCCAACCGAGGGAGCTGTCTGGGGTGTTTCATTTCAGGCTGCCCAAGACTCATGGAAGGCGTAGAACTTGCATGGTCAAGTTCATGAGGCAGATGCTTTTCTGTTGCCAACAATCAAATTCCACTAAATGCAAACAACTATGGCAGGAGCTGAACCCACAAGCTGTCAACAGCGTGGACAGAATGCCTTGATTTCACCATGGAATTTGCCACCCTGTCTAGCCCTGTCTGGTTTGGAAGGTTATTCATCTCTGGCTGTAAAAAAGGCAGAAAAGGGATAGCTCTCGCACCACCAGGTGATTGTTGCACTAGGCACTGCTCAGATTACACAGGAGCATGAAGACCTATTCATATACACATTAGAGTAAGCTCTAGATAACATATTAAATAAGGTATCTCCTCCTCCCCGTGCATTGCACATTTTGTGGTGTAAGGTCCTACAAATCTGAGACATCAGTACAGGTTGTGATTATTCCCCAACACGTGAATAATCACAACCACAAGTCAAGTTGTATTTCAAAAATCAATGGAGCGCAAGACAAGATTGAAATGTTGACAGCACTAAGGATACACAAGGTGGGACTCTAATCTAGGTTAATCAGAAAGCTTTCAGATTGTGTGACCTTAAGTCACAGCGAGAGGCACTGCTGGGATTTGAACCCAGGATCTCCTGTTTACTAGACAGGCGCTTTAACCAACTGAGCCACAGAGCCACGGGACAATGCTGGCCCCACACTTAAAACCTCAAACTCGTACCTGATAAGCTGCGGGACAGGAACCTGACTCTCGGGCTAAGGTTGTCTCCACTGGCGTGCAGCTCAATAGGAGTTTAAATGAAGTCCCACAGTGCTATACCATGCTTCACAGAGCACACCATATCTGCCAGTCATGGTGTTTTATATATATATATATATATATATATATATATATATATATATATAAACACTGCTTAAAAAATTAAAAGGAACACTTAGTCCCAGTTTGACTTGAACCATGCATACACATATGAGAGGCGTGCGAGTCAAACATTGGATTAAGTGCTTGACTTAGTTGTTCACATAGTTGTTCTTTTTTTAAGTAATCTATGTACTTGTTCATTGACAGCCATTGTCCTCATTTACATTTGACCAAAAGTGAGTCAGTAAAGCAGAAAAGTCACACTTGTGTGGAAGCAAACATCTGTTGACGGCAATTGGTCCAAGGCTACTCAGAATATGTTTAAATTCTTGCAAATGAAAACGTCACGGTTTATTTACTTTCGTAGCAGGGATAGAGCTATCTTGCTTGAGCTCCATGGACAAGTGTCTACCTGTGGAAACCACTTGACAACTGAGCAGAAATCCTGCCTGAAAGCAACACACCCTGCCATGACCTAAGCCCACAAGCTGTTAACACAGGCACTTAAGCCTTGAGTTCCTTATGGAGTTGGACCCACACCTCATCTGGCATACCAAGAGAAGAAACTCACAACAGGCACTGCTGGGAATTGAACCTAGGATCTGCTGTTTACAAGGCAGGCACTTTCACCAGCGAAGCCACAGTGCCAAAGGCCTGGCTGGCACCTCGGGCAAGACCCAGCACTTTTAACAGAGAGTCTCCTGGACAAGACATAACATTGCTCGCACGGCCAAGATTTCCTCCATCGGAAAGGAAAGTGTGATTCTTGACCACGGATTTCATCTTATATGTGGTGTGTGGATGAAAAGAAGGTGACAAGCATTCGACTCTGGCGGGACTCGAACCCGCAACCTTTGAATAGCTCACACGAGCCTAGAAGTCCAATGCGCTATCCATTGCGCCACAGAGCCAACCGAGGGAGCTGTCTGGGGTGTTTCATTTCAGGCTGCCCAAGACTCATGGAAGGCGTAGAACTTGCATGGTCAAGTTCATGAGGCAGATGCTTTTCTGTTGCCAACAATCAAATTCCACTAAATGCAAACAACTATGGCAGGAGCTGAACCCACAAGCTGTCAACAGCGTGGACAGAATGCCTTGATTTCACCATGGAATTTGCCACCCTGTCTAGCCCTGTCTGGTTTGGAAGGTTATTCATCTCTGGCTGTAAAAAAGGCAGAAAAGGGATAGCTCTCGCACCACCAGGTGATTGTTGCACTAGGCACTGCTCAGATTACACAGGAGCATGAAGACCTATTCATATACACATTAGAGTAAGCTCTAGATAACATATTAAATAAGGTATCTCCTCCTCCCCGTGCATTGCACATTTTGTGGTGTAAGGTCCTACAAATCTGAGACATCAGTACAGGTTGTGATTATTCCCCAACACGTGAATAATCACAACCACAAGTCAAGTTGTATTTTAAAAATCAATGGAGCACAAGACAAGATTGAAATGTTGACAGCACTAAGGATACACAAGGTGGGACTCTAATCTAGGTTAATCAGAAAGCTTGCAGATTGTGTGACATTAACTGACAGCGAGAGGCACTGCTGGGATTCGAACCCAGGATCTCCTGTTTACTAGACAGGCGCTTTAACCAACTGAGCCACAGCGCCACGGGACACTGCTGGTCCCACACTTAAAACCTCAAACTCGTACCTGATAAGCTGCGGGACAGGAACTTGACTCTCGGGCTAAGGTTGTCTCCACTGGCGTGCAGCTCAATAGGAGTTTAAATGAAGTCCCACAGTGCTATACCATGCTCCACAGAGCACACCATATCTGCCAGTCATGGTGTTACATATATATATATATATATATATATATATATATATAAACACTGCTTAAAAAATTAAAAGGAACACTTAGTCCCAGTTTGACTTGAACCATGCATACACATATGAGAGGCGTGCGAGTCAAACATTGGATTAAATGCTTGACTTAGTTGTTGACATAGTTGTTCTTTTTTTAAGTAATCTATGTACTTGTTCATTGACAGCCATTGTCCTCATTTACATTTGACCAAAAGTGAGTCAGTAAAGCAGAAAAGTCACACTTGTGTGGAAGCAAACATCTGTTGACGGCAATTGGTCCAAGGCTACTCAGAATATGTTTAAATTCTTGCAAATGAAAACGTCACGGTTTATTCACTTTCGTAGCAGGGATAAAGCTATCTTGCTTGAGCTCCATGGACAAGTGTCTACCTGTGGAAACCACTTGACAACTGAGCAGAAATCCTGCCTGAAAGCAACACAGCCAAGATTTCCTCCATCGGAAAGGAAAGTGTGATTCTTGACCACGGATTTCATCTTATATGTGGTGTGTGGATGAAAAGAAGGTGACAAGCATTCGACTCTGGCGGGACTCGAACCCGCAACCTTTGAATAGCTCACCCGAGCCTAGAAGTCCAATGCACTATCCATTGCGCCACAGAGCCAACCGAGGGAGCTGTCTGGGGTGTTTCATTTCAGGCTGCCCAAGACTCATGGAAGGCGTAGAACTTGCATGGTCAAGTTCATGAGGCAGATGCTTTTCTGTTGCCAACAATCAAATTCCACTAAATGCAAACAACTATGGCAGGAGCTGAACCCACAAGCTGTCAACAGCGTGGACAGAATGCCTTGATTTCACCATGGAATTTGCCACCCTGTCTAGCCCTGTCTGGTTTGGAAGGTTATTCATCTCTGGCTGTAAAAAAGGCAGAAAAGGGATAGCTCTCGCACCACCAGGTGATTGTTGCACTAGGCACTGCTCAGATTACACAGGAGCATGAAGACCTATTCATATACACATTAGAGTAAGCTCTAGATAACATATTAAATAAGGTATCTCCTCCTCCCCGTGCATTGCACATTTTGTGGTGTAAGGTCCTACAAATCTGAGACATCAGTACAGGTTGTGATTATTCCCCAACACGTGAATAATCACAACCACAAGTTATGGAAGTAAATTTTATTTGATTTTCTTTGGTTTTACTTCCTTTTAAGGAATAAATGGTAGCCCATAGGAAAGTACTCAGAAATGTGTGTGCGAAGCTGCACGTATAGGCCTGAGATTCTGCTTGCATAAACAGTCTGATATATACATTGAGGCCCCTAGACTGGGGAAGCTTGAAGAACCCCAGATGTTTAGGATGACATCGTTGCATGTAGAATGAATTCTTTTGTCCTGGTTGACTATATAAGTGGCGAGCCGACGGGACAGTGTTGCGATTCTGCAGTCTCCCCCAGCCGTTATTGCATGATAAATAAAGGTCGTGATCTTCTGAAACCAAAGCCTGGGTCTTCAATCAATTTCCACACCATCTTGGCGCTGCGAGCAGGGTGGTGAAGGGGCAAAGGTGTGGCTGATCACCGTGGGCATCCTTGGCGGGCAGCACAAACAGGTGGCCACCTAAAAAGGTAAGCAACTTTTGCTTATATACTTAGTTTGTGTTGTTTGCTGGGATAACCCGTGGTGGTAAGGACACCTGATAAAGACCTCTCCAAATTAAGTAGTCTCTACATGGGCTTTGGTTCCAGAAAGAAATGCATGCATCAGCTTACTAACTGTTGTACTGATAGTAAATTGATAAAATAAGCATTGCATTTGTCTGTTTTGTTGTCAAGAGGGCATTGATTGATGGCAGCAATAACAGGTGGTATGAGAGAGCGCATTTGAGTATCTATTTAAGTTGCTAAGAGGGCAATATAAAAGGTAGATAGTCTTGATATTAATTTGTCCTTATTGTCAAGTGGGCCTTGATTGGATGGCAATAGGGAAAAGCAGGTTAATACGGAGTTGCGCTTAATTAGTAATATTGTTTGTGTGAGGATACGCAACAATTAATAAAATAATACCCTTTTGTATGAGGAACACTTTGGTGTCGTAAGCATTTTGTAGCCACCTTAAAATTTGTATTGTATGGGGTTTTGTGGCATTTATTGATATCTTTTCCTATGCGGAATGTACGGGTGTACATCATAAGCATTGTGTCATAACTTTCTATGAGGAGCACTGTTTTGTGCCATTAAGTTGAATGCAATTGCAATTGTTTGTGTCTAATTGATGTTGTGTCTGTCTATTACTGTTTGAGTGTGTGAGAGCTCTATGTGTGCCTGAGTGTGCCTGAGAGAGAGAGAGAGAGAGAGAGAGAGAGAGAGAGAGAGAGGCTGGTTGAGTGAAGTCATAAGCTTCGTGTCGAGTAAACAGGCCTGGACCTCCCGAGGGAATTGTGTGTACAACCCTCAGAGGGGGGGCAGCTTGTTGCCAGACCGGAGTCGTGTGTGTGTGTATGAGCCCTTATTAGTTAATAACTAAATAAAGAGTTAAATAGTTAAACATCATTCAATAAAAGGGACACGTGTGAGAGTATTAATGAGCCCCAATTAGTGGAGGGGACAAGTATGTAAAGAATAAGCCCTATTTTCCAGGAAAAAAGGGATAAAGTATGAATGCTTAAGCCTATGAATAAATAAATAAATAAATAAATAAATAAATAAATAAAAAGTTTGAAGTGGTGAGTGTGTTTGAACCCTATATTAATACTGTGCAATTACTCGGTTACTGTGTATAAAATATACTGTGATTTTGGCAATATTGTACATTAAGAAGTGATTATCATTTTAAAGCTTGTTAAGGAAGGTGGATATTTCTGGCAGTATACAATATTGGATGTTGTTATAAGTAAAAGTTTATTCATTAAAATAAGTGCATAGGCACAAGTTAACGTACGACTAAGTGGTGGTGAAGTAGATTATAAAGCATAATGGCAGCCTCTCCAGAGGAGATATTAGTGCTGAAACATCCTTTGTGTGCAGATCTCATAACTAAGGTCTCCAATAAATGGCAAAAGCGGACTAAAGATCTGTTTACTAAATGGCCAAAGGGAGGGTCATTTGATGTGACACTGTGTTCGGAGATGGAAGTTTTGATCAGAAATTATAAAACGGCATCAAGAGAGAAAAAGCGTGTACAGAGAGAGTCGAAAAGACAGCAGGAGAGAGAGATCCTAGCGTTGTTTAAGAAGGAGGGGGAGGAAGTAGTAAAACAGAAAAAGCAAGCTAGGAAAAAATCTAAAAAATCAGGAAGTGAGGCCCAGAGTAATGGAGGGGACATTTTAGTCACCCCTCCCCCATATGTGCAGACTGAAGGACAGTTCCCCATGCTTAAAGGCGTGGTGGAAGTGTCGGGTGAGATGCAAATGGAAGGTCATGTAGATTTAGACGGAGACTACAGAGATACGTGTGTGAAGTCAAGAAAGAGGCAGGAAAGGAAAACGGATAGAGAAGAAAGCACACCATTAGATTGTTACAAGGAAGTAAGGGCAGATCTACAGAGAGTGAAAAGGTTGTATGGGAAGGAAGATAAGTTAGAAGAATGGGAAGAGGTGCAAGCAAGTGGAGAGAGAACAGACAGGAGTGCTAAAACACCCGTAAAAAGTCAGATACAGTTAGATACAACATTAAGGACTGGGCGTGGGCCCTTGTGCAGTGGAGAGGAAGGGGGTGAAGAGGATTTGTCAGTTAACATAGGTAGTTGGAAACTAGGAAGGGACACAGGGAGACTCAGGGACCTAGCTCCACAATTTCCAATCTTAATTAAAGGTGCACGGGGACAATATGTACCGTGGGCAACTCAGGATCTCGAGGGGCTTGTCAACCGCCTCCCTAACATTCACGAGGGTGCAGGGAAATGGATTAAGGTCTTAGAAGAGGAGACCTCAGGCAAGCTGTTGTCGGTGGGGGACATAAAAGCTCTGTTGGCAAAGATTTTAGGCGGAGGGAAATTGGAGGAGATCCTCCAGGCTTCTGACCTGAGTGAGGCCATAGATACATACCATATGGATGGAACTGTGTTTGATGCTTATCGTCCTTCTGTGTGGCAAGCTTTGCGTACTGAATATCCAACTAGAGTGGACCCAAAAGCTTTAAAGGGGGATGAGTTGGAAGAAACAGAGAATCCAACTCTGTACATCCAGAAGCAGCTAAAGAGATGGAAGCAAGAGACTGAAAGTGATCCAGAAGGAGATGCACTGTTGTCTACGCTGTTCAGACAAACCATAGTAAATGCCATGCCTCAACCAGTAAAAAGTAAACTGGAAGATGTGGTCGGCTTAACCTCTAAATCACACAAAGAATTCTGTGATCACGTCACACATGCTGTTGAACAGTATAGAAAAAATGAGCAGAAGTTGAGAGCTCAAGAAAAAGAACTGCAAAGAAAACTGGCTCAGTTACAGCTTGAAGAACTAACAAAGAAAAACAAGAGAAAAGTCCAAGCTACTCTAAGAACAGAGGAAGCAGAGCAAATGTCCGTGAGGGCCCCAAGCAATCCATCATCCACAGTCCAGCCAGCGGCAGTTACTGCGATGACAGCACCAGCCGCATTCTCTCCAAACTCAAACCAGATGCCTGCGCCTGTCATTAACGTGTTTACTCAAAAGCCAGGGCCGAGGGAGTGGAGAGCCAATCAACAACAGAGAGGACAAAGGAACCCTCAGTCTAGCTTTCCCCCAGGCGTATGTTGGGGGTGTGGACAAGCTGGACACAACAGATCACACTGCCTTTCCCACCCATGGCCTCAAGCCCAAAGGAATGCGGTGGGAGGGGGGTGGCAACAGCCTCCTCGAGATCAAGTTCAAGGCCCAGTAAACCCATGGGGGGGTCCAAAGCTGGGATATTAGGGGTGCCCAGAGAATCCTACAGGGGAGAATCAGTTACCTATTTTAACAACTAGTGCAGAACAAGAACCCATGTTACACATTGAGGTAGACGGTAAAAGTACACCCATGTTAATTGATACAGGAGCGGTTTATACATGCTTAAACTTAAGTCATGCCTCACATCTCCCCATGTCTGGAAAATTTGCCAAGACAGTAGGATTCTCGGGAAAAAAGCAGTTAATTCCTATGACCGCTCCAGTCCGTCTACAAACTAACAACAAAAGTGTGACCCTACCTGTATTAGTTTCAAGTCAGACACCGGTAAATTTATTAGGAAGAGATGCTTTATGTAAATTAGGACTGCAAATATTGTGTTCCCCAGAGGGTGTGTATGTTGACATGAAAGGTATTAAAAATCAAATGGTAATGCTTGAGCCACAAGCAAATGTGTATTGGGTAGGACAGCTGGAAAAAGACGTTAGTCAAATAATCCATAAATGGGGAAAGTTTATTAAAGCACAAATTCCTGAAGCACAACTGCCTTGTTCGGCTTTCCACTGCACAATGATTTATGACCCAGCTAAAGACACTGACTTAGAACAGACATGGCAGAAAGAGACAAGAGAGAACAAGGTTGAGTTAATCACACAGTACATCATCATAGGCCAGCAAGGAGCAGCTATCAGTGTAGATGAGTGTGATTTTGTAAAAAGGTGGTTTAATGTAACTGATTCTGTTCCTCATGTGACGTTGTATGTAGGAAAAAACTACAGCTCAAAGGACTTAGGACCAATGATGAAAAAAGCTAAAGAGGTCCAGTGGGAATCAACCATAAATCCATTGATTTTTCATTCTGTAGATAAAAACTATATGAAAATCTTGTGTGGTAATAACTTGATTGGTACTCCTCAGGAAGTAGTAATTAGCAGCAACTCACAACCCCAAATGACATCAGCCTCCGAAGTAACTAACACTGCCGAGGAAGAATTGTATAGGGACATGGAAAATCAGGTCCAACCTGAATTATGGTCTCGGCATGATACAGATGTAGGTCTAATTAAGTCAGCCAGCCCAATTCAAGTACAACTTAAACCAAATGTAAAACTGCCCAGGATAAGACAATATCCTTTGCGACCTGAGGCAGAAGCTGGCATAAAAAACACTATTGAAGGCCTTGTAAAAGCATCTGTGCTAGAAGAGACAACGAGTTGTTGTAATACTCCAATTTTCCCGGTGATCAAGCCAGGTACAAATAAATGGCGTCTTGTGCATGATTTGCGTGCAATTAATAATATAACTGAAGATTACCCAGCTGATGTTCCAAATCCACACACACTGCTGACTAATGTCCCTCCTGATGCCAAGTACTTTACTGTGATTGATCTTTGTTCAGCTTTTTTCAGTATTCCGGTGGCGGAGGAGAGTAGGTATTTGTTTGCGTTTACATATGCGGGTAAACAATATACATATTGTAGGATGGCTCAAGGGTTCAAACACTCACCAAATATCTTTAATCAGGTGTTAAAAGCTGATTTATCAGATTTAATAATGGAGAGTAACCTGCTGCAATATATGGATGATCTCGTAATCTGCTCATCCTCTTTAGAAGCATGCCATAGAGATTCCATTAAAGTGCTCAACAAGCTTGCACAGGGAGGTCATAAAGTGTCTAAAGCTAAGTTGCAATACTGCAAACCCCAAGTTGAATATTTAGGGCGGCAAATTTCTCATGGTTCAATAGCCATAGCGCCTACCCAGTTAGAAGGCATAAGTAAAGCACCGTTACCACAAACAGTTAAACAGTTGATGACCTTCCTAGGCTTAACCGGTTTCAGTGCTGACTGGATTGAGGAGTATGCAGTAAAAACAGCTCCACTGAGGGAGATAATGAAAGACGAAGGAGTGCAAAATCTAAGTGCTCCCTTAAAGTGGAACACAGATGCATTGTTAGCTTTCGAATCCATCAAAAAAGAAATGCAGACAGCACCTACCTTAGGTATACCTGATTATACCAAACCGTTCTATCTGTATGTGGCTAACCGAGCTGATGGATATGCCTCAGCTGTGTTGATGCAGGAAACCTGCAGTGGTAGGAGGAAACAGCCCCTAGCTTATTACAGCACTAAGCTAGATAATGTAGCACAAGGTTATCCTCCTTGCTACCAACAGGGTCTTGCAGCAGTACATTATGCATATGACAAAGCATCCACTTTGACTATGGGTTACCCAGTAACTATTTACACACATCATAAGGTGGTAGAATTAATAGAACAAGGGAAATTTGTTCTTACTCAAGCTCGCATTCTAGCATATTCTTCACTGCTCACATATCCTGACATTACTATAAAGAGGTGTGACACAGTTAATCCAGCTGAATTGATTCCTTTAACTTTTGAAGGAGTAGCTCATGATTGTGTGGCGAATTCATTGTCATTTACCAGGTTACGGCCTGATCTTGAGTCTAAACCTATAGCTGACGCAGAAGTCACTTACTTCGTTGATGGATCTAGCTTTAGAGACCATGTAGGAAGTCACACGGGGTATTCAGTAATAATGAAGGATGGAGAAGATTTTAAACCTATTTTGTCTCAGCACTGTTCACAACCGTGTTCGGCTCAGTTAGCCGAGCTAAAAGCACTCACCGCCGCTTGCCAATTAGCCAAAGGACTAGTGGCAAATATTTTTACAGATTCAGCCTATTCGCATGGTGTATGCCATCTGTTTGGAGCAGTGTGGAAACAAAGAGGGTTTAAAAGAAGCGATGGAACTCCCATTCAGCATGCTGAGCAAATAAGTAAGCTAATGTCTGCTATGATGCTACCAAAAAGATTGGCTATCATTAAATGTCAGGCCCATAAAAAGGGAAATGATTATATCACTAAGGGTAACAACATAGCAGACTTAGAAGCAAAGCAAGCATCTAAGTGTCAACTAGCTGTACAAGTGCCAATAGTCCTTATAGAACCGCAGCCTCAGTTGGAGGATATTATTCGGATTCAACAGCAAGCAGGACCGTATGAGCATTCTATGTGGCTCCAGAGGGGAGCTCAGAAGGATGCACAGAGTATTTGGCGTTCACATGAAGGTCTGATCATAGCTCCTACAGCGTTGTTGAACATTTTGATTTCAGATGCTCATGGGTTTGATCATTGTGCTAGAGGAGAGGTTGTGAGGAAAATCAAGCAACAAGGATATTGGTCTCCATATCTGCATGCTATGGTTGATGAGTTTCTAGCTTCATGTGAGATATGTGCTAAGCATAACGTTAGAAAAGGAACAGCGACACCTATTGGCCATATACCGGTACCAGAGGGACCTTTTAAGCATTTGGTTATGGATTATGTGGATATGATAAAGTGTGTTCGAGGCAAGAGATACATGCTTGTAGTAATTGACAGATTTAGTAGATGGGTAGAAGCAATGCCATCTGCTGATGAAGGGGCAGGAACAGTTGTGAAATTCCTCACAAGAGAGGTGATACCTAGGTTTGGAATTCCATCAGAAATCAGTTCAGACAACGGATCCGCGTTCATTCAGAAAACGGTAAAGCAGGTATTGCAACAGTTGAGAATAAAGCAAAGATTTGGGTGTGTCTATCATCCGCAATCTCAAGGTATGGTAGAGAGAATAAATGGAACGCTCAAAGCTAAACTTAACAAGATTTGTGCTAGTACAAAACTTAACTGGGTTGATGCTTTACCTCTTGCACTAATGAGTTATCGCATGCAAATTAACAGAAATACCCATCTAACCCCGCATGAAATGCTTACGGGTCGACCCATGCCTGTGCCATTCTGTAGAGGGCCCTATAAAGGCCCACCTCTAGAACAATTACAACTGGAACTCAGATCATATATAAAGAAACTAACTGCCATACATAAAGCCATTTATGTGCAGGAAAAAAGCAAGGAGCCGGAGGAAGAGAAAGACGCGCCGTGTCCCATCACTCCAGGAGACCAGGTCTATCTGCGTGTGTTCAGGAGAAAGTGGCACGAACCCAGAAGGGAGGGGCCATACAAGGTCGTAGCAGCCACCCCTACAGCAGTCCAAGTGGAAGGCAAAACCACCTGGTATCACTTAAACCATTGCACAAGAATCCCTAAAGTAAGTAAGGGAAAGAGTGCAGAAGAAGAAGAAGAAGACCCACCACCTGACAGTGATAAAGTATAGAGTTTTGAAATCTGGGTAACGGGGTGGAGGAAATAAAGAAGAAAAATGGGGAAAATAGAGTGGGCAGCCTACCTAATGATCATTATTTTCCAGGTATTAATTCAAGCTGTGGTCAGCTCACCTCCACCAAGAACCAACCAGACTTCCCAAGAATTAACCTTACAGCAAGTAAATGTTGGTCAAAAGGTTCTTAGTTATCAATCTATGGGCAGGAAAAAGGAAAAACTCTTAAGCATGGCACAAAGTAATGAATGGTATAAATGGGCTGCCTACACAGCCCAGGAAAATAGAATAACTAGTTGTTTGGTTTGTACTCCATCACCATTAGAAAAGGTTATAGTGGTACCCAATCCATATGACTTTAGACATTGTGCAAAATTTACCCAACAGTTTTGTCATCTACATGTCTTCCGAAGACCTCTGTGTCCAGCTGAATGTTTAGCAATATTGAGTAGTCCAGATTACTTTAATAATTTCCACACACCTGAATGGGGGGAATGGTGCCAACAGCTAGATGTAAGAATTGAGGAAAAAAAGATAGAAATCCCCTCTGAGTATGAAATAGATTATACCCTTGAGTATGAATGTTTCAATAAAACAGTGGGAAATAACAGTGTGGGAGAATTTCAAGGTAATTGTATGATAATGTGGCATCTGGACACTGGCTCTTTTACACGAATGGATGTTCATAAGAAAACTATACTTCATGCAACAGTCACAGTGCAGGGTAATATAACTATAACACATAACTGCATGAATCAAACATTATTGTTTCCTTTAAAGTTTCGTTATGATGACCAATCAATACCAGTAGCTGATTTTTTCTGGCTTTGTGGAGGAACATTATTGAGGGCAACATTACCAAAAAGTTGGAGAGGAATCTGTGCTAGAATCCGGATGCTTCAAGAAATGTCAATAGCGGGCTGGAATATAGACCAGCCTGTACAACGTAACTCAAAAGACCATCATAGAATGAGAAGGGCTTATCAGGCAGATCCCAACGTGTACATAGACTCAGTAGGCCAACCCAGGGGTATACCTAATGAATTTAAAGCCAGAGATGAGGTAAAATCTGGATTTGAGTCTATTTTTTTATGGATAACACCTAATAAAAATGCTGAATGGATTAACTATATTTACTACAATCAACAGAGATTTATCAATTATACCGAGGATGCTTTGGCTGCTTTAGGAGAACAATTAGTAGCTACTAGTACAATGACTTGGCAAAATAGACAAGCATTAAATTGGTTATTAGCTGAAAAAGGAGGTGTATGCATTCTGTTTGGTGATCAATGTTGTACATATATTCCTAATAACACAGCACCCGAGGGAAGTTTTACTAAAGCCATGAACCAACTAAAAAATCTGAGACGGGAAGTAACTGATAATGCTGGGAGAGATAGTAAAATATGGGACTGGTTAGATCTAAAACTGGGAGCTTGGGGAGCATGGTTTGCTAAATTTGGTATGTTTTTGGGATTTGCTATATTAATAGGAGGATTGTTGTTCTGTTGTGTGCTTCCTATATTAAAATCTTTGGTCATAAAAGCTACAGTTCAACAAATGGAAGTATTAAAATGGCAAGATGAAAAAATACCCTTAACCAATGACAAAGACATTTATGACCCTGACTGTGATTCACAAGAATCAGAAGAAGATTCAGACACCTCGGACGAGGACGAAGAAGATGATTAACGATGAGCCATGCCTTGGGTGAAAGCACTGGCCAGGCCTCTCCCCAAAAGGCGACCCTCTACGATGCGCAAAGTATCTGGGTTGAAGATCCATATATTAGGACACAGCTGTTTGAAATTATATTTGCTTTTAAAATTGTACTGTATTATGCATGGATCAGTTTAAACTATACATATATGTTATCCAAGTTATTTAGCTTAATGTAATCCTAGGAAATCACTGTATTACTCATATATGCATGTCATGTTATTGTGTTATGGAAAGTACTGTATAAGGTAAAGGAGGTCAAGTCTTTTACTCTGTCCTAGTCAAATGAGGGCGGAGAAGTTTGGCTCGATCTTCGCTAGAGTACAAATACATGGGTTGGTCATTGATAAAAGTCCAGTGATTTAAATTAATCACTAGCTAGTGTAAGAGGGGCTAGCACATGGATTTGCACTCTAGATAACCAGTGATATGGGACTTATAAGCCCCAGAGGGGGGGATATGGAAGTAAATTTTATTTGATTTTCTTTGGTTTTACTTCCTTTTAAGGAATAAATGGTAGCCCATAGGAAAGTACTCAGAAATGTGTGTGCGAAGCTGCACGTATAGGCCTGAGATTCTGCTTGCATAAACAGTCTGATATATACATTGAGGCCCCTAGACTGGGGAAGCTTGAAGAACCCCAGATGTTTAGGATGACATCGTTGCATGTAGAATGAATTCTTTTGTCCTGGTTGACTATATAAGTGGCGAGCCGACGGGACAGTGTTGCGATTCTGCAGTCTCCCCCGGCCGTTATTGCATGATAAATAAAGGTCGTGATCTTCTGAAACCAAAGCCTGGGTCTTCAATCAATTTCCACAACAAAGTCAAGTTGTATTTCAAAAATCAATGGAGCGCAAGACAAGATTGAAATGTTGACAGCACTAAGGATACACAAGGTGGGACTCTAATCTAGGTTAATCAGAAAGCTTGCAGATTGTGTGACCTTAAGTCACAGTGAGAGGCACTGCTGGGATTCGAACCCCAGGATCTCCTGTTTACTAGACAGGCGCTTTAACCAACTGAGCCACAGCGCCACGGGACAACGCTGGCCCCACACTTAAAACCTCAAACTCGTACCTGATAAGCTGCGGGACAGGAACTTGACTCTCGGGCTAAGGTTGTCTCCACTGGCGTGCAGCTCAATAGGAGTTTAAATGAAGTCCCACAGTGCTATACCATGCTCCACAGAGCACACCATATCTGCCAGTCATGGTGTTATATATATATATATATATATATATATATATATATATATATATATATAAACACTGCTTAAAAAATTAAAAGGAACACTTAGTCCCAGTTTGACTTGAACCATGCATACACATATGAGAGGCGTGCGAGTCAAACATTGGATTAAGTGCTTGACTTAGTTGTTGACATAGTTGTTCGTTTTTTAAGTAATCTATGTACTTGTTCATTGACAGCCATTGTCCTCATTTACATTTGACCAAAAGTGAGTCAGTAAAGCAGAAAAGTCACACTTGTGTGGAAGCAAACATCTGTTGACGGCAATTGGTCCAAGGCTACTCAGAATATGTTTAAATTCTTGCAAATGAAAACGTCACGGTTTATTCACTTTCGTAGCAGGGATAGAGCTATCTTGCTTGAGCTCCATGGACAAGTGTCTACCTGTGGAAACCACTTGACAACTGAGCAGAAATCCTGCCTGAAAGCAACACACCCTGCCATGACCTAAGCCCACAAGCTGTTAACACAGGCACTTAAGCCTTGAGTTCCTTATGGAGTTGGACCCACACCTCATCTGGCATACCAAGAGAAGAAACTCACAACAGGCACTGCTGGGAATTGAACCTAGGATCTGCTGTTTACAAGGCAGGCACTTTCACCAGCGAAGCCACAGTGCCAAAGGCCTGGCTGGCACCTCGGGCAAGACCCAGCACTTTTAACAGAGAGTCTCCTGGACAATACATAACACTGTTCGCAAGGCCAAGATTTCCTCCATCGGAAAGGAAAGTCTGATTCTTGACCACGGATTTCATCTTATATGTGGTGTGTGGATGAAAAGAAGGTGACAAGCATTCGACTCTGGCGGGACTCGAACCCGCAACCTTTGAATAGCTCACCTGAGCCTAGAAGTCCAATGCGCTATCCATTGCGCCACAGAGCCAACCGAGGGAGCTGTCTGGGGTGTTTCATTTCAGGCTGCCCCAGACTCATGGAAGGCGTAGAACTTGCATGGTCAAGTTCATGAGGCAGATGCTTTTCTGTTGCCAACAATCAAATTCCACTAAATGCAAACAACTATGGCAGGAGCTGAACCCACAAGCTGTCAACAGCGTGGACAGAATGCCTTGATTTCACCATGGAATTTGCCACCCTGTCTAGCCCTGTCTGGTTTGGAAGGTTATTCATCTCTGGCTGTAAAAAAGGCAGAAAAGGGATAGCTCTCGCACCACCAGGTGATTGTTGCACTAGGCACTGCTCAGATTACACAGGAGCATGAAGACCTATTCATATACACATTAGAGTAAGCTCTAGATAACATATTAAATAAGGTATCTCCTCCTCCCCGTGCATTGCACATTTTGTGGTGTAAGGTCCTACAAATCTGAGACATCAGTACAGGTTGTGATTATTCCCCAACACGTGAATAATCACAACCACAAGTCAAGTTGTATTTCAAAAATCAATGGAGCGCAAGACAAGATTGAAATGTTGACAGCACTAAGGATACACAAGGTGGGACTCTAATCTAGGTTAATCAGAAAGCTTTCAGATTGTGTGACCTTAAGTCACAGTGAGAGGCACTGCTGGGATTTGAACCCAGGATCTCCTGTTTACTAGACAGGCGCTTTAACCAACTGAGCCACAGCGCCACGGGACAACGCTGGCCCCACACTTAAAACCTCAAACTCGTACCTGATAAGCTGCGGGACAGGAACTTGACTCTCGGGCTAAGGTTGTCTCCACTGGCGTGCAGCTTAATAGGAGTTTAAATGAAGTCCCACAGTGCTATACCATGCTTCACAGAGCACACCATATCTGCCAGTCATGGTGTTTTATATATATATATATATATATATATATATAAATATAAACACTGCTTAAAAAATTAAAAGGAACACTTAGTCCCAGTTTGACTTGAACCATGCATACACATATGAGAGGCGTGCGAGTCAAACATTGGATTAAGTGCTTGACTTAGTTGTTGACATAGTTGTTCTTTTTTTAAGTAATCTATGTACTTGTTCATTGACAGCCATTGTCCTCATTTACATTTGACCAAAAGTGAGTCAGTAAAGCAGAAAAGTCACACTTGTGTGGAAGCAAACATCTGTTGACGGCAATTGGTCCAAGGCTACTCAGAATATGTTTAAATTCTTGCAAATGAAAACGTCACGGTTTATTCACTTTCGTAGCAGGGATAGAGCTATCTTGCTTGAGCTCCATGGACAAGTGTCTACCTGTGGAAACCACTTGACAACTGAGCAGAAATCCTGCCTGAAAGCAACACACCCTGCCATGACCTAAGCCCACAAGCTGTTAACACAGGCACTTAAGCCTTGAGTTCCTTATGGAGTTGGACCCACACCTCATCTGGCATACCAAGAGAAGAAACTCACAACAGGCACTGCTGGGAATTGAACCTAGGATCTGCTGTTTACAAGGCAGGCACTTTCACCAGCGAAGCCACAGTGCCAAAGGCCTGGCTGGCACCTCGGGCAAGACCCAGCACTTTTAACAGAGAGTCTCCTGGACAAGACATAACATTGCTCGCAAGGCCAAGATTTCCTCCATCGGAAAGGAAAGTGTGATTCTTGACCACGGATTTCATCTTATATGTGGTGTGTGGATGAAAAGAAGGTGACAAGCATTCGACTCTGGCGGGACTCGAACCCGCAACCTTTGAATAGCTCACCCGAGCCTAGAAGTCCAATGCGCTATCCATTGCGCCACAGAGCCAACCGAGGGAGCTGTCTGGGGTGTTTCATTTCAGGCTGCCCAAGACTCATGGAAGGCGTAGAACTTGCATGGTCAAGTTCATGAGGCAGATGCTTTTCTGTTGCCAACAATCAAATTCCACTAAATGCAAACAACTATGGCAGGAGCTGAACCCACAAGCTGTCAACAGCGTGGACAGAATGCCTTGATTTCACCATGGAATTTGCCACCCTGTCTAGCCCTGTCTGGTTTGGAAGGTTATTCATCTCTGGCTGTAAAAAAGGCAGAAAAGGGATAGCTCTCGCACCACCAGGTGATTGTTGCACTAGGCACTGCTCAGATTACACAGGAGCATGAAGACCTATTCATATACACATTAGAGTAAGCTCTAGATAACATATTAAATAAGGTATCTCCTCCTCCCCGTGCATTGCACATTTTGTGGTGTAAGGTCCTACAAATCTGAGACATCAGTACAGGTTGTGATTATTCCCCAACACGTGAATAATCACAACCACAAGTCAAGTTGTATTTCAAAAATCAATGGAGCGCAAGACAAGATTGAAATGTTGACAGCACTAAGGATACACAAGGTGGGACTCTAATCTAGGTTAATCAGAAAGCTTGCAGATTGTGTGACCTTAACTGACAGCGAGAGGCACTGCTGGGATTCGAACCCAGGATCTCCTGTTTACTAGACAGGCGCTTTAACCAACTAAGCCACAGCGCCACGGGACAACCTTGGCCCCACACTTAAAACCTCAAACTCGTACCTGATAAGCTGCGGGACAGGAACTTGACTCTCGGGCTAAGGTTGTCTCCACTGGCGTGCAGCTCGATAGGAGTTTAAATGAAGTCCCACAGTGCTATACCATGCTCCACAGAGCACACCATATCTGCCAGTCATGGTGTTACATATATATATATATATATATATATATATATAAACACTGCTTAAAAAATTAAAAGGAACACTTAGTCCCAGTTTGACTTGAACCATGCATACACATATGAGAGGCGTGCGAGTCAAACATTGGATTAAATGCTTGACTTAGTTGTTGACATAGTTGTTCTTTTTTTAAGTAATCTATGTACTTGTTCATTGACAGCCATTGTCCTCATTTACATTTGACCAAAAGTGAGTCAGTAAAGCAGAAAAGTCACACTTGTGTGGAAGCAAACATCTGTTGACGGCAATTGGTCCAAGGCTACTCAGAATATGTTTAAATTCTTGCAAATGAAAACGTCACGGTTTATTCACTTTCGTAGCAGGGATAGAGCTATCTTGCTTGAGCTCCATGGACAAGTGTCTACCTGTGGAAACCACTTGACAACTGAGCAGAAATCCTGCCTGAAAGCAACACACCCTGCCATGACCTAAGCCCACAAGCTGTTAACACAGGCACTTAAGCCTTGAGTTCCTTATGGAGTTGGACCCACACCTCATCTGGCATACCAAGAGAAGAAACTCACAACAGGCACTGCTGGGAATTGAACCTAGGATCTGCTGTTTACAAGGCAGGCACTTTCACCAGCGAAGCCACAGTGCCAAGGGCCTGGCTGGCACCTCGGGCAAGACCCAGCACTTTTAACAGAGAGTCTCCTGGACAAGACATAACATTGCTCGCAAGGCCAAGATTTCCTCCATCGGAAAGGAAAGTGTGATTCTTGACCACGGATTTTATCTTATATGTGGTGTGTGGATAAAAAGAAGGTGACAAGCATTCGACTCTGGCGGGACTCGAACCCGCAACCTTTGAATAACTCACCCGAGCCTAGAAGTCCAATGCGCTATCCATTGCGCCACAGAGCCAACCGAGGCAGCTGTCTGGGGTGTTTCATTTCAGGCTGCCCAAGACTCATGGAAGGCGTAGAACTTGCATGGTCAAGTTCATGAGGCAGATGCTTTTCTGTTGCCAACAATCAAATTCCACTAAATGCAAACAACTATGGCAGGAGCTGAACCCACAAGCTGTCAACAGCGTGGACAGAATGCCTTGATTTCACCATGGAATTTGCCACCCTGTCTAGCCCTGTCTGGTTTGGAAGGTTATTCATCTCTGGCTGTAAAAAAGGCAGAAAAGGGATAGCTCTCGCACCACCAGGTGATTGTTGCACTAGGCACTGCTCAGATTACACAGGAGCATGAAGACCTATTCATATACACATTAGAGTAAGCTCTAGATAACATATTAAATAAGGTATCTCCTCCTCCCCGTGCATTGCACATTTTGTGGTGTAAGGTCCTACAAATCTGAGACATCAGTACAGGTTGTGATTATTCCCCAACACGTGAATAATCACAACCACAAGTCAAGTTGTATTTCAAAAATCAATGGAGCGCAAGACAAGATTGAAATGTTGACAGCACTAAGGATACACAAGGTGGGACTCTAATCTAGGTTAATCAGAAAGCTTGCAGATTGTGTGACCTTAACTGACAGCGAGAGGCACTGCTGGGATTCGAACCCAGGATCTCCTGTTTACTAGACAGGCGCTTTAACCAACTAAGCCACAGCGCCACGGGACAACCTTGGCCCCACACTTAAAACCTCAAACTCGTACCTGATAAGCTGCGGGACAGGAACTTGACTCTCGGGCTAAGGTTGTCTCCACTGGCGTGCAGCTCAATAGGAGTTTAAATGAAGTCCCACAGTGCTATACCATGCTCCACAGAGCACACCATATCTGCCAGTCATGGTGTTACATATATATATATATATATATATATATATAAACACTGCTTAAAAAATTAAAAGGAACACTTAGTCCCAGTTTGACTTGAACCATGCATACACATATGAGAGGCGTGCGAGTCAAACATTGGATTAAATGCTTGACTTAGTTGTTGACATAGTTGTTCTTTTTTTAAGTAATCTATGTACTTGTTCATTGACAGCCATTGTCCTCATTTACATTTGACCAAAAGTGAGTCAGTAAAGCAGAAAAGTCACACTTGTGTGGAAGCAAACATCTGTTGACGGCAATTGGTCCAAGGCTACTCAGAATATGTTTAAATTCTTGCAAATGAAAACGTCACGGTTTATTCACTTTCGTAGCAGGGATAGAGCTATCTTGCTTGAGCTCCATGGACAAGTGTCTACCTGTGGAAACCACTTGACAACTGAGCAGAAATCCTGCCTGAAAGCAACACACCCTGCCATGACCTAAGCCCACAAGCTGTTAACACAGGCACTTAAGCCTTGAGTTCCTTATGGAGTTGGACCCACACCTCATCTGGCATACCAAGAGAAGAAACTCACAACAGGCACTGCTGGGAATTGAACCTAGGATCTGCTGTTTACAAGGCAGGCACTTTCACCAGCGAAGCCACAGTGCCAAGGGCCTGGCTGGCACCTCGGGCAAGACCCAGCACTTTTAACAGAGAGTCTCCTGGACAAGACATAACATTGCTCGCAAGGCCAAGATTTCCTCCATCGGAAAGGAAAGTGTGATTCTTGACCACGGATTTTATCTTATATGTGGTGTGTGGATAAAAAGAAGGTGACAAGCATTCGACTCTGGCGGGACTCGAACCCGCAACCTTTGAATAACTCACCCGAGCCTAGAAGTCCAATGCGCTATCCATTGCGCCACAGAGCCAACCGAGGCAGCTGTCTGGGGTGTTTCATTTCAGGCTGCCCAAGACTCATGGAAGGCGTAGAACTTGCATGGTCAAGTTCATGAGGCAGATGCTTTTCTGTTGCCAACAATCAAATTCCACTAAATGCAAACAACTATGGCAGGAGCTGAACCCACAAGCTGTCAACAGCGTGGACAGAATGCCTTGATTTCACCATGGAATTTGCCACCCTGTCTAGCCCTGTCTGGTTTGGAAGGTTATTCATCTCTGGCTGTAAAAAAGGCAGAAAAGGGATAGCTCTCGCACCACCAGGTGATTGTTGCACTAGGCACTGCTCAGATTACACAGGAGCATGAAGACCTATTCATATACACATTAGAGTAAGCTCTAGATAACATATTAAATAAGGTATCTCCTCCTCCCCGTGCATTGCACATTTTGTGGTGTAAGGTCCTACAAATCTGAGACATCAGTACAGGTTGTGATTATTCCCCAACACGTGAATAATCACAACCACAAGTCAAGTTGTATTTCAAAAATCAATGGAGCGCAAGACAAGATTGAAATGTTGACAGCACTAAGGATACACAAGGTGGGACTCTAATCTAGGTTAATCAGAAAGCTTGCGGATTGTGTGACCTTAAGTCAAAGCGAAAGGCACTGCTGGAATTCGAACCCAGGATCTCCTGTTTACTAGACAGGCGCTTTAACCAACTGAGCCACAGCGCCACGGGACACTGCTGGCCCCACACTTAAAACCTCAAACTCGTACCGGATAAGCTGCGGGACAGGAACTTGACTCTCGGGCTAAGGTTGTCTCCACTGGCGTGCAGCTCAATAGGAGTTTAAATGAAGTCCCACAGTGCTATACCATGCTTCACAGAGCACACCATATCTGCCAGTCATGGTGTTTTATATATATATATATATATATAAACACTGCTTAAAAAATTAAAAGGAACACTTAGTCCCAGTTTGACTTGAACCATGCATACACATATGAGAGGCGTGCGAGTCGGATTAAGTCGTGCGAGTTGGATTAAGTGCTTGACTTAGTTGTTGACATAGTTGTTCTTTTTTTAAGTAATCTATGTACTTGTTCATTGACAGCCATTGTCCTCATTTACATTTGACCAAAAGTGAGTCAGTAAAGCAGAAAAGTCACACTTGTGTGGAAGCAAACATCTGTTGACGGCAATTGGTCCAAGGCTACTCAGAATATGTTTAAATTCTTGCAAATGAAAACGTCACAGTTTATTCACTTTCGTAGCAGGGATAGAGCTATCTTGCTTGAGCTCCATGGACAAGTGTCTACCTGTGGAAACCACTTGACAACTGAGCAGAAATCCTGCCTGAAAGCAACACACCCTGCCATGACCTAAGCCCACAAGCTGTTAACACAGGCACTTAAGCCTTGAGTTCCTTATGGAGTTGGACCCACACCTCATCTGGCATACCAAGAGAAGAAACTCACAACAGGCACTGCTGGGAATTGAACCTAGGATCTGCTGTTTACAAGGCAGGCACTTTCACCAGCGAAGCCACAGCGCCAAAGGCCTGGCTGGCACCTCGGGCAAGACCCAGCACTTTTAACAGAGAGTCTCCTGGACAAGACATAACATTGCTCGCAAGGCCAAGATTTCCTCCATCGGAAAGGAAAGTGCGATTCTTGACCACGGATTTCATCTTATATGTGGTGTGTGGATGAAAAGAAGGTGACGAGCATTCGACTCTGGCGGGACTCGAACCCACAACCTTTGAATAGCTCACTTGAGCCTAGAAGTCCAATGCGCTATCCATTGCGCCACAGAGCCAACCGAGGGAGCTGTCTGGGGTGTTTCATTTCAGGCTGCCCAAGACTCATGGAAGGCGTAGAACTTGCATGGTCAAGTTCATGAGGCAGATGCTTTTCTGTTGCCAACAATCAAATTCCACTAAATGCAAACAACAATGGCAGGAGCTGAACCCACAAACTGTCAACAGCGTGGACAGAATGCCTTGATTTCACCATGGAATTTGCCACCCTGTCTAGCCCTGTCTGGTTTGGAAGGTTATTCATCTCTGGCTGTAAAAAAGGCAGAAAAGGGATAGCTCTCGCACCACCAGGTGATTGTTGCACTAGGCACTGCTCAGATTACACAGGAGCATGAAGACCTATTCATATACACATTAGAGTAAGCTCTAGATAACATATTAAATAAGGTATCTCCTCCTCCCCGTGCACTGCACATTTTGTGGTGTAAGGTCCTACAAATCTGAGACATCAGTACAGGTTGTGATTATTCCCCAACACGTGAATAATCACAACCACAAGTCAAGTTGTATTTCAAAAATCAATGGAGCGCAAGACAAGATTGAAATGTTGACAGCACTAAGGATACACAAGGTGGGACTCTAATCTAGGTTAATCAGAAAGATTTCAGATTGTGTGACCTTAAGTCACTGCGAGAGGCACTGCTGGGATTCGAACCCAGGATCTCCTGTTTACTAGACAGGCACTTTAACCAACTGAGCCACAGCGCCCGGGACAACGCTGGCCCCACACTTAAAACCTCAAACTCGTACCTGATAAGCTGCGGGACAGGAACTTGACTCTCGGGCTAAGGTTGTCTCCACTGGCGTGCAGCTCAATAGGAGTTTAAATGAAGTCCCACAGTGCTATACCATGCTTCACAGAGCACACCATATCTGCCAGTCATGGTGTTTTATATATATATATATATATATATATATATATATATATATATAAACACTGCTTAAAAAATTAAAAGGAACACTTAGTCCCAGTTTGACTTGAACCATGCATACACATATGAGAGGCGTGCGAGTCAAACATTGGATTAAGTGCTTGACTTAGTTGTTGACATAGTTGTTCTTTTTTTAAGTAATCTATGTACTTGTTCATTGACAGCCATTGTCCTCATTTACATTTGACCAAAAGTGAGTCAGTAAAGCAGAAAAGTCACACTTGTGTGGAAGCAAACATCTGTTGACGGCAATTGGTCCAAGGCTACTCAGAATATGTTTAAATTCTTGCAAATGAAAACGTCACGGTTTATTCACTTTCGTAGCAGGGATAGAGCTATCTTGCTTGAGCTCCATGGACAAGTGTCTACCTGTGGAAACCACTTGACAACTGAGCAGAAATCCTGCCTGAAAGCAACACACCCTGCCATGACCTAAGCCCACAAGCTGTTAACACAGGCACTTAAGCCTTGAGTTCCTTATGGAGTTGGACCCACACCTCATCTGGCATACCAAGAGAAGAAACTCACAACAGGCACTGCTGGGAATTGAACCTAGGATCTGCTGTTTACAAGGCAGGCACTTTCACCAGCAAAGCCACAGTGCCAAAGGCCTGGCTGGCACCTCGGGCAAGACCCAGCACTTTTAACAGAGAGTCTCCTGGACAAGACATAACATTGCTCGCAAGGCCAAGATTTCCTCCATCGGAAAGGAAAGTGTGATTCTTGACCACGGATTTCATCTTATATGTGGTGTGTGGATGAAAAGAAGGTGACAAGCATTCGACTCTGGCGGGACTCGAACCCGCAACCTTTGAATAGCTCACCTGAGCCTAGAAGTCCAATGCGCTATCCATTGCGCCACAGAGCCAACCGAGGGAGCTGTCTGGGGTGTTTCATTTCAGGCTGCCCCAGACTCATGGAAGGCGTAGAACTTGCATGGTCAAGTTCATGAGGCAGATGCTTTTCTGTTGCCAACAATCAAATTCCACTAAATGCAAACAACTATGGCAGGAGCTGAACCCACAAGCTGTCAACAGCGTGGACAGAATGCCTTGATTTCACCATGGAATTTGCCACCCTGTCTAGCCCTGTCTGGTTTGGAAGGTTATTCATCTCTGGCTGTAAAAAAGGCAGAAAAGGGATAGCTCTCGCACCACCAGGTGATTGTTGCACTAGGCACTGCTCAGATTACACAGGAGCATGAAGACCTATTCATATACACATTAGAGTAAGCTCTAGATAACATATTAAATAAGGTATCTCCTCCTCCCCGTGCATTGCACATTTTGTGGTGTAAGGTCCTACAAATCTGAGACATCAGTACAGGTTGTGATTATTCCCCAACACGTGAATAATCACAACCACAAGTCAAGTTGTATTTCAAAAATCAATGGAGCGCAAGACAAGATTGAAATGTTGACAGCACTAAGGATACACAAGGTGGGACTCTAATCTAGGTTAATCAGAAAGCTTGCAGATTGTGTGACCTTAAGTCACAGCGAGAGGCACTGCTGGGATTCGAACCCAGGATCTCCTGTTTACTAGACAGGCGCTTTAACCAACTAAGCCACAGCGCCACGGGACAACCTTGGCCCCACACTTAAAACCTCAAACTCGTACCTGATAAGCTGCGGGACAGGAACTTGACTCTCGGGCTAAGGTTGTCTCCACTGGCGTGCAGCTCGATAGGAGTTTAAATGAAGTCCCACAGTGCTATACCATGCTCCACAGAGCACACCATATCTGCCAGTCATGGTGTTATATATATATATATATATATATATATATATATATATATATAAACACTGCTTAAAAAATTAAAAGGAACACTTAGTCCCAGTTTGACTTGAACCATGCATACACATATGAGAGGCGTGCGAGTCAAACATTGGATTAAGTGCTTGACTTAGTTGTTGACATAGTTGTTCTTTTTTTAAGTAATCTATGTACTTGTTCATTGACAGCCATTGTCCTCATTTACATTTGACCAAAAGTGAGTCAGTAAAGCAGAAAAGTCACACTTGTGTGGAACCAAACATCTGTTGACGGCCATTGGTCCAAGGCTACTCAGAATATGTTTAAATTCTTGCAAATGAAAACGTCACGGTTTATTCACTTTCGTAGCAGGGATAGAGCTATCTTGCTTGAGCTCCATGGACAAGTGTCTACCTGTGGAAACCACTTGACAACTGAGCAGAAATCCTGCCTGAAAGCAACACACCCTGCCATGACCTAAGCCCACAAGCTGTTAACACAGGCACTTAAGCCTTGAGTTCCTTATGGAGTTGGACCCACACCTCATCTGGCATACCAAGAGAAGAAACTCACAACAGGCGCTGCTGGGAATTGAACCTAGGATCTGCTGTTTACAAGGCAGGCACTTTCACCAGCGAAGCCACAGTGCCAAAGGCCTGGCTGGCACCTCGGGCAAGACCCAGCACTTTTAACAGAGAGTCTCCTGGACAAGACATAACATTGCTCGCAAGGCCAAGATTTCCTCCATCGGAAAGGAAAGTGTGATTTTTGACCACGGATTTCATCTTATATGTGGTGTGTGGATGAAAAGAAGGTGACAAGCATTCGACTCTGGCAGGACTCGAACCCGCAACCTTTGAATAGCTCACCTGAGCCTAGAAGTCCAATGCGCTATCCATTGCGCCACAGAGCCAACCGAGGGAGCTGTCTGGGGTGTTTCATTTCAGGCTGCCCAAGACTCATGGAAGGCGTAGAACTTGCATGGTCAAGTTCATGAGGCAGATGCTTTTCTGTTGCCAACAATCAAATTCCACTAAATGCAAACAACTATGGCAGGAGCTGAACCCACAAGCTGTCAACAGCGTGGACAGAATGCCTTGATTTCACCATGGAATTTGCCACCCTGTCTAGCCCTGTCTGGTTTGGAAGGTTATTCATCTCTGGCTGTAAAAAAGGCAGAAAAGGGATAGCTCTCGCACCACCAGGTGATTGTTGCACTAGGCACTGCTCAGATTACACAGGAGCATGAAGACCTATTCATATACACATTAGAGTAAGCTCTAGATAACATATTAAATAAGGTATCTCCTCCTCCCCGTGCATTGCACATTTTGTGGTGTAAGGTCCTACAAATCTGAGACATCAGTACAGGTTGTGATTATTCCCCAACACGTGAATAATCACAACCACAAGTCAAGTTGTATTTCAAAAATCAATGGAGCGCAAGACAAGATTGAAATGTTGACAGCACTAAGGATACACAAGGTGGGACTCTAATCTAGGTTAATCAGAAAGCTTGCAGATTGTGTGACCTTAAGTCACAGCGAGAGGCACTGCTGGGATTCGAACCCAGGATCTCCTGTTTACTAGACAGGCGCTTTAACCAACTAAGCCACAGCGCCACGGGACAACACTAGCCCCACACTTAAAACCTCAAACTCGTACCTGATAAGCTGCGGGACATGAACTTGACTCTCGGGCTAAGGTTGTCTCCACTGGCGCGCAGCTCAATAGGAGTTTAAATGAAGTCCCACAGTGCTATACCATGCTTCACAGAGCACACCATATCTGCCAGTCATGGTGTTTTATATATATATATATATATATATATATATATATATATATATAAACACTGCTTAAAAAATTAAAAGGAACACTTAGTCCCAGTTTGACTTGAACCATGCATACACATATGAGAGGCGTGCGAGTCAAACATTGAATTAAGTGCTTGACTTAGTTGTTGACATAGTTGTTCTTTTTTTAAGTAATCTATGTACTTGTTCATTGACAGCCATTGTCCTCATTTACATTTGACCAAAAGTGAGTCAGTAAAGCAGAAAAGTCACACTTGTGTGGAAGCAAACATCTGTTGACGGCAATTGGTCCAAGGCTACTCAGAATATGTTTAAATTCTTGCAAATGAAAACGTCACGGTTTATTCACTTTCGTAGCAGGGATAGAGCTATCTTGCTTGAGCTCCATGGACAAGTGTCTACCTGTGGAAACCACTTGACAACTGAGCAGAAATCCTGCCTGAAAGCAACACACCCTGCCATGACCTAAGCCCACAAGCTGTTAACACAGGCACTTAAGCCTTGAGTTCCTTATGGAGTTGGACCCACACCTCATCTGGCATACCAAGAGAAGAAACTCACAACAGGCACTGCTGGGAATTGAACCTAGGATCTGCTGTTTACAAGGCAGGCACTTTCACCAGCGAAGCCACAGTGCCAAAGGCCTGGCTGGCACCTCGGGCAAGACCCAGCACTTTTAACAGAGAGTCTCCTGGACAAGACATAACATTGCTCGCAAGGCCAAGATTTCCTCCATCGGAAAGGAAAGTGTGATTCTTGACCACGGATTTCATCTTATATGTGGTGTGTGGATGAAAAGAAGGTGACAAGCATTCGACTCTGGCGGGACTCCAACCCGCAACCTTTGAATAGCTCACCTGAGCCTAGAAGTCCAATGGGCTATCCATTGCGCCACAGAGCCAACCGAGGGAGCTGTCTGGGGTGTTTCATTTCAGGCTGCCCAAGACTCATGGAAGGCGTAGAACTTGCATGGTCAAGTTCATGAGGCAGATGCTTTTCTGTTGCCAACAATCAAATTCCACTAAATGCAAACAACTATGGCAGGAGCTGAACCCACAAGCTGTCAACAGCATGGACAGAATGCCTTGATTTCACCATGGAATTTGCCACCCTGTCTAGCCCTGTCTGGTTTGGAAGGTTATTCATCTCTGGCTGTAAAAAAGGCAGAAAAGGGATAGCTCTCGCACCACCATGTGATTGTTGCACTAGGCACTGCTCAGATTACACAGGAGCATGAAGACCTATTCATATACACATTAGAGTAAGCTCTAGATAACATATTAAATAAGGTATCTCCTCTTCCCCGTGCATTGCACATTTTGTGGTGTAAGGTCCTACAAATCTGAGACATCAGTACAGGTTGTGATTATTCCCCAACACGTGAATAATCACAACCACAAGTCAAGTTGTATTTCAAAAATCAATGAAGCGCAAGACAAGATTGAAATGTTGACAGCACTAAGGATACACAAGGTGGGACTCTAATCTAGGTTAATCAGAAAGCTTGCGGCTTGTGTGACCTTAAGTCACAGCGAGAGGCACTGCTGGGATTCGAACCCAGGATCTCCTGTTTACTAGACAGGCGCTTTAACCAACTGAGCCACAGCGCCACGGGACAACGCTGGTCCCACACTTAAAACCTCAAACTCGTACCTGATAAGCTGCGAGACAGGAACTTGACTCTCGGGCTAAGGTTGTCTCCACTGGCGTGCAGCTCAATAGGAGTTTAAATGAAGTCCCACAGTGCTATACCATGCTTCACAGAGCACACCATATCTGCCAGTCATGGTGTTTTATATATATTTTTATATATAAAAACTTAAAAAATTAAAAGGAACACTTAGTCCCAGTTTGACTTGAACCATGCATACACATATGAGAGGCGTGCGAGTCAAACATTGAATTAAGTGCTTGACTTAGTTGTTGACATAGTTGTTCTTTTTTTAAGTAATCTATGTACTTGTTCATTGACAGCCATTGTCCTCATTTACATTTGACCAAAAGTGAGTCAGTAAAGCAGAAAAGTCACACTTGTGTGGAAGCAAACATCTGTTGACGGCAATTGGTCCAAGGCTACTCAGAATATGTTTAAATTCTTGCAAATGAAAACGTCACGGTTTATTCACTTTCGTAGCAGGGATAGAGCTATCTTGCTTGAGCTCCATGGACAAGTGTCTACCTGTGGAAACCACTTGACAACTGAGCAGAAATCCTGCCTGAAAGCAACACACCCTGCCATGACCTAAGCCCACAAGCTGTTAACACAGGCACTTAAGCCTTGAGTTCCTTATGGAGTTGGACCCACACCTCATCTGGCATACCAAGAGAAGAAACTCACAACAGGCACTGCTGGGAATTGAACCTAGGATCTGCTGTTTACAAGGCAGGCACTTTCACCAGCAAAGCCACAGTGCCAAAGGCCTGGCTGGCACCTCGGGCAAGACCCAGCACTTTTAACAGAGAGTCTCCTGGACAAGACATAACATTGCTCGCAAGGCCAAGATTTCCTCCATCGGAAAGGAAAGTGTGATTCTTGACCACGGATTTCATCTTATATGTGGATGAAAAGAAGGTGACAAGCATTCAACTCTGGCAGGACTCGAACCCGCAACCTTTGAATAGCTCACCTGAGCCTAGAAGTCCAATGCGCTATCCATTGCGCCACAGAGCCACCCGAGGGAGCTGTCTGGGGTGTTTCATTTCAGGCTGCCCAAGACTCATGGAAGGCGTAGAACTTGCATGGTCAAGTTCATGAGGCAGATGCTTTTCTGTTGCCAACAATCAAATTCCACTAAATGCAAACAACTATGGCAGGAGCTGAACCCACAAGCTGTCAACAGCGTGGACAGAATGCCTTGATTTCACCATGGAATTTGCCACCCTGTCTAGCCCTGTCTGGTTTGGAAGGTTATTCATCTCTGGCTGTAAAAAAGGCTGAAAAGGGATAGCTCTCGCACCACCAGGTGATTGTTGCACTAGGCACTGCTCAGATTACACAGGAGCATGAAGACCTATTCATATACACATTAGAGTAAGCTCTAGATAACATATTAAATAAGGTATGGAAGATGGCGCCGGTGAGGTCGGCTGCCGTCACGACTGCTCCGACCACCTTTTCTTTGTTTTTGTTCTTTAAGTTAGTTTACAGCGTTTTAAAACCGGCAAAATTACCACCATGGGGTACATTAGTTATGATAGAGACACTCTTGTTTCTATTGGTATACAATGTACTCACAATTCGACGTTTTTAACTCCGGATCCGAGCTGGCCGAGTGAGATCCTGAGGGACAACAAAGGACGCGACGCGAAGCGGCGGCCCCGAGGGAAACGAGCCGGCGTCAGGAACAGGCTGAGAGCCCGTGCACACCGCACACCTCTGCCTAGCATCCTGCTCGCCAACGTCCAGTCACTGGAAAACAAGCTCGATGACCTCAGGGCCAGGGTAAAGTTCCAGAGAGACATTCGGGACTGCAATCTCCTCTGCTTCACCGAGACATGGCTGAACCCAGCGGTGCCGGACCACGCCATCCAGCCGGCCGAGTTCTTCTCGGTTCACCGCATGGACAGGACGCGGGACTCGGGGAAGTCAAGGGGAGGCGGCGTGTGTTTAATGGTGAACAGCAGCTGGTGCAACAGCGCGAGCGTTGTTCCTCTCACACGCTCCTGCACACCAAACCTGGAACTACTGTCCATCATGTGTCGTCCTTTTTACCTTCCTCGGGAGTTTACATCGGTCATAATCAGCGCCGTTTATATTCCACCACAAGCGGACACGGACACTGCCTTATGCGAGCTGCATGAGGCACTCACACAGCACCAGACACAACACCGGGACGCTGCGCTTATTGTGGCGGGGGACTTTAATAGTGCCAACCTCAAACGTGCAGCGCCAAACTTTTATCAGCACATCACCTGCCCCACCAGGGGCGAAAGGACACTGGATCATTGCTACACCACAGTCAAGGACGGTTACAAGGCACAATCTTGTCCACCGTTTGGTAAATCCGACCATGCCGCCATCTTCCTCATGCCAAAATACAAACAAAGGCTGAAACAGGAAGTTCCGGTTCAGAGGGAGGTCGCACGCTGGACGGACCAATCGGTGGCCGCGTTACAGGACGCACTCGATGACGCAGACTGGGACATGTTCAGAAACAGCTCCGATGGTGACGTCAGCGTGTTTACGGAAGCGGTTGTGGGATTCATCGGGAAATTAGCGGACGATACCGTAGAAAAAAAGACTATTAAAACGTTTCCCAACCAGAAGCCGTGGGTGGATAAAACCATCCGCGACGCTCTGAGATCTCGCACCGCTGCCTACAACACGGGACTCGCGTCGGGGGACATGGAACCGTACAAGCCTGCGTCATACAGCGTCCGGAAGGCGGTGAAAGAGGCGAAGCAGCGCTACGGGAGGAAACTAGAGTCACAGCTCCAACAGAGTGACTCTAGGAGCCTGTGGCAGGGACTAAGGACAATAACGGATTATAAAGCACCAACATCCGGTATGATAAACGCAGACGTGTCTCTGGCAGACGAGCTGAACACTTTCTATGCTCGCTTCGAGGCTGCAGCTAAGGACGCTAGCGATGCTAATGCTAGCGGCGCTAACGGCTGCAGACAGGAAGTCACTGCCAGCACCGGAAGCGCGTTCATCATCACCGAGCATGACGTGAGGAGAGCCTTCAAGAGAGTGAACACCAGGAAAGCAGCAGGACCAGACGGCATCTCAGGCCGTATTCTCAAAGCCTGCGCAGACCAGCTAGCACCTGTGTTCACTGAGATATTTAACATCTCTTTATCTCAGTCGGTGATCCCCACATGCTTCAAAGAGTCCATTATTGTTCCTGTCCCAAAGAAACCTCAACCTGCTTCCCTCAATGATTATCGCCCTGTAGCCCTCACTTCAGTAGTGATGAAGTGCTTTGAACGCCTGGTCAGAGACTTCATCATCTCTTCACTACCAGACACACTCGACCCACTACAGTTTGCTTATCGTCCAAACCGTTCCACGGACGATGCAATCTCTCATCTCCTCCATACATCTCTCACTCACCTGGACACTCGGAGGGGGAATTATGTGAAAATGCTCTTCATCGACTACAGTTCTGCATTTAATACCATAATTCCCTCCACACTTACCACCAAGCTGGAGCACCTGGGACTCAGCTCATCTATGTGTCAGTGGATCTCCAACTTCCTAACTGGCAGACCACAGGCAGTAAGGATGGGCGGACATGTCTCAGCCTCCCTCACTCTCAGCACTGGAGCCCCCCAGGGTTGTGTTCTGAGCCCCCTGCTGTACTCTCTGTACACCCACGACTGCGTGGCCACTACCAGCTCCACCACCATCATCAAGTTTGCTGACGACACTGTTGTGGTGGG
The DNA here is from genome assembly GCF_024256425.1 of Clarias gariepinus. Lineage (NCBI taxonomy): Eukaryota > Metazoa > Chordata > Actinopteri > Siluriformes > Clariidae > Clarias > Clarias gariepinus. The sequence continues at coordinate 19,679,974 of NC_071113.1, read as the reverse complement.
CCTGATCACGAACAACGATGAGACGGCCTACCTGGAGGAGGTTGGAAATCTGGAGAACTGGTGCCAGAGAAACAATCTCCTCCTGAACGTCAGTAAGACAAAGGAGCTGATAGTGGACTTTAGTACAAAGCAGGTGAGGAACTACCAGACCCCCGTCATCAACAGGAGCCCAGTGGAGAGAGTGGACAGCTTCAGATACCTCGGTGTTCACATCACGCAGGACCTGGCATGGTCCTGTCACATCAACACCGTGGTAAAAAAGGCCCGACAGCGTCTCTATCACCTCAGACGCTTGAGAGACTTTAGACTGCCCTCCAAGGTGCTCAGGAACTTCTACTCCTGCACCATCGAGAGCATCCTGACGGGAAATATCACGACCTGGTTCGGGAACAGCACCATGCAGGACAGACGAGCTCTACAGAGGGTGGTGCGATCAGCTGAGCGCATCATCCGCATCGAGCTCCCTGACCTGCAATCGATTTACAGCAAGCGGTGCTTGACCAAGGCCAGGAAGATCGTGAAGGACCTCAGCCACCCCAATAACGGACTGTTTACTCTGTTGCGGTCTGGGAAGCGATTCCGCTCCTTGAAGGCCAACACAGAGAGACTGAGGAGGAGCTTCTTCCCGCAGGCGATAAGGTCTCTCAACCACAACCACACCACTATGCAGAACTACACAATATTTTCATAATTGGTCAAATCTATCAATCTTCTTACATCCATGAACACTATGGACAATTACACGCTCACCTTCCTTCATATATACACTACATGTCGTACGTTACATCCTGGACCATTGCACAAAGACACTTTAATAACCTTGCACACCTACCTTCACAACTACACTACATTTTACAGTTTTACGTTTACATCCTGGACCAGTGCACAAAGACACTTTAATAACCTCTGCACTAAGACACTTTGCTCTATGCATATTTGCACACACCGTACAGTATATTTCAATTTGCACAGTATATTTCTATTTTGTACATCATATTTCTATTTTTATTTCTAGTTCTATTTTTTTCCTAGCACATTTCTATTTTTATTTTTAGTTCTATTCTTCCTAGTTTAATTTAATTTTTTAATTTAATTTCTATCGTATTTCTTTTATTCATATTTATTTCTTATTTGTAAAATTTAACTCTCTTTTAGGGTCAATGGCAGTCGTATAATGCATTTCACTACATTTCGTACTGTGTATGTTTGTGTATGTGACAAATAAAATTTGAATTTGAGGTATCTCCTCCTCCCCGTGCATTGCACATTTTGTGGTGTAAGGTCCTACAAATCTGAGACATCAGTACAGGTTGTGATTATTCCCCAACACGTGAATAATCACAACCACAAGTCAAGTTGTATTTCAAAAATCAATGGAGCGCAAGACAAGATTGAAATGTTGACAGCACTAAGGATACACAAGGTGGGACTCTAATCTAGGTTAATCAGAAAGCTTGCAGATTGTGTGACCTTAAGTCACAGCGAGAGGCACTGCTGGGATTTGAACCAGACAGGCGCTTTAACCAACTAAGCCACAGCGCCACAGGAATACCTTGGCCCCACACCTAAAACCTCAAACTCGTACCTGATAAGCTGCGGGACAGGAACTTGACTCTCGGGCTAAGGTTGTCTCCACTGGCGTGCAGCTCGATAGGAGTTTAAATGAAGTCCCACAGTGCTATACCATGCTCCACAGAGCACACCATATCTGCCAGTCATGGTGTTATATATATATATATATATATATATATATATATATATATATATATATATATAAACACTGCTTAAAAAATTAAAAGGAACACTTAGTCCCAGTTTGACTTGAACCATGCATACACATATGAGAGGCGTGCGAGTCAAACATTGGATTAAGTGCTTGACTTAGTTGTTGACATTGTTGTTCTTTTTTTAAGTAGTCTATGTACTTGTTCATTGACAGCCATTGTCCTCATTTACATTTGACCAAAAGTGAGTCAGTAAAGCAGAAAAGTCACACTTGTGTGGAAGCAAACATCTGTTGACGGCAATTGGTCCAAGGCTACTCAGAATATGTTTAAATTCTTGCAAATGAAAACATCACGGTTTATTCACTTTCGTAGCAGGGATAGAGCTATCCTGCTTGAGCTCCATGGACAAGTGTCTACCTGTGGAAACCACTTGACAACTGAGCAGAAATCCTGCCTGAAAGCAACACACCCTGCCATGACCTAAGCCCACAAGCTGTTAACACAGGCACTTAAGCCTTGAGTTCCTTATGGAGTTGGACCCACACCTCATCTGACATACCAAGAGAAGAAACTCACAACAGGCACTGCTGGGAATTGAACCTAGGATCTGCTGTTTACAAGGCAGGCACTTTCACCAGCTAAGCCACAGTGCCAAAGGCCTGGTTGGCACCTCGGGCAAGAACCAGCACTTTTAACAGAGAGTCTCCTGGACAAGACATAAGACTGCTTGCAATGCCAAGATTTCCTCCATCGGAAAGTGGGATTCCTGACCACGGATTTCATCTTAGATGTGGTGTGTGGATGAAAAGAAGGTGACAAGCATTCGACTCTGGCGGGACTCGAACCCGCAACCTTTGAATAGCTCACCTGAGCCTAGAAGTCCAATGCGCTATCCATTGCGCCACAGAGCCAACCGAGGGAGCTGTCTGGGGTGTTTCATTTCAGGCTGCCCCAGACTCATGGAAGGCGTAGAACTTGCATGGTCAAGTTCATGAGGCAGATGCTTTTCTGTTGCCAACAATCAAATTCCACTAAATGCAAACAACTATGGCAGGAGCTGAACCCACAAGCTGTCAACAGCGTGGACAGAATGCCTTGATTTCACCATGGAATTTGCCACCCTGTCTAGCCCTGTCTGGTTTGGAAGGTTATTCATCTCTGGCTGTAAAAAAGGCAGAAAAGGGATAGCTCTCGCACTACCAGGTGATTGTTGCACTAGGAACTGCTCAGATTACACAGTAGCATGAAGACCTATTCATATACACATTAGAGTAAGCTCTAGATAACATATTAAATAAGGTATCTCCTCTTCCCCGTGCATTGCACATTTTGTGGTGTAAGGTCCTACAAATCTGAGACATCAGTACAGGTTGTGATTATTCCCCAACACGTGAATAATCACAACCACAAGTCAAGTTGTATTTCAAAAATCAATTGAGCGCAAGACAAGATTGAAATGTTGACAGCACTAAGGATACACAAGGTGGGACACTAATCTAGGTTAATCAGAAAGCTTGCAGATTGTGTAACCTTAAGTCACAACAAGAAGCACTGCTGGGATTTGAACCCAGGATCTCCTGTTTACTAGACAGGCGCTTTAACCAACTAAGCCACAGCACAATAATGGCCCCACACTTAAAACCTCAAACTCGTACCTGATAAGCTGTGGGACAGGAACTTGACTCTCGGGCTAAGGTTGTCTCCACTGGCGTGCAGCTCGATAGGAGTTTAAATGAAGTCCCACAGTGCTATACCATGCTCCACAGAACACACCATATCTGCCAGTCATGGTGTTTCATCTCAGGTTGTTCCAAGTTCATTGCAGACAAAGATCGTGCCTGTTGCAGTAGATTTCAGCCTTGCAAAGATGAACAATTGTTGGCAAACTACAAACACACTGTATGGTATATATCTGCAAATGGCATACAGTGCACGAAAAGAAAAAAATATCTATATAAATATATATATATATATATATATATATATATATATATATATATATATATAAACACTGCTTAAAAAATTAAAAGGAACACTTAGTCCCAGTTTGACTTGAACCATGCATACACATATGAGAGGCGTGCGAGTCAAACATTGGATTAAGTGCTTGACTTAGTTGTTGACATAGTTGTTCTTTTTTTAAGTAGTCTATGTACTTGTTCATTGACAGCCATTGTCCTCATTTACATTTGACCAAAAGTGAGTCAGTAAAGCAGAAAAGTCACACTTGTGTGGAAGCAAACATCTGTTGACGGCAATTGGTCCAAGGCTACTCAGAATATGTTTAAATTCTTGCAAATGAAAACGTCACGGTTTATACACATTCATAGCAGGGATAGAGCTATCTTGCTTGAGCTCCATGGACAAGTGTCTACCTGTGGAAACCACTTGACAACTGAGCAGAAATCCTGCCTTAAAGCAACACACCCTGCCATGACCTAAGCCCACAAGCTGTTAACACAGGCACTTAAGCCTTGAGTTCCTTATGGAGTTGGACCCACACCTCATCTGACATACCAAGAGAAGAAACTCACAAGAGGAACTGCTGGGAATTGAACCTAGGATCTGCTGTTTACAAGGCAGGCACTTTCACCAGCTAAGCCACAGTGCCAAAGGCCTGGCTGGCACCTCGGGCAAGACCCAGCACTTTTAACAGAGACTCTCCTGGACAAGACATAAGATTGCTTGCAATGCCAAGATTTCCTCCATCGGAAAGGAAAGTGGGATTCCTGACCACGGATTTCATCTTAGATGTGGTGTGTGGATGAAAAGAAGGTGACAAGCATTCGACTCTGGCGGGACTCGAACCCGCAACCTTTGAATAGCTCACCTGAGCCTAGAAGTCCAATGCGCTATCCATTGCGCCACAGAGCCAACCGGGGGAGCTGTCTGGGGTGTTTCATTTCAGGCTGCCCCAGACTCATGGAAGGCGTAGAACTTGCATGGTCAAGTTCATGAGGCAGATGCTATTCTGTTGCCAACAATCAAATTCCACTAAATGCAAACAACTATGGCAGGAGCTGAACCCACAAGCTGTCAACAGCGTGGACAGAATGCCTTGATTTCACCATGGAATTTGCCACCCTGTCTAGCCCTGTCTGGTTTGGAAGGTTATTCATCTCTGGCTGTAAAAAAGGCAAAAAAGGGATAGCTCTCGCACCACCAGGTTATTGTTGCACTAGGCACTGCTCAGATTACACAGTAGCATGAAGACCTATTCATATACACATTAGAGTAAGCTCTAGATAACATATTAAATAAGGTATCTCCTCCTCCCCGTGCATTGCACATTTTGTGGTGTAAGGTCCTACAAATCTGAGACATCAGTACAGGTTGTGATTATTCCCCAAAACGTGAATAATCACAACCACAAGTCAAGTTGTATTTCAAAAATCGATGGAGCGCAAGGCAGGATTGAAATGTTGACAGCACTAAGGATACACAAGGTGGGTCTCTAATCTAGGTTAATCAGAAAGCTTACAGATTGTGTGACCTTAAGTCACAGCGAGAGGCACTGCTGGGAATCGAACCCTGGATCTCCTGTTTACTAGGCAGGCGCTTTAACCAACTGAGCCACAGGACAACAATGGCCCCAACTCAAACTCCCCCCCAAAAAACCTCAAACTCGTACCTGATAAGCTGCGGGACAGGAACTTGACTCTCGGGCTAAGGTTGTCTCCACTGGCGTGCAGCTCGATAGGAGTTTAAATGAAGTCCCACAGTGCTATACCATGCTCCACAGAGCACACCATATCTGCCAGTCATGGTGTTTCATCTCAGGTTGTTCCAAGTTCATTGTAGACAAAGATCGTGCCTGTTGCAGTAGATTTCAGCCTTGCAAAGATGAACAACTGTTGGCAAACTACAAACACACTGTATGGTATATATCTGCAAATGGCATACAGTGCATGAAAAGAAAAAAATATCTATATAAATAAATATAAACACATATATATATATATATATATATATATATATATATATATATATATATATAAACACTGCTTAAAAAATTAAAAGGAACACTTAGTCCCAGTTTGACTTGAACCATGCATACACATATGAGAGGCGTGCGAGTCAAACATTGGATTAAGTGCTTGACTTCGTTGTTGACATAGTTGTTCTTTTTTTAAGTAGTTTATGTACTTGTTCATTAACAGCCATTGTCCTCATTTACATTTGACCAAAAGTGAGTCAGTAAAGCAGAAAAGTCACACTTGTGTGGAAGCAAACATCTGTTGACGGCAATTGGTCCAAGGCTACTCAGAATATGTTTAAATTCTTGCAAATGAAAACGTCACGGTTTATTCACTTTCGTAGCAGGGATAGAGCTATCTTGCTTGAGCTCCATGGACAAGTGTCTACCTGTGGAAACCACTTGACAACTGAGCAGAAATCCTGCCTGAAAGCAACACACCCTGCCATGACCTAAGCCCACAAGCTGTTAACACAGGCACTTAAGCCTTAAGTTCCTTATAGAGTTGGACCCACACCTCATTTGGCATACCAAGAGAAGAAACTCACAACAGGCACTGCTGGGAATTGAACCTAGGATCTGCTGTTTACAAGGCAGGCACTTTCACCAGCTAAGCCACAGTGCCAAAGGCCTGGCTGGCACCTCGGGCAAGACCCAGCACTTTTAACAGAGACTCTCCTGGACAAGACATAAGATTGCTTGCAATGCCAAGATTTCCTCCATCGGAAAGGAAAGTGGGATTCCTGACCACGGATTTCATCTTAGATGTGGTGTGTGGATGAAAAGAAGGTGACAAGCATTCGACTCTGGCGGGACTCGAACCCGCAACCTTTGAATAGCTCACCTGAGCCTAGAAGACCAATGCGCTATCCATTGTGCCACAGAGCCAACCGAGGGAGCTGTCTGGGGTGTTTCATTTCAGGCTGCCCCAGACTCATGGAAGGCGTAGAACTTGCATGGTCAAGTTCATGAGGCAGATGCTTTTCTGTTGCCAACAATCAAATTCCACTAAATGCAAACAACTATGGCAGGAGCTGAACCCACAAGCTGTCAACAGCGTGGACAGAATGCCTTGATTTCACCATGGAATTTGCCACCCTGTCTAGCCCTGTCTGGTTTGGAAGGTTATTCATCTCTGGCTGTAAAAAAGGCAAAAAAGGGATAGCTCTCGCACCACCAGGTGATTGTTGCACTAGGCACTGCTCAGATTACACAGTAGCATGAAGACCTATTCATATACACATTAGAGTAAGCTCTAGATAACATATTAAATAAGGTATCTCCTCCTCCCCGTGCATTGCACATTTTGTGGTGTAAGGTCCTACAAATCTGAGACATCAGTACAGGTTGTGATTATTCCCCAAAACGTGAATAATCACAACCACAAGTCAAGTTGTATTTCAAAAATCAATGGAGCGCAAGGCAGGATTGAAATGTTGACAGCACTAAGGAGACACAAGGTGGGTCTCTAATCTAGGTTAATCAGAAAGCTTACAGATTGTGTGACCTTAAGTCACAGCGAGAGGCACTGCTGGGAATCGAACCCTGGATCTCCTGTTCACTAGGCAGGCGCTTTAACCAACTGAGCCACAGCGCCACAGGACAACAATGGCCCCACACTTAAAACCTCAAACTCGTACCTGATAAGCTGCGGGACAGGAACTTGACTCTCGGGCTAAGGTTGTCTCCACTGGCGTGCAGCTCGATAGGAGTTTAAATGAAGTCCCACAGTGCTATACCATGCTCCACAGAACACACCATATCTGCCAGTCATGGTGTTTTATCTCAGGTTGTTCCAAGTTCATTGTAGACAAAGATCGTGCCTGTTGCAGTAGATTTCAGCCTTGCAAAGATGAACAACTGTTGGCAAACTACAAACACACTGTATGGTATATATCTGCAAATGGCATACAGTGCATGAAAAGAAAAAAATATCTATATAAATAAATATATATATATATATATATATAAACACTGCTTAAAAAATTAAAAGGAACACTTAGTCCCAGTTTGACTTGAACCATGCATACACATATGAGAGGCGTGCGAGTCAAACATTGGATTAAGTGCTTGACTTCGTTGTTGACATAGTTGTTCTTTTTTTAAGTAGTTTATGTACTTGTTCATTAACAGCCATTGTCCTCATTTACATTTGACCAAAAGTGAGTCAGTAAAGCAGAAAAGTCACACTTGTGTGGAAGCAAACATCTGTTGACGGCAATTGGTCCAAGGCTACTCAGAATATGTTTAAATTCTTGCAAATGAAAACATCACGGTTTATTCACTTTCGTAGCAGGGATAGAGCTATCCTGCTTGAGCTCCATGGACAAGTGTCTACCTGTGGAAACCACTTGACAACTGAGCAGAAATCCTGCCTGAAAGCAACACACCCTGCCATGACCTAAGCCCACAAGCTGTTAACACAGGCACTTAAGCCTTGAGTTCCTTATGGAGTTGGACCCACACCTCATCTGACATACCAAGAGAAGAAACTCACAACAGGCACTGCTGGGAATTGAACCTAGGATCTGCTGTTTACAAGGCAGGCACTTTCACCAGCTAAGCCACAGTGCCAAAGGCCTGGCTGGCACCTCGGGCAAGACCCAGCACTTTTAACAGAGACTCTCCTGGACAAGACATAAGATTGCTTGCAATGCCAAGATTTCCTCCATCGGAAAGGAAAGTGGGATTCCTGACCACGGATTTCATCTTAGATGTGGTGTGTGGATGAAAAGAAGGTGACAAGCATTCGACTCTGGCGGGACTCGAACCCGCAACCTTTGAATAGCTCACCTGAGCCTAGAAGTCCAATGCGCTATCCATTGCGCCACAGAGCCAACCGAGGGAGCTGTCTGGGGTGTTTCATTTCAGGCTGCCCCAGACTCATGGAAGGCGTAGAACTTGCATGGTCAAGTTCATGAGGCAGATGCTTTTCTGTTGCCAACAATCAAATTCCACTAAATGCAAACAACTATGGCAGGAGCTGAACCCACAAGCTGTCAACAGCGTGGACAGAATGCCTTGATTCACCATGGAATTTGCCACCCTGTCTAGCCCTGTCTGGTTTGGAAGGTTATTCATCTCTGGCTGTAAAAAAGGCAGAAAAGGGATAGCTCTCGCACCACCAGGTGATTGTTGCACTAGGCACTGCTCAGATTACACAGTAGCATGAAGACCTATTCATATACACATTAGAGTAAGCTCTAGATAACATATTAAATAAGGTATCTCCTCCTCCCCGTGCATTGCACATTTTGTGGTGTAAGGTCCTACAAATCTGAGACATCAGTACAGGTTGTGATTATTCCCCAACACGTGAATAATCACAACCACAAGTCAAGTTGTATTTCAAAAATCAATGGAGCGCAAGACAAGATTGAAATGTTGACAGCACTAAGGATACACAAGGTGGGACACTAATCTAGGTTAATCAGAAAGCTTGCAGATTGTGTAACCTTAAGTCACAACAAGAAGCACTGCTGGGATTTGAACCCAGGATCTCCTGTTTACTAGACAGGCGCTTTAACCAACTAAGCCACAGCACAATAATGGCCCCACACTTAAAACCTCAAACTCGTACCTGATAAGCTGTGGGACAGGAACTTGACTCTCGGGCTAAGGTTGTCTCCACTGGCGTGCAGCTCGATAGGAGTTTAAATGAAGTCCCACAGTGCTATACCATGCTCCACAGAACACACCATATCTGCCAGTCATGGTGTTTCATCTCAGGTTGTTCCAAGTTCATTGCAGACAAAGATCGTGCCTGTTGCAGTAGATTTCAGCCTTGCAAAGATGAACAATTGTTGGCAAACTACAAACACACTGTATGGTATATATCTGCAAATGGCATACAGTGCACGAAAAGAAAAAAATATCTATATAAATATATATATATATATATATATATATATATATATATATATATATAAACACTGCTTAAAAAATTAAAAGGAACACTTAGTCCCAGTTTGACTTGAACCATGCATACACATATGAGAGGCGTGCGAGTCAAACATTGGATTAAGTGCTTGACTTAGTTGTTGACATAGTTGTTCTTTTTTTAAGTAGTCTATGTACTTGTTCATTGACAGCCATTGTCCTCATTTACATTTGACCAAAAGTGAGTCAGTAAAGCAGAAAAGTCACACTTGTGTGGAAGCAAACATCTGTTGACGGCAATTGGTCCAAGGCTACTCAGAATATGTTTAAATTCTTGCAAATGAAAACGTCACGGTTTATACACATTCATAGCAGGGATAGAGCTATCTTGCTTGAGCTCCATGGACAAGTGTCTACCTGTGGAAACCACTTGACAACTGAGCAGAAATCCTGCCTTAAAGCAACACACCCTGCCATGACCTAAGCCCACAAGCTGTTAACACAGGCACTTAAGCCTTGAGTTCCTTATGGAGTTGGACCCACACCTCATCTGACATACCAAGAGAAGAAACTCACAAGAGGAACTGCTGGGAATTGAACCTAGGATCTGCTGTTTACAAGGCAGGCACTTTCACCAGCTAAGCCACAGTGCCAAAGGCCTGGCTGGCACCTCGGGCAAGACCCAGCACTTTTAACAGAGACTCTCCTGGACAAGACATAAGATTGCTTGCAATGCCAAGATTTCCTCCATCGGAAAGGAAAGTGGGATTCCTGACCACGGATTTCATCTTAGATGTGGTGTGTGGATGAAAAGAAGGTGACAAGCATTCGACTCTGGCGGGACTCGAACCCGCAACCTTTGAATAGCTCACCTGAGCCTAGAAGTCCAATGCGCTATCCATTGCGCCACAGAGCCAACCGGGGGAGCTGTCTGGGGTGTTTCATTTCAGGCTGCCCCAGACTCATGGAAGGCGTAGAACTTGCATGGTCAAGTTCATGAGGCAGATGCTATTCTGTTGCCAACAATCAAATTCCACTAAATGCAAACAACTATGGCAGGAGCTGAACCCACAAGCTGTCAACAGCGTGGACAGAATGCCTTGATTTCACCATGGAATTTGCCACCCTGTCTAGCCCTGTCTGGTTTGGAAGGTTATTCATCTCTGGCTGTAAAAAAGGCAAAAAAGGGATAGCTCTCGCACCACCAGGTTATTGTTGCACTAGGCACTGCTCAGATTACACAGTAGCATGAAGACCTATTCATATACACATTAGAGTAAGCTCTAGATAACATATTAAATAAGGTATCTCCTCCTCCCCGTGCATTGCACATTTTGTGGTGTAAGGTCCTACAAATCTGAGACATCAGTACAGGTTGTGATTATTCCCCAAAACGTGAATAATCACAACCACAAGTCAAGTTGTATTTCAAAAATCGATGGAGCGCAAGGCAGGATTGAAATGTTGACAGCACTAAGGATACACAAGGTGGGTCTCTAATCTAGGTTAATCAGAAAGCTTACAGATTGTGTGACCTTAAGTCACAGCGAGAGGCACTGCTGGGAATCGAACCCTGGATCTCCTGTTTACTAGGCAGGCGCTTTAACCAACTGAGCCACAGGACAACAATGGCCCCAACTCAAACTCCCCCCCAAAAAACCTCAAACTCGTACCTGATAAGCTGCGGGACAGGAACTTGACTCTCGGGCTAAGGTTGTCTCCACTGGCGTGCAGCTCGATAGGAGTTTAAATGAAGTCCCACAGTGCTATACCATGCTCCACAGAGCACACCATATCTGCCAGTCATGGTGTTTCATCTCAGGTTGTTCCAAGTCCATTGTAGACAAAGATCGTGCCTGTTGCAGTAGATTTCAGCCTTGCAAAGATGAACAACTGTTGGCAAACTACAAACACACTGTATGGTATATATCTGCAAATGGCATACAGTGCATGAAAAGAAAAAAATATCTATATAAATAAATATAAACATATATATATATATATATATATATATATATATATATATATATATATATATATATATATATATATAAACACTGCTTAAAAAATTAAAAGGAACACTTAGTCCCAGTTTGACTTGAACCATGCATACACATATGAGAGGCGTGCGAGTCAAACATTGGATTAAGTGCTTGACTTCGTTGTTGACATAGTTGTTCTTTTTTTAAGTAGTTTATGTACTTGTTCATTAACAGCCATTGTCCTCATTTACATTTGACCAAAAGTGAGTCAGTAAAGCAGAAAAGTCACACTTGTGTGGAAGCAAACATCTGTTGACGGCAATTGGTCCAAGGCTACTCAGAATATGTTTAAATTCTTGCAAATGAAAACGTCACGGTTTATTCACTTTCGTAGCAGGGATAGAGCTATCTTGCTTGAGCTCCATGGACAAGTGTCTACCTGTGGAAACCACTTGACAACTGAGCAGAAATCCTGCCTGAAAGCAACACACCCTGCCATGACCTAAGCCCACAAGCTGTTAACACAGGCACTTAAGCCTTAAGTTCCTTATAGAGTTGGACCCACACCTCATTTGGCATACCAAGAGAAGAAACTCACAACAGGCACTGCTGGGAATTGAACCTAGGATCTGCTGTTTACAAGGCAGGCACTTTCACCAGCTAAGCCACAGTGCCAAAGGCCTGGCTGGCACCTCGGGCAAGACCCAGCACTTTTAACAGAGACTCTCCTGGACAAGACATAAGATTGCTTGCAATGCCAAGATTTCCTCCATCGGAAAGGAAAGTGGGATTCCTGACCACGGATTTCATCTTAGATGTGGTGTGTGGATGAAAAGAAGGTGACAAGCATTCGACTCTGGCGGGACTCGAACCCGCAACCTTTGAATAGCTCACCTGAGCCTAGAAGACCAATGCGCTATCCATTGTGCCACAGAGCCAACCGAGGGAGCTGTCTGGGGTGTTTCATTTCAGGCTGCCCCAGACTCATGGAAGGCGTAGAACTTGCATGGTCAAGTTCATGAGGCAGATGCTTTTCTGTTGCCAACAATCAAATTCCACTAAATGCAAACAACTATGGCAGGAGCTGAACCCACAAGCTGTCAACAGCGTGGACAGAATGCCTTGATTTCACCATGGAATTTGCCACCCTGTCTAGCCCTGTCTGGTTTGGAAGGTTATTCATCTCTGGCTGTAAAAAAGGCAAAAAAGGGATAGCTCTCGCACCACCAGGTGATTGTTGCACTAGGCACTGCTCAGATTACACAGTAGCATGAAGACCTATTCATATACACATTAGAGTAAGCTCTAGATAACATATTAAATAAGGTATCTCCTCCTCCCCGTGCATTGCACATTTTGTGGTGTAAGGTCCTACAAATCTGAGACATCAGTACAGGTTGTGATTATTCCCCAAAACGTGAATAATCACAACCACAAGTCAAGTTGTATTTCAAAAATCAATGGAGCGCAAGGCAGGATTGAAATGTTGACAGCACTAAGGAGACACAAGGTGGGTCTCTAATCTAGGTTAATCAGAAAGCTTACAGATTGTGTGACCTTAAGTCACAGCGAGAGGCACTGCTGGGAATCGAACCCTGGATCTCCTGTTCACTAGGCAGGCGCTTTAACCAACTGAGCCACAGCGCCACAGGACAACAATGGCCCCACACTTAAAACCTCAAACTCGTACCTGATAAGCTGCGGGACAGGAACTTGACTCTCGGGCTAAGGTTGTCTCCACTGGCGTGCAGCTCGATAGGAGTTTAAATGAAGTCCCACAGTGCTATACCATGCTCCACAGAACACACCATATCTGCCAGTCATGGTGTTTCATCTCAGGTTGTTCCAAGTTCATTGCAGACAAAGATCGTGCCTGTTGCAGTAGATTTCAGCCTTGCAAAGATGAACAATTGTTGGCAAACTACAAACACACTGTATGGTATATATCTGCAAATGGCATACAGTGCACGAAAAGAAAAAAATATCTATATAAATAAATATATATATATATATATATAAACACTGCTTAAAAAATTAAAAGGAACACTTAGTCCCAGTTTGACTTGAACCATGCATACACATATGAGAGGCGTGCGAGTCAAACATTGGATTAAGTGCTTGACTTCGTTGTTGACATAGTTGTTCTTTTTTTAAGTAGTTTATGTACTTGTTCATTAACAGCCATTGTCCTCATTTACATTTGACCAAAAGTGAGTCAGTAAAGCAGAAAAGTCACACTTGTGTGGAAGCAAACATCTGTTGACGGCAATTGGTCCAAGGCTACTCAGAATATGTTTAAATTCTTGCAATTGAAAACGTCACGGTTTATTCACTTTCGTAGCAGGGATAGAGCTATCTTGCTTGAGCTCCATGGACAAGTGTCTACCTGTGGAAACCACTTGACAACTGAGCAGAAATCCTGCCTGAAAGCAACACACCCTGCCATGACCTAAGCCCACAAGCTGTTAACACAGGCACTTAAGCCTTAAGTTCCTTATAGAGTTGGACTCACACCTCATTTGGCATACCAAGAGAAGAAACTCACAACAGGCACTGCTGGGAATTGAACCTAGGATCTGCTGTTTACAAGGCAGGCACTTTCACCAGCTAAGCCACAGTGCCAAAGGCCTGGCTGGCACCTCGGGCAAGACCCAGCACTTTTAACAGAGACTCTCCTGGACAAGACATAAGATTGCTTGCAATGCCAAGATTTCCTTCATCGGAAAGGAAAGTGGGATTCCTGACCACGGATTTCATCTTAGATGTGGTGTGTGGATGAAAAGAATGCAACAAGCATTTGACTCTGGCGGGACTCGAACCCGCAACCTTTGAATAGCTCACCTGAGCCTAGAAGTCCAATGCGCTATCCATTGCGCCACAGAGCCAACCGAAGGAGCTGTCTGGGGTGTTTCATTTCAGGCTGCCCAAGACTCATGGAAGGCGTAGAACTTGCATGGTCAAGTTCATGAGGCAGATGCTTTTCTGTTGCCAACAATCAAGTTCCACTAAATGCAAACAACTATGGCAGGAGCTGAACCTACAAGCTGTCAACAGCGTAGACAGAATGCCTTGATTTCACCATGGAATTTGCCACCCTGTCTAGCCCTGTCTGGTTTGGAAGGTTATTCATCTCTGGCTGCAAAAAAGGGATAGCTCTCGCACCACCAGGTGATTGTTGCACTAGGCACTGCTCAGAATACACAGTAGCATGAAGACCTATTCATATACACATTAGAGTAAGCTCTAGATAACATATTAAATAAGGTATCTCCTCTTCCCCGTGCATTGCACATTTTGTGGTGTAAGGTCCTACAAATCTGAGACATCAGTACAGGTTGTGATTATTCCCCAAAACGTGAATAATCACAACCACAAGTCAAGTTGTATTTCAAAAATCAATGGAGCGCAAGACAAGATTGAAATGTTGACAGCACTAAGGATACACAAGGTGGGACTCTAATCTAGGTTAATCAGAAAGCTTTCAGATTGTGTGACCTTAAGTCACAGTGAGAGGCACTGCTGGGATTCGAACCCAGGATCTCCTGTTTACTAGACAGGCACTTTAACCAACTGAGCCACAGTGCCACGGGACAACGCTGGCCCCACACTTAAAACCTCAAACTCGTACCTGATAAGCTGCGGGACAGGAACTTGACTCTCGGGCTAAGGTTGTCTCCACTGGCGTGCAGCTCAATAGGAGTTTAAATGAAGTCCCACAGTGCTATACCATGCTCCACAGAGCACACCATATCTGCCAGTCAAGGTGTTTCATCTCAGGTTGTTCCAAGTTCATTGTAGACAAAGATCGTGCCTGTTGCAGTAGATTTCAGCCTTGCAAAGATGAACAACTGTTGGCAAACTACAAACACACTGTATGGTATATATCTGCAAATGGCATACAGTGCATGAAAAGAAAAAAAAAAAAAAAAAAAAAAAAAAAAAAATATATATATATATATATATATATATATATATATATATATATATAAACACTGCTCAAAAAATTAAAAGGAACACTTAGTCCCGGTTTGACTTGAACCATGCATACACATATGGGAGGCGTGCAAGTCAAACATTGGATTAAGTGCTTGACTTAGTTGTTGACATAGTTGTTCTTTTTTTAAGTAGTTTATGTACTTGTTCATTAACAGCCATTGTCCTCATTTACATTTGACCAAAAGTGAGTCAGTAAAGCAGAAAAGTCGTGTGGAAGCAAACATCTGTTGACGGCATTTGGTCCAAGGCTTCTCAGAATATGTTTAAATTCTTGCAAATGAAAACATCACGATTTATTCACTTTCGTAGCAGGGATAGAGCTATCTTGCTTGAGCTTCATGGACAAGTGTCTACCTGTGGAAACCACTTGACAACTGAGCAGAAATCCTGCCTGAAAGCAACACACCCTGCCATGACCTAAGCCCACAAGCTGTTAACACAGGCACTTAAGCCTTAAGTTCCTTATAGAGTTGGACCCACACCTCATTTGGCATACCAAGAGAAGAAACTCACAACAGGCACTGCTGGGAATTGAACCTAGGATCTGCTGTTTACAAGGCAGGCACTTTCACCAGCTAAGCCACAGTAACAAAGGCCTGGCTGGCACCTCGGGCAAGACCCAGCACTTTTAACAGAGACTCTCCTGGAAGAGACATAAAATTGCTTGCAATGCCAAGATTTCCTTCATCGGAAAGGAAAGTGGGATTCCTGACCACAGATTTCATCTTAGATGTGGTGTGTGGATGAAATGAATGCGACAAGCATTTGACTCTGGCGGGACTCGAACCCGCAACCTTTGAATAGCTCACCTAAGCCTAGAAGTCCAATGCGCTATCCATTGCGCCACAGAGCCAACCGAAGGAGCTGTCTGGGGTGTTTCATTTCAGGCTGCCCAAGACTCATGGAAGGCGTAGAACTTGCATGGTCAAGTTCATGAGGCAGATGCTTTTCTGTTGCCAACAATCAAGTTCCACTAAATGCAAACAACTATGGCAGGAGCTGAACCCACAAGCTGTCAACAGCGTAGACAGAATGCCTTGATTTCACCATGGAATTTGCCACCCTGTCTAGCCCTGTCTGGCTTGGAAGGTTATTCATCTCTGGCTGTAAAAAAGGCAGAAAAGGGATAGCTCTCGCACCACCAGGTGATTGTTGCACTAGGCACTGCTCAGATTACACAGTAGCATGAAGACCTATTCATATACACATTAGAGTAAGCTCTAGATAACATATTAAATAAGGTATCTCCTCCTCCCCGTGCATTGCACATTTTGTGGTGTAAGGTCCTACAAATCTGAGACATCAGTACAGGTTGTGATTATTCCCCAAAACGTGAATAATCACAACCACAAGTCAAGTTGTATTTCAAAAATCAATGGAGCGCAAGGCAGGATTGAAATGTTGACAGCACTAAGGAGACACAAGGTGGGTCTCTAATCTAGGTTAATCAGAAAGCTTACAGATTGTGTGACCTTAAGTCACAGCGAGAGGCACTGCTGGGAATCGAACCCTGGATCTCCTGTTCACTAGGCAGGCGCTTTAACCAACTGAGCCACAGCGCCACAGGACAACAATGGCCCCACACTTAAAACCTCAAACTCGTACCTGATAAGCTGCGGGACAGGAACTTGACTCTCGGGCTAAGGTTGTCTCCACTGGCGTGCAGCTCGATAGGAGTTTAAATGAAGTCCCACAGTGCTATACCATGCTCCACAGAACACACCATATCTGCCAGTCATGGTGTTTCATCTCAGGTTGTTCCAAGTTCATTGCAGACAAAGATCGTGCCTGTTGCAGTAGATTTCAGCCTTGCAAAGATGAACAACTGTTGGCAAACTACAAACACACTGTATGGTATATATCTGCAAATGGCATACAGTGCATGAAAAGAAAAAAATATCTATATAAATAAATATAAATATATATATATATATATATATATATATATATATATATATATAAACACTGCTTAAAAAATTAAAAGGAACACTTAGTCCCAGTTTGACTTGAACCATGCATACACATATGAGAGGCGTGCGAGTCAAACATTGGATTAAGTGCTTGACTTCGTTGTTGACATAGTTGTTCTTTTTTTAAGTAGTTTATGTACTTGTTCATTAACAGCCATTGTCCTCATTTACATTTGACCAAAAGTGAGTCAGTAAAGCAGAAAAGTCACACTTGTGTGGAAGCAAACATCTGTTGACGGCAATTGGTCCAAGGCTACTCAGAATATGTTTAAATTCTTGCAAATGAAAACGTCACGGTTTATTCACTTTCGTAGCAGGGATAGAGCTATCTTGCTTGAGCTCCATGGACAAGTGTCTACCTGTGGAAACCACTTGACAACTGAGCAGAAATCCTGCCTGAAAGCAACACACCCTGCCATGACCTAAGCCCACAAGCTGTTAACACAGGCACTTAAGCCTTAAGTTCCTTATAGAGTTGGACTCACACCTCATTTGGCATACCAAGAGAAGAAACTCACAACAGGCACTGCTGGGAATTGAACCTAGGATCTGCTGTTTACAAGGCAGGCACTTTCACCAGCTAAGCCACAGTGCCAAAGGCCTGGCTGGCACCTCGGGCAAGACCCAGCACTTTTAACAGAGACTCTCCTGGATAAGACATAAGATTGCTTGCAATGCCAAGATTTCCTTCATCGGAAAGGAAAGTGGGATTCCTGACCACGGATTTCATCTTAGATGTGGTGTGTGGATGAAAAGAATGCAACAAGCATTTGACTCTGGCGGGACTCGAACCCGCAACCTTTGAATAGCTCACCTGAGCCTAGAAGTCCAATGCGCTATCCATTGCGCCACAGAGCCAACCGAAGGAGCTGTCTGGGGTGTTTCATTTCAGGCTGCCCAAGACTCATGGAAGGCGTAGAACTTGCATGGTCAAGTTCATGAGGCAGATGCTTTTCTGTTGCCAACAATCAAGTTCCACTAAATGCAAACAACTATGGCAGGAGCTGAACCTACAAGCTGTCAACAGCGTAGACAGAATGCCTTGATTTCACCATGGAATTTGCCACCCTGTCTAGCCCTGTCTGGTTTGGAAGGTTATTCATCTCTGGCTGCAAAAAAGGGATAGCTCTCGCACCACCAGGTGATTGTTGCACTAGGCACTGCTCAGATTACACAGTAGCATGAAGACCTATTCATATACACATTAGAGTAAGCTCTAGATAACATATTAAATAAGGTATCTCCTCTTCCCCGTGCATTGCACATTTTGTGGTGTAAGGTCCTACAAATCTGAGACATCAGTACAGGTTGTGATTATTCCCCAAAACGTGAATAATCACAACCACAAGTCAAGTTGTATTTCAAAAATCAATGGAGCGCAAGACAAGATTGAAATGTTGACAGCACTAAGGATACACAAGGTGGGACTCTAATCTAGGTTAATCAGAAAGCTTTCAGATTGTGTGACCTTAAGTCACAGTGAGAGGCACTGCTGGGATTCGAACCCAGGATCTCCTGTTTACTAGACAGGCACTTTAACCAACTGAGCCACAGTGCCACGGGACAACGCTGGCCCCACACTTAAAACCTCAAACTCGTACCTGATAAGCTGCGGGACAGGAACTTGACTCTCGGGCTAAGGTTGTCTCCACTGGCGTGCAGCTCAATAGGAGTTTAAATGAAGTCCCACAGTGCTATACCATGCTCCACAGAGCACACCATATCTGCCAGTCAAGGTGTTTCATCTCAGGTTGTTCCAAGTTCATTGTAGACAAAGATCGTGCCTGTTGCAGTAGATTTCAGCCTTGCAAAGATGAACAACTGTTGGCAAACTACAAACACACTGTATGGTATATATCTGCAAATGGCATACAGTGCATGAAAAGAAAAAAAAAAAAAAAAAAAAAAATATATATATATATATATATATATATATATATATATATATATATATATATATATATATAAACACTGCTCAAAAAATTAAAAGGAACACTTAGTCCCGGTTTGACTTGAACCATGCATACACATATGGGAGGCGTGCAAGTCAAACATTGGATTAAGTGCTTGACTTAGTTGTTGACATAGTTGTTCTTTTTTTAAGTAGTTTATGTACTTGTTCATTAACAGCCATTGTCCTCATTTACATTTGACCAAAAGTGAGTCAGTAAAGCAGAAAAGTCGTGTGGAAGCAAACATCTGTTGACGGCATTTGGTCCAAGGCTTCTCAGAATATGTTTAAATTCTTGCAAATGAAAACATCACGATTTATTCACTTTCGTAGCAGGGATAGAGCTATCTTGCTTGAGCTTCATGGACAAGTGTCTACCTGTGGAAACCACTTGACAACTGAGCAGAAATCCTGCCTGAAAGCAACACACCCTGCCATGACCTAAGCCCACAAGCTGTTAACACAGGCACTTAAGCCTTAAGTTCCTTATAGAGTTGGACCCACACCTCATTTGGCATACCAAGAGAAGAAACTCACAACAGGCACTGCTGGGAATTGAACCTAGGATCTGCTGTTTACAAGGCAGGCACTTTCACCAGCTAAGCCACAGTAACAAAGGCCTGGCTGGCACCTCGGGCAAGACCCAGCACTTTTAACAGAGACTCTCCTGGAAGAGACATAAAATTGCTTGCAATGCCAAGATTTCCTTCATCGGAAAGGAAAGTGGGATTCCTGACCACAGATTTCATCTTAGATGTGGTGTGTGGATGAAATGAACGCGACAAGCATTTGACTCTGGCGGGACTCGAACCCGCAACCTTTGAATAGCTCACCTAAGCCTAGAAGTCCAATGCGCTATCCATTGCGCCACAGAGCCAACCGAAGGAGCTGTCTGGGGTGTTTCATTTCAGGCTGCCCAAGACTCATGGAAGGCGTAGAACTTGCATGGTCAAGTTCATGAGGCAGATGCTTTTCTGTTGCCAACAATCAAGTTCCACTAAATGCAAACAACTATGGCAGGAGCTGAACCCACAAGCTGTCAACAGCGTAGACAGAATGCCTTGATTTCACCATGGAATTTGCCACCCTGTCTAGCCCTGTCTGGCTTGGAAGGTTATTCATCTCTGGCTGTAAAAAAGGCAGAAAAGGGATAGCTCTCGCACCACCAGGTGATTGTTGCACTAGGCACTGCTCAGATTACACAGTAGCATGAAGACCTATTCATATACACATTAGAGTAAGCTCTAGATAACATATTAAATAAGGTATCTCCTCCTCCCCGTGCATTGCACATTTTGTGGTGTAAGGTCCTACAAATCTGAGACATCAGTACAGGTTGTGATCATTCCCCAACACGTGAATAATCACAACCACAAGTCAAGTTGTATTTCAAAAATCAATGGAGCGCAAGATAAGATTGAAATGTTGACAGCACTTGCACTAAGGTGGGACTCTTATCAGAAAGCTTACAGATTGTGTGACCTTAAGTCACAGCGAGAGGCACTGCTGGGATTTGAACCCAGGATCTCCTGTTTACAAAACAGGCGCTTTAACCAACTAAGCCACAGCGCCACAGGACATCCTCGGCACCAAACTCGTACCTGATAAGCTGCGGGACAGGAACGTGACTCTCGGGCTAAGGTTGTCTCCACTGGCATGCAGCTCGATAGGAGTTTAAATGAAGTCCCACAGTGCTATACCATGCTCCACAGAGCACACCATATCTGCCAGTCATGGTGTTTCATCTCAGGTTGTTCCAAGTTCATTGTAGACAAAGATCGTGCCTGTTGCAGTAGATTTCAGCCTTGCAAAGATGAACAACTGTTGGCAAACTACAAACACACTGTATGGTATATATCTGCAAATGGCATACAGTGCACGAAAAAAAAAAAATCTATATAAATAAAAAAATATTCATATATAAACACTGCTCAAAAAATTAAAAGGAACACTTTTGTCCCGGTTTGACTTGAACCACGCATACACATATGACATGGGTTATGGCCAGGGGTAGCTCAGTGGTTAAGGCATTGGACTACGCATTGGAAGATCCCAGGTTCAAACCCCACAACCACCAAGTTGCCACTGTTGGGCCCTTGAGGAAGGCCCTTAACCCTCAACTGCTCAGATGTATAATGAGATAAAAATGTAAGTCGCTCTGGATAAGAGCATCTGCCTAAATATAAGAGGCGTGCAAGCCAAGCATTGAATTAAGTGGTTGACATAGTTGTTCTTTTTTTAAGTAGTCTATGTACTTGTTCATTAACAGCCATTGTCCTCATTTACATTTGACCAAAAGTGAGTCAGTAAAGCAGAAAAGTCACACTTGTGTGGAAGCAAACATCTGTTGACGGCAATTGGTCCAAGGCTACTCAGAATATGTTTAAATTCTTGCAAATGAAAATGTCACGGTTTATTCACTTTCGTAGCAGGGATAGAGCTATCTTGCTTGAGCTCCATGGACAAGTGTCTACCTGTGTCTACCTTTTTGTAAATGCGCTTCATACACTTGATTTGATGCTTGCAAATGTCAAGTTATATGTCAAAAAGTAATGGAGCGCAAGACCAGATTGATCACACCTGTGTGGAAGCAAACATCTGTTTACTGCAATTGGTCCAAGGCTACTCAGAATATGTTTAACTTCTTGCAAATCAAAACGCCACGCTTTATTCACTTTCATTACCACATCAGGCATTTATCTCAATTTTAAGTTCAAGTCGGCTTTATTGTCATTACAACCATATACAGTTAGTACACAGTGAAACGAAACAACGTTTCTCCAGGACCAAGTTGCTACATGCAACATTAATTTACAACATAAATTAACATAGACACTAAACTAGCTAACCAAGAGGCCTAGTTGGCTGGCTAGCAGAGACAGGACAGAGAGACCTAACATAAATTACAACATAAATTACTAACTAGCTAAGTGTAACATTTTTATAGACAACATAAAGTGCATGTGCAAATGTGCAAACAAGAGCAACAACAAAGTGACAGTGCGCAACCACGACATAACAGAACATAAAATATGGTGTTAAGGTAGTGGGTAAACATAAACATTCCTTAAAACAGCAGCAAGAATTGAGGAATTAGTGCAAAAATAGTTCAGTGATAATCATTGTGCAAGATAAACAGTGAAGCATTTACAGGCTGATGTGTGTGATAATTTGATGGTGTAGGTCAGTGTGTCTGCACTTGTGTTGATTAGTCAGTCCAGTCCCAATATTTTGAGGTAGTTGAGTTAAGCTGTGTGATAATGTGTGTGTGTGTGTGTGTGTGTGTGTGTGTGTGTGTTTATCAGTCCAGTCCCTTTTTGTTAAGGAGACGAATGGCTTGTGGAAAAAAGCTGTTGCACAGTCTGGATGTGTGTGCCCGAATGCTTCGGTACCTTTTTCCAAATGGCAGGAGTGTGAAGTGTGTGTGAGAGGGGTGTGTCTGATCAGCCACAATGCTGGTGGCTTTGCGGATGCAGCGTGTAGTGTAGATGTCGTTAATAGAGGGGAGAGAGACCCCGATGATCTTCTCCGCTGTCCTCACTATCCGCTGTAGGGTTTTGCGGTCCGATATGGCACAATTCCCAAACCAGACAGTGATGCAGCCGCTCAGGATGCTCTCGATAGTTCCTCTATAGAAGGTGGTCAGGATCGGTGGTGGAAGCTGGGCCTTCCTTAGTCTTCTCAGAAAGAAGAGACGCTGTTGGGCTTTCTTTTGTAGGGAGCTGGTGTTGAGGGACCAGCTGAGGTCCTTCTCTAGGTGGACACCCAGGAATTTGGTGCTTTCGACGATTCCCACAGAGGAGCCGTTGCTCAGCGGATTATGGTCGCCTCGTGTCCTCCTAAAGTCAACAACCATCTCCTTTGTCTTGTCAACATTTAGAGACAGGTTGTTGTCTTTACACCAGTCCGTTAGCCTCTGCACTTCCTCTCTGTACGCTGACTCATCGTTCTTGCTAATGAGACCCGCCACAGTCGTGTCATCAGCGAACTAAATGATGTGGTTCGAACTGTGTGTTGCTACACAGTGAGTGACCGTGAGTCAGCAGTGTGAACAGCAGGGGACTGAGCACGCAGCCTTGTGGGGCCCCAGTGCTCAGTGTGGTGGTGCTGGAGGTGCAGTTTCCGATCCGTACTGACTGAGGCCTTCCGGTCAGAAAGTCCGGGATCCAGTTGCAGAGGAAGGTGTTCAGGCCTAACAGATTCACTTCCCAATCAGTTCTTGGGGGATGATAGTGTTGAATGCTGAGCTGAAATCTATGTACAGCACTTGAACATATGTGTCCTTCTTGTCCAAGTGTGTGAGGGCAAGATGTAGTGTAGTGGAGATGGCGTTGTCTGTTAAGCGGTTAGGACGGTACGCAAATAGCAGTGGGTCCAGTGAGAGAGGCAGCAGGGTCTTGATGTGTCTCATGACGAGCCGCTTAAAGCACTTTATGATGTTAGGTGTGAGTGCAACGGGACGGTAGTCATTGAGACAGGACACAGTAGACTTCTTGGGCACAGGGACGATGGTGGTGGCCTTGAAGCACGTAGGAACGACGGTAGTGAGACACAGCACCTGGTCTTTCGGAGGAGGGGTGGTCTTTCTCGCCGCCACGTCATTCTGCCTGTCAAACCGAGCATAGAAGTTGTTTAGCGCATCTGGAAGGGAGCCGTCTCTGTCACAGGCAGGTTATGTCGTCCTGTAGTTTGTGATGGCTTGTAAGCCCTGCCACATGCGCCGTGTGTTGCCGCTGTCCCTAAAGTGATTGTGGATTCTCTGGGCGTGTGCGCGCTTTGCCTCTCTGATGGCCTGAGAAAGTTTGGCCCTTGCTGTTCTGAGGGCCACCTTGTCTCCCACTTTAAAGGCAGAGTCTCTGGTCCTCAGAAGTGCACGCACTTTCGCAGTAATCCACGGTTTCTGGTTGGGTCGTGAGATGATGCTCTTGGAGACAGTGATGTCATCGGTGCACTTGGAAATGTAGCTGGTCATTAATGACGTGTACTCCTCCAAGTCAGGGAAGTCGCCGTAAGTTGCAGCCTCCCTAAACATGTTCCAGTCAGTGCTCTTGAAACAGTCTTGAAGAGCAGAGATGGCTCCTGCTGGCCAGGTTTTCACCTGCTTCAGAACCGGTTTTTGAACGCCTGACGAGTGGTCTGTATGCTGGAATTAGCATAACATAGATGTGGTATGAGTAGCCGAGGTGGGGGTGAGGCTCTGCCCGATATGCGCCGGGGATGTTTGTGTAAACAAGATCCAGCGTGTTTTCCCCTCTCATTGCAAAGTCCACATACTGATGGAATCTAGGAAGCACTGACTTGAGATTTGCATGGTTGAAATCTCCAGCAACAATAAACAGTCCATCCGGGTGTGTATTTTGCAGTTCACTGATCTTTGTATACAGTTCCCATAGCGCTTCCTTAGCATTTGCGCTAGGTGGAATGTACACTCCGATAATGAAAACAGTGGTGAATTCCCGTGGTAAATAAAAAGGTCTGCATCTAACAGTCACAAACTCACTAGCAATAAGCAATAACTAGAAACTAGCACAGAGTTCTTGCACCATTTCGTGTTGATTTAAACACACAAGCCGCAACCGCGAGTCTTACCGCTTAAGCCGAGGTCGCGTAGCTTTTCCCGCAGCTCATCGTGGATATCATTAACCGGGTTATTTAGGTTGAAAAGTGTCTGGCTGTTGTATGTACGGACACCAGTTGCGACGATATCCATACACATAGTAAAATAAACGCGCTACACACAAAACGTAAACAACGTAGCACCATTTTGGCTCCGGTGCGGCCGCTGCGTGCTACTGCCGCGCCGCCATCTTGGATCCAAATCTATTGCGTTTTTGTAAATGCGCCTCATACACTTGATTTGATGCTTGCACAGGTCCCCAACAGAATAATCACAACTACAGGGCAAATTATATGTCAAGAAACGCAGCCAAACCAATGTAGATGCAAGAAAATATTTGCATAACAGACAAATGGTTAAAAGTGAGGTGAAAGGAATTGTGGTCACAGTATTGCGCATGATTGGATCGAAATGTTGACAGCACTTGCGCTAAGGATACACAAGATAGGACCCTAAACTTGGCTAATCAGAAAGCTTCCGCCTTGTGTGACCTTAATCCATGAGCTTTTAACGGCCGGACATAAAGGAAAGATTTCGCTTTCTCCACAGAACCCAGTCTGACCTGCATAGTAACAGAAGTGCACAGCGAGAGGCACTGTTTACTAGACAGGTACTTTACCGACCCAAGCCATAGCGCCACAAGGCAACCTTAGGCTCACACATTACGCCTTTAACTCTTATCTAAGAAGCTCCAGAACAGGAACTTGGCTTTCAAGCTAAGATTGTCTTCACTGGCGTGCAGCGTGATAGGACTATGAATGAAGTGCCACAGTGCTATACCATGCTCCACAGAGCACACCATAGCTGCCAGTCATGGTGTTTCAACTCAGGTTACTTGCAGGCAAAGATTGTGCCTGTTGCAGTAGATATTTCAGGATTACAAAGATGAACAACTGTTGGCAAACTACAAACACACTGTGTTATATATACACTTAACAAAAATATAAATGCAACACCTTTGTTTCTGCTCCGATTTTTCATGAGATGGACTTAAAAATCTAAAATTCATTTCAGATACACAATATTACCATTTCTCTCAAACATTGTTCACAAATCAGTCTAAATGTGTGATAGTGAGCACTTCTGCTTTGCTGAGATAATCCATCCCACCTCACAGGTGTGCCACATCAAGATGCTGATCTGACATCATGAGTAGTACACAGGTGTACCTTATACTGCCCACAATAAAAGGCCACCCTGGATTGTGCAGTTTTTTGCTTTATTGGGGGTCTGGGGACTCAGAACCGGTCAGTATCTGGTGTGACCACCATTTGCCTCATGCAGTGCAACACATCTTCGCATATTGTTTATCAGATTGTCAATTGTGGCCTGTGGAATGTTGGTCCACTCCTCTTCAATGGCTGTGCGAAGTTGTTGGATATTAGTGGGAACTGGTGCACGATGTCGTATACGCCGGTCAAGCACATCCCAAACATGCTCAACGGGTGACATGTCCGGTGAGTATGCTGGCCATGCAAGAACTGGGACATTTTCAGCTTCCAAGAACTGTGTACAGATCCTTGCAACATGGGGCCGTGCATTATCTTGCTGAAACATGAGGTGATGTTCAAGGATGTATGGCACAACAATGGGCCTCAGGATCTCATCACGGTATCTTTGTGCATTCAAAATGCCATCAATAAAATGTACCTGTGTCCTTCGTCCATAACAGATGCCTGCCCATACCATAACCCCACCACCACCTTGGGCCACTCGATCCACAACATTGACATCAGCAAAGCGCTCACCCACACGACGCCACACACGCTGTCTGCCATCTGCCCTGAACAATGTAAACCGAGATTCATCCGTGAAGAGAACACCTCTCCAACGTACCAGACGCCATCGAATGTGAGCATTTGCCCACTCAAGTCTGTTATGGCGAGGAGCTGGAGTCAGGTCAAGACCCCGATGAGGACAACGAGCATGCAGTTGAGCTTCCCTGAGACGGTTTCTGACAGTTTGTGCAGAAATTGTTTGGTTATGCAAACCAATTGTTTCAGCGGCTGTCTGAGTGGCTGGTCTCAGACGATCTTGGAGGTGAACCTGTTGGATGTGGAGGTCCTGAGCTGTTGTGGTTACACGTGGTCTGCGGTTGTGAGGCCGGTTGGATGTACTGCCATATTCTCTGAAACGCCTTTGGAGACGGCTTATGGTGGAGAAATGAACATTCAATGCACGAGCAACAGATCTGGTTGACATTCCTGCACATTCCAGGGTGGCCTTTTATTGTGGGCAGTATAAGGTACACCTGTGCACTACTCATGATGTCAGATCAGCATCTTGATGTGGCACACCTGTGAGATGGGATGGATTATCTCAGCAAAGCTGAAGTGCTCACTATCACATATTTTGACTGATTTGTGAACAATGTTTGAGAGAAATGGTAATATTGTGTATCTGAAATGAATTTTAGATCTTTAAGTCCATCTCATGAAAAATCGGAGCAGAAACAAAGGTGTTGCGTTTATATTTTTGTAGAGTGTATATATATACACTGGGTCAATAAATATTTGATCACCCTTTGATTTTGCAAGTTTTCTTTCTTAGAAATTATGGAGGTGTCTATAATTTTCAGCATAGGTGCATTTTCACCTTTAGACAGAATATAAAAAGAAAAATCAGAAAATCACATTGTATGATTTTTTAACTATTTATTTGTGAATTACTGTGTCAAAAAAGCAAAATAACAGGTCTTTAAGGGTCAGAAATCTGGCTGATAACTAAGTGATCAAATACTCTTTTGACACAGTAATTCACAACTCACAGTGGAAATGCACCTATGCTGAAAATTAGAGTAAGTAAGAGAACTTGCAAAATCACAGGGTGATCAAATACTTAGGCTTATTTAGAAATTGAAGAAATGTTATGCATGGATTTGTTAGCACAAGAAAAGCAGAGTGCTAAAATTGCCTGCACAATGGGCTGGCACACTACATGTGAATCAGCAAATATCCATGATCTACGTATGTGGGTTCATTCACTGAATGCTACTGAATGTGCTACAGCATTACTGTAATTCTTTTGGAATTTTTTTTGGCTTGGTGCCAGTGAATATTCTTATGTCAAAAGTGGAGTAAAAGAATCTGCTGTGGCGTATTTCCAACTGTGTCCTTCATGCAATCTTCATCTAAAATCATATCTGGTTAAACACCAAGGATTTAGAAAAGCTGTATAAAATAGACTTTATATGATTTTTTTTTTGTTTGTTTCTTTGTTTGTTCATTTGTTTGTTTGCAGGCCCCATGTAAATTATTTCACAGTATTTCAGTTTTTATTCACATGCCTCATGTATTCTTATGTTACCTTTAATTTCCCTATACTGTACATAGACCAAATATAATATCTATCACAACTTGTTTTGATAAGATGCAATCTAACATACAGTGTATTTCATTTTTCAGTACACAACTTGTTTTTAGAAAATCCTCAGAGAGACAGGTGGTAAAAAACTTAGACTAAGTGCCAGCAGAGCCTGATAATAAACAAATATACCAATGAAATAAAATACTGTATTTGCTATTTAATATTTTGTAATTACCTGTTAAAATTATTCCTTTGTTTTTAAAAATAATTTACCTGACATAAAAAAGTTCATATTATGACTCTATCTGAGCTATACACTTGAGAAAATCTAATCATATATAAAGTATACTTCTGTTAGCTTTTGCCAACCTCACATGTGTGGTGTAGAGCAATGGACTGTGTTTGGCACTTGCACTAAATCTCTCTAAGGATAGCAACATATCCCATGAGGAAGCAGGAACACTTTGCAGAGCACTTTATCATGTCACCTCAGGTCTAAATTGTGCACACTTATCATTTATCTTCTGTCACTTTTTAAAGGTGAGCTACCAGCAGGTCCCAGGAATGGAGACAAATAGAAAGAATAACATAGGGGTGAGGGACTAGACAAGACAGTTGAAAAATACAAGACAAGGTGAGAAAGAGTAAATTCACATAGTACATGGTAAGTATATATGTATATAATATAAGTATATAAATGTTTATATATATATATATATATATATATATATATATATATATATATATATATATATATATATATATATATATACAGTGGAACCTCGGATTACCTGTAACGCGGTTTATGAGTGTTTTTTTAACAAAGATTTGTAATAAATTTTGACTTGAAAAATGAGCATTGTCTTGGTTTACGAGTACCGAGTATCATGTACCACACATGTGCTTCGTGTTTTGAGCGTCACATGATCACAACTGAGCCAGTGTTTTCTTTCTCTCTTGCAATAGTCATCTCCCCTGCTGGGTCTTAGTGCTTGCAGAGTTTCTGTGTTGCTTGCAGAGTGTGTGTGTGTGTATTCACCCAGCAGAGGAAACGATTACACACACTCTCTGCCTTATGACGCACACACACTCTCTGCCTTACACAGAAACTCCGCTCTGTCGTGATTCTTTTCAAAGGGAAAGTGTGCAGGTTCATTTGTTGTTGTTGTTGTTTTTTTACTTTACAGCAGTGATTCCGATAGTATGCGCTCACGCGAGTGTGACTAGCGATGTTCCTTGCTAATTTTCCCGATAAAACAGTCTCTCCGTTAATGTGGTGTGTGTGTGTGTGTGTGTGTGCTTCCCCCATGAGGCAGAGACTGTGTTTTATTTGTCATTTCTGACTTGCCGTAGTTTTGCCTTTACTTCTAGAAGTTTCATTAGTTCAGCTCAGAAGAAATGAGTTTAG
The DNA here is from genome assembly GCF_024256425.1 of Clarias gariepinus. NCBI lineage: Eukaryota > Metazoa > Chordata > Actinopteri > Siluriformes > Clariidae > Clarias > Clarias gariepinus. Next base: position 19,650,162 of record NC_071113.1, on the reverse strand, counting down.
CTGTTGTTTTCTCTCTCTTACCTTTTGTAAGAGCCTAAACAACATATCTGTGAGTAAAAGTGATATTTGTTATATTTACTCATGATACATGTTCATGTTGAAGCTGTGTATTTTGTGTTTTTAGTGAAATGTAAAACCTGTACAATGTTAACTAAGTTTGACAATGCTATTTGTTAGTAAAAATGCATTCAGTTTATATTTTTAGTCTCAAATATTTAATTTTATATAATTTGCAAATGTATTTATTTTGATAAATAGGGTACAATTTTGTGTTTCAGTTTTAAAGTATATTTTTTCAGTAAAGATCCTAATCTGAGATTACTTGCTATATATATATATATATATATATATATATATATATATATATATATATATATATATATATATTTCCTTCTAGCTTCTTTCCACTGCCCAAAACCTGGAATTGCCCTAGGTGTAAAGCCTTGTAATCACTGGAAGAAAGGAAGGAAATTAATAAAGAACAAACAAACTAAGCAAAATAACAGAAGATTTAACAGATTAACAAATTAAACTAAATAGATTTTTTTTTTTTGCTTTGTAACTGCCACGGCAAAAGAGGATGTAATTATATTCTTTTTCCTTTCTGTGTGGGAGAAGATGTGGCATGGTTGAAGTGATCCTCATTAAAGCCCTCAGAGAGGCTTAGGGCACCCTTTGGGGCAGGCACTCCTAAGGAGCTCATTCAGCCACAAGCCAAAAGAGCAGCCTTGCTGTCCAACCCATCTGGACTCATACCATGGTAAACAGTAAGGCATTTAGTTCCAGGATTTAAATTTTGTTTGTTCTCTGTGCACAAGTTTGTGTAATGCTGGAAGTTTAATGAACTATACCACTGGTTAGCAAGATAACTGGATACATTTGTTTCAAAGCCAGCACATTTTATGCAATTTAGATAAGTCTTTTTAAAGTATCAGTTTGTTGATTTAAATATGCATCTATGACACTTTTGCGAGCGTTAAAATAAAACAAACTTGGTTATTATTTGTAAGTTTTCTTATGAACAATTACATTTGAAATAAAATTCAGTCTAACATTACTTTCTTTAAGGGACAATAATTTTGCATTTTGTTAAAGAAATGAGATACAAGTTTACTAAACACAGAGCATTCCATAACAAATATGATTTTTATATAAATACTATATTTAACATAATTTAAAGAAGGGATATTGCTTATTCATCTAATGTTGTTCCTTTTTTGGTCAGTATAGGAAGACTAATTTAATGAATAATATGCACAAATTTACTATATAATGTAGCTTAATTACGAATAGAATTTTTTTTTTCCAGGGCTGCATACCAACACCACTTAGTCTTCGATTTTCCTAGATCCTCAATTTACACCCAAGTTCTATTTCACTGTAGCACCAGTGTTAGTAGATGGATAATAAGTGAAGAAACAACTCTGTTTCTCTCTTTCTCTTTCGCCTCACAATCCTCAGCAGGGTTTGGTTAATTATGATGACTTATCATCCCACGGCTGAGTCTTAGCTTTGGGGAGAAAGAGCAGGCCAATCAGGAAGGTAAATAAGAACTTGGTATATTTTGACTTAGCAGTTTGTCTTCACTCACTCCCATAAACTCAAGCATGGCATAATCGGTATTTACATACTGTATACCAGTCATGAAACACATACACTGAACTCTGCAACACCAAACAATCTTAAGGCGCTTTTATCTTAATCACTGGCCAAATTAATAATATTGTTCTTTAGCTTAGAGGAGTAGAAAAAAGGCAATCTTTGCAACATGCTTTATATCATTGATTGTGTGTGTGTGTGTGTGTGTGTGTGTGTGTGTGTGTGTGTGTGTGTGTGTGTGTGTGTGTGTAAAAATGTAAAGCGCAACCACACTCGTGTGCCTTTCTGTTTCATCATCTGGCCATGCAGCAGTCTATTTCCATGTTTTGGATAGGTATGATCAGCTTTCTTATTTGATTTGAACTGTAATTAAGCATTCTATACCAAGCTTGAGACCATCTGTAAGGCAGCATAAATCTGGTCCGTGGTTTTCATTAAGTAAATATGCCAAATTTTTGGTTTAAGTGTACTCTGATCTATGTTTAAGGCCTTAGTTTGAAAGCACCCTTCCTCTGATTCTTTTTGTGCCTTTGAAATCTCTCTACTTTTTCTTAAGGATGTTAGATTCATCTTAAAAGGTACCTTATTTCATGCAGCCAGGTGCTCTGTAACAATGCCATCGTATGTAAGGATCAAGAATTTAGCATGATTGTGATTCTGCATATTAATCACATTTATTTAATTAATGAAAATAGCATTGTTCTTAGTTGGCAAGGTGGTGTAGTAGTTAGCACTGGCACTCTCGGTCAGGCTCAATTCCAGTTTCTGTGTGCATGGAGTTTGCATGTTCTTCCTATACTTGGTGAGACCAGCAGGTTAGGCTAATTAGCATTGTGTAAGCCAAAACAATGAACTACATCAATGGATACAATTTAGGTAGAAAGCTACTGAGAAAAGCACATTAGTGTATCAGGAGGATTATATAGACAAAATAAAGGTAGTTAACACTTGTAATTATGTTCTGTTATTGTGTAAAATTAAAGTCCCAGTTTGACTTGAACATAATTGATTTATGTCTGAATTATCCAACAAACAGAGCAACAATTGGTGTTTGCTTTTGCTATTGTTGTGGCACTGCAATAGCACAGGCATTGCTTATGAGTTGTGCTTCTGTTGGCCTAAAGGCAATTAGCTTGGGCTGCAAAGAGGTGTGAGAGCTACACAGTCACTCTCAGACCAGCCGCCTCAGTAAATATTGGCTTGGTCATACTTTTGTCAGCCCAGTTAATTAAAATGTGAACTGTTTAGTTTTGCCATCTTGAATGTAATCTGAGGTATTAATCACCACCCACCCTGGAACAAGAATTTCCATTTAGGAGTGGTGCAATCAAAAGCTTAAAGCATGTGGTTCATAAAAGAAGGGGTAAAAGAGGAAAAGAAGAGAGAATAGACGATTGCTGGGAAACTGAGACATAGACAAGAGAAAGGTGTCTCCTGAGGTCTCACAGTTCTAATCAGTTTGAAGGTGACTTTTACAGTTGCCTAGTGGACAACTGCTGAGAGAGAGAGAGAGAGAGAGAGAGAGAGAGAGAGTGTGTGTGTGAGAGAGAGAGAGAGAGAGAGAGAGAGAGTGTGTGTGTGTGTGTGTGAGAGAGAGAGAGAGAGAGAGAGAGAGAGAGAGGGATTAAGGTAAAGTGAAAAGAAGGGGGCAAATAATGATTTTTTAAAACAAAATTTAACTGCTGTTACCAGTGTTGTCAGAAACATGCTTTATAGTAATCTTAGTGATGAATTACTTGATTTCACTAAGGCACAATCTTTCCCGTTTGTAAAAAAGACTAAAAAACAAACTTACCTAAAAAAAAGTACTACTACTATATTAAGAATTTATTTGATTAAATTACTAAGGAGTTAGTCATATACAATACAGAGGTACAATAATAGTACAGTTGTCCAGTAAAAGGCTGCTTAAAACTACCTCTTTATGAAGTACTTTCACATGTCTACAACTTACACAACTAACTAATTAAGCTATGCTAAAGTACATACTGTACAGAAAGGGTTGTCTGGCTAGCTGGATATATACTGTGATTTAATATCAGATGCTTCATTAGTTCTAGTTTGCTTGTGCTCATTCCTTCTAACCACATATTGTAGGTAGTGTCATTAATGTGCCTTGTATACTACCCTGAGCATTATCTGTTGGCTGAAGCAGTATAATAGCTACAATAACACAACAGACAGTGTTAAACAGACTAACAAGCATTAAAGTTGCATTTTTGCTTAATGCAGAACTGTCATAGTGTACATCATCAAAAGATCTAGCCCACTCAGCTAGCTAAGGATCTATTTTCACAATTTTTTTCGAACGCTAGAGTTTTTAAAAAAGACTTTTTAAATTTTGAAGATTTTTATTCCCATAGACAACATAAAGCCTTACTTTTTTTACTTGTAGCTAGTTATTTGAATTTGCACTTTGTTACTTGGCTTCTTTGTGTTTTAACGCTTTTTAAATTTTCAATTAAATTAAATTTTATTTATATAGCGCTTTTAACAATGGTCATTGTCTCAAAGCAGCTTCATAAAAATGAAAGAAACATTTTTAGAAAAGAAAATATTTGGAAGTGTGTATGTGTGAAAAAAATGTGTCTAGATAATAATGAGATGAATGGAAGATGAATGGAATGTCTCTGATGAGCAAGCCAAGGGTGACGGCGACGGTGGCAAGGAAAAACTCCCTGAAATAGCAATAGGAAGAAACCTTGGGAGGAACCAGACTCAATCAGGGAACCCATCCTCATCTGGGTGTTAACAGATAGAAATGATATAACATCATGTGTGTTGTGCAGGTGAAAGTTCAATATAACAGAAGTTGTTTAAATTAGCATGAAGTCCAGTTCAGCACAGGGAGTCAGTAGGTGTGGAGGGCAGATGGGGTCTGGATCACTGGAAGCACAGGAGCAGCATGTGTAGCTCCAACCATCATAAAGCTGAATCCAGCTGGAGCTGGTCCTTTTCTGGATGCCTCAGAAACCTCACAGTGTTGGCCTTTGTCTACTGAAGCTGGCACAATCTCCCAATGCCTTGGGATGGGTAGAAAAATACAGAACAGATGGAGAGAATTAGCGTAGTTGCCATTCAGGATAGGTGTATTGGAGTATGAGGTTATGGGATGAGTTACGTGTATGCCAGATTAAAGAGATGCGTCTTGAGTCTACTATTGAATTGGGAAACCTTGTCTGCTCCCCGAACACTGTCTGGAAGGCTATTCCAAAGCTTTGGAGCTAAATATGAAAATGCCCTACCCCCTTTTGTAGATTTCAAAATTCTGGGAACTACCAGAAGTCCGGAGTTTTGTGATCTTAAGGAGCATGGTGGATTGTAGCATATCAGAAGACTGGTTAGGTATGTGGAAGCTAAAACATTAAAGGCCTTGTATATGTAAGTAATACTATTTTGTAATTAATTCTAAACTGAACAGGTAGCCAGTGCAGGGATGATTATATTGGGGTTATATGATCATATTTTCTTGATCTAGTGAGAACCCTGGCTGCTCCATTTTGGACTAACTGTAGCTTGTTTCTTGAGAATGCAGGACAACCACCTAGTAATGCATTACAATAGTCCAGTCTGGAGGTTATGAATGCATGAACTAGCTTTTCTGCATCAGATACAGATAAGATGCTCCTAAGTTTGGCAATATTTCTAAGATGGAAAAAGACTTTTTATCACAAAAAGTTTTTGTGATATTTGAAATGTGATTTTCAAAGGACAAGTTACTGTCTAATATTACGCCCAGGTCTTTTACTGTCGAGCTGGTAGTAACAGTACATCCTTCTAAACACAGGCTGTATTGTAAAAGCTGTTGTGTGCTTGTTTAGGGGCCAATAAGTAATATCTCCGTCTTATCTGAATTTAATAAAAGAAAGTTATTGGTCATCCAATCTTTTATGTCCTGGACACACTCAGTTAATCTAGAAAACTTAGGTATTTCGTCTGGTTTTGTGGAAACTAATGGAAACTAATCCCATGTTTTCTAATGATGTTACCCAAGGGAAGCATGTATATTGAGAACAGCAGAGGTCCTAAAACTGACCCTTGTGGGACCCCATATTTCACTAGCATTACACCAGACGGTTCTCCATTCAGATCTACAAAATGGCATCGATCAGACAGGTATGATCTAAACCATTTTAATGCCTGTCCCTTAATACCTATATGATTTTGTAGGTGATCTATGAGAATATTATGATCTACAGTGTCGAATGCAGCACTAAGATCAAGTAAGATGAGATGCAGCCTTGGTCTGAAGCTAAAAGCAAGTCGTTTGCAATCTTAACTAGTGCAGTTTCTGTACTATGATGGGGCCTGAAACCTGGCTGAAATTCTTCAAGGATGTTGTTTTCCTGCAAGAATGTGCATATTTGAGCTGATACTACTTTTTCTAATATTTTTTATATGAATATGAAATCGGTCTGTTTGCCTGGAATGTGGACATTGTTTTTTCTGTTTCAGTAAACCTCTGCAAATAGAGCCTCTTAATTTTCATGTGTTCTGATTAATATACTTAACTGATAAAAAAAAAAAGTGTATACAATTTAAACAGGTAATTGTGATGACATTGGGTTTTAGTCAGTTGCATACAAAGCAATTCATTCCTAACCCTAACCTTAACTTGATATCTGTCAAGAACTAACCTGGAGTGACCAGAAGACGTAGCTTTAGCGGTTAGCCCTTTGTTGCGTGAATGGTAAACCCAAACGCGGACGAACACGAGTGAGCAGGATAATCACGCTATTTGATCTAAGGACTCTCACGAATGGGGAGCAAGGGAGAGACACAATCTAACCCGCGTCCTATAAATACACACTCGATCAGGATTTTAAACCAAGAAGGTGAGTACTCACGGTTTGTAGAAATCCGACGTAGCATCGGCGACTCAATGACTGAGCGAGGTGCTATGGTTTGTTTACCTCTTTTATACTTCCTGGTTCGCGACCGCTTAACTTCCGGGTCCTAGTGCTGGTCGCGTTCCGAGTGTGCATGACAGTACCCCCCTGTCCAGGACCGGCTCCGGACGGTCCTGCGGTGGAGGATACCCTGTGACGGTAGTCCCGGATGAGCTCGGGGTCGAGGATGAAGCGAGCTGGAACCCAAGACCGCTCCTCGGGACCGTAGCCTTCCCAATCGACCAAGTATTGGGTGCCTCTGCCCCGAGGCCGCGAATCAAGGATCCGTCGCACGGTGTAGGCGGGACCGCCGTCAATGATCCGGGGAGGAGGAGCAGGGCGGGTGGGTGGAACCATGGGTGAAGTGGTGAAGGGTTTCAGTTGTGAAATATGGAATACTGGATGGATCCGGAGCGCCGCAGGCAGCTGGAGCCGGTAGGTGACAGGATTGATCTGTAGATGGATGCGGTATGGGCCGATGAACCTTGGTGAAAGTTTCCGGGATTCTGTGTGGAGATGGAGGTTTTTGGTTGAGAGCCAGACCTTGTCACCTACTTTGAACAACCGTCCCGGAGGGTGTCGACGGCGATGTTGGGTGATGTAGCTGGCGTTGGTCTGTTGGATGGCACGGTTGGCTTGTCTCCATAGCCGTCGACACCTACGGACCAACTGTTGGGCCGAGGGTACGTCAACCTCCGGTTCCTGATGGGTGAACATCGGAGGTTGGAAACCATAGCATACCTCAAATGGGCTCAAGTTGGTGGCCGAGGAGACGTGAAGGTTGTGAGACAGCTCAGCCCATGTGAGGTAGCGGGCCCAGGAGCGCTGGTGATCGGACACGAAGCATCTCAGGTAGCGCTCCAGCTGTTGGTTGGTCCGTTCCGTCTGACCATTAGTCTGGGGGTGGTATCCGGAGGACAGACTAGTGGTGGAGTTGATCAGACGGCAGAAGGCCTTCCAGAACCGGGCGGTGAACTGGGGCCCTCTGTCCGAGACGATGTCTTTGGGGAACCCATGCAGACGGACTACGTGTTCCAATATCAGCTCTGCGGTGACCTTAGCTGATGGGAGTCCGGTGAGGGCCACCAGGTGAGCTGCCTTGGAGAACCGGTCGACGATCGTGAGGATGGTGTTTTTCTCTTCGGAAACCGGCAGGCCTGTGATGAAATCCAAAGCGATGTGCGTCCAGGGTCGTCGAGGAACGGGCAGAGGTTGGAGCTCTCCTGGGGTTGGTCGGTTGGTGTCCTTAGCCCTGGCGCACACCGGGCACGCCTGAACGAACTCCTCGATGTCCTTCTTCATGGAGGGCCACCAGAACGCCCGTTTCACGAACTGTAAGGTTCTTCGATTTCCCGGGTGTCCGGCCACGGGCGATGAGTGACCCCACTGGAGGACCTCAGATCTTAGTGGTTGGGGCACGAAGAGTCGTCCAGGCGGTGCCCCTGCCGGCCCGGCCTCCGCAGCTTGAGCCTGGCGAACCCTTGTCTCGAGATCCCACTGGAGCGGTGCCACGATGCGTGAAGTGGGTAGGACAGGCACGGGGTCCGCCCGGGGGGCGTCTTCCTCCTGTTGTCGCGATAGGGCGTCCGCCTTGGTGTTCTTCGACCCCGGGCGGTATGATAGATGGAAGTCGAACTGTTCGAAGAATAGTGCCCACCGTGCCTGTCGGGGATTGAGTTGCTTGAGGTTGCGGATGGTGAGGAGGTTCTGGTGATCTGTCCAGACGATGAACGGCTCACTGGCGCCCTGGAGCCAGTGACGCCATTCCTCCAAGGCCCACTTTATGCCCAACAGCTCGCGGTCCCCTACCCCGTATCGCTGCTGAGTGGGATTAAATTTCTTGGAGAAGAAGCCACATGGGTGTAGCTTCTGGTCTGGACCTCGCTGAGAGAGAACAGCGCCGGCGCCCACATCTGACGCGTCCACCTCTACAACGAACGGTTGGTTGGCATCTGGGTGAAGAAGGATAGGTGCGGTGGTGAAGCGATGGCAGAGTTCCCTGAATGCTGAGATGGCGGCCGGAGTGAGTTGGAAGGGGTGAGTCGCGGGCCTGGTCAGGTTGGTCAGTGGTGCTGCAACTGTACTGTAGCCCCGGATGAAGCGACGATAGAAGTTCGCAAACCCGAGAAACCGTTGAAGCTGTTTGAGCGTCCTGGGTAGGGGCCAATGACGCACAGCCTCTAGCTTCTGCGGGTCCATGGCCACACCCTGGGGCGAGATGACAAAACCCAGGAACGTGGTGGAGTGCTGGTGAAAAGCACATTTTTCCAACTTACAGTACAGTTGGTGGGCGAGCAATCTCTTTAGAACAGCCCGGACATGTTGGGTGTGTTCGGTGATCGTGCGGGAGTAGATGAGAATGTCGTCCAGGTAAACGAACACCCATCGGCCCAACATGTCTCTCAGGACATCGTTGATGAACTGCTGGAAGGCCGAGGGTGCGTTACATAATCCAAATGGGATGACCAGGCTTTCGTAATGTCCCGTGGGGGTGATGAAGGCCGTCTTCCACTCATCGCCCTCTCTGATGCGCACCAAGTTGTAGGCGCTCCGGAGGTCCAACTTAGTGAACACGGTGGCACCAGAGAGGGCGTCCAGGGCTGAGTTGGTTAGCGGCAATGGGTGTCGGTTCTTGATGGTTATCTTATTTAACCCCCGATAGTCGACACACGGGCGAAGTTCCCCCCCTTTCTTTTTCACAAAGAAAAAACCGGCGGCTGCCGGTGACGAGGAGGGCCGGATGGTTCCGTGGCGAAGAGCGTTGGTGATGTATTCTTCCATCGCCTGCGTCTCGGTCGCTGACAGGGAGTAGAGGTGGCCGCGGGGGGGGAACTGAACCCGGCTGGAGCTCTATGGCCAGATCGTAGGGACGATGAGGTGGAAGGTAGGTGGCTCTCCTTTTACAAAAGACTCCAGCCAGGTCACGATAGGCAGGTGGAATGGCATTGATGTCGACATCGGGGGCCTCGGACTCCGTGGAACACGTCCCAGCCGGGGCCCGTAGGCAAAGTTCAGTGCAGGTCGGTCCCCACTAGAGGATTCGGTTCTGGTTCCAGGAGATGAGGGGGTCATGCTGCAGCAGCCACGGGTATCCGAGGATGATGGGAGGAGATGAGATGGAGGTGAGGTGAAATTGAAGCTGTTCCTGATGTTGGTCGATTATGAATGTGATTGGTTGGGTCTGGTGAGTGATGGGACTGGATGAGAGGGGCCGACCGTCGACTGAGGTGATGTGAACCGGCTGGGATAACGCCTCGATCTTCATCCCCAATTCTTTGGCATAAGTTGAGTCAATGAAGTTACCAGCGGCACCGGAGTCGATAAACGCGGTACTTCGGACTCGTTTGTGGCCAAATTGGAGAGTTACCTGGACCGTGAGACGTGAGATGGTGGCGTTGATCGTGGTGGAGAGGTGGAGAGGGCCCGGTGAGCTTCTCCTTGCACTCACCGGGGCTGAGCGTTTCCCGGACGAATTGGACAGACCGCCCGGTGATGTGCTGCTGACCCGCAATAGGCGCACAACCCCTCTCTGTACCGTCGTTCGCGTTCCGCCACGGTCAGGGAGGCGCGTCCTAGTTGCATGGGTTCCCCGGCTCCGGTGTCAACCACGGCAGGAGGTGGAGATCCGACAGATCCGGTAGTGGAGGTGGTGAGAGCAATAGGTGGTCGTGGCGGGGTGTAGGAGAAAGTGGGTGCAGGCGGCAGGGTCCTAGGGGCTGGCTTCGGGCGAGAGAGGATGCGTTGGTCGATGCGGAGGGAGAGCTGGATCATCCCCTCCAGGGTAGCAGGAAGCTCCCGCCCGGCGAGCTCGTCTTTGATGCGTGGAGCCAGTCCCTCGTAGAAGGATGTCCGGAGCGCGGCATCTCCCCAGTCGGTCTGCACGGCGAGGGTCCGGAACTCTGCAGCGTACCGGCTCACGGACGATCCTCCCTGCCGCAGATGGTAGAGCTTGGTGTCGGTCTCCACCTCGCCCGCTGGGTGTTCAAAAGTGAGTCTGAGTTGGCGGGTGAACTCATTATATGAGTGCGCGGTGTCTGAATCCGCTCGGAGAACTGCCGTGGCCCACTCAGCTGCCTGCCCGGATAGCAACGAGACCAAAAGCGCGATGCGTAGCCGATCGGTGGAGTACCTGGTGGAATTAAACTCAAACACCAGATCAAGCGATGTTAAAAACACATTGCACTTTCCGTCCGTGCCATCCCATTTATCAGGAAGTGCCAGAAATACATCCGAAGGGGGGGGGGGGGGCGGCGCCGCGGCCGCCGCGACGGGAGAACGGCTAGCCGCGCTATCTACAGCCGCCCGGAGATCCGCGTTCTCCTGCCGGAGCTCCGCGACCTCGCGGCGCAAGGCCGCGACGTCTTGGAGGTCCCGGCGCAGATTAGCGATCTCCCCGGTTAGCGTGTTGATAAGCTTGGCGTGCTGATCTACCACGTCGCAGAGGTGCGCGTAGTCCGCTGGGTTCACCGCGGAGGGCTCAGTCATTCTGTCAAGAACTAACCTGGAGTGACCAGAAGACGTAGCTTTAGCGGTTAGCCCTTTGTTGCGTGAATGGTAAACCCAAACGCGGACGAACACGAGTGAGCAGGATAATCACGCTATTTGATCTAAGGACTCTCACGAATGGGGAGCAAGGGAGAGACACAATCTAACCCGCGTCCTATAAATACACACTCGATCAGGATTTTAAACCAAGAAGGTGAGTACTCACGGTTTGTAGAAATCCGACGTAGCATCGGCGACTCAATGACTGAGCGAGGTGCTATGGTTTGTTTACCTCTTTTATACTTCCTGGTTCGCGACCGCTTAACTTCCGGGTCCTAGTGCTGGTCGCGTTCCGAGTGTGCATGACAATATCTATTCATATTACAAGAGTCAGGGAAACTGTTTGCAAATGTGAGTGCATATTGCTATTTATTCATTCCAACATGTTCAGACTCATTTTTTATTGGACACCCTATAATGTTGCAAAAATATGAGAAGATAGCAACAGAAAATAAATAATAGTTTCTCTTAATCCCCCAGTTTTGCCATAATTTGACATTTGTCAGGTGTTGATCTGTTGTTATTGTTGTTGACGAAGATGGTGATGATTCTTGCTTGCAATCTCATGTGCTCTTTTTCCTGTTTATATTCATAATGCCTCAAAGCAGACTCATTTTTCTGTATTTTTAAATAACATAGTAAAAGAAACCTCTAAACTCACTGATGTTTCCATAAATTCTCATTTATAATCAGCTTTGTGTATTTGTACATTTTCCATGTTTGCGCATTAGTTGCAAATATGTTTTACTGCACGGCCAAACTGCCACCTTGGGTTTATAGAGAAATGCATAATGCATATTGCATATTATATGTAATATGTATTTGTAATAAGTACAGTATATGTACACACAAATACGCACATATATATTTATATATAAGATGTTAACGTAATATGTATGTACATATTACTGTATATAGCAATGCTATTATGCTCAGTGGATATTTTATCCATATTTCATCTAAAGATGACAGATCAAAATCTAGACTCGCAGATGACAAGGCACAAGTGTCTGCTGTGCCTCTAGTCATGTCATTTTAACAATAGTTTACTGAGTTAAACACCGAGCGGATCTCCCTGAGCAGAAAAGGTAGGAGTCCTTGCAACCAGTATAGCTCCTCTATTGTGCAGTCAATACCAGGTGGCTGCACATCCCCAGGAAAATGAGTGCTAAAAAGAAAAATAGGACAAAATTAAAAAGAAAAAAACATACACTGTAGGAATATTTGAGTGGTTTTACAATACAACAATCTTGCAGATTGCAGATTTGGAACCATCTGTATTTTGAGCCATCCCACAGGCAAATACTATAATGAGTGTGGCCAATGTGTAATCATTCAGAGGACCACTACACAAGAAACCCTATTGGAGAAATAGCTACAGGTGATTAGATGTTAAAATTATTCCAATTAGCAAGGTATGGAAGAATGGTTTAAATAATATTCTGGTTAAATTTCACGGAAAAAATCCATCCAAAAAAGCTCTCCTATGCTTCCTGCAAAGCTTCCTGGATTTGTGTAAATTGTATTGATTACTTCTGTTGAATCCTTCTTTTCAATTCTACCCTGTACATTTCAGAGTTATAGATTTCAGGGTATGGTCTCTATACCTTGTTTTGATTATTGACCCTTTTGAGGCTTATGCAGGTAATGTTATTAGGATAGTGTTCTTTCATCTACTTTCATATTGCAAAAATATTTAGTTCAGAATGCAGCAGCCCTTAAAACCAAGAAATAGTACAATATCGCCCCTGTCTTATAAACACTGTTTGTTTGTTTGTTTGTTTGTTTGTTTGTTTGTTTGTTTTAGGGTTTTTTCCTTATATCATATAATAAGAAGGTGCATAGTTTCAATAAATATGCAAATAATATTTATTTAAAATTAAATTAGACTGGACAATGCTGCTTAAATCCTCTATAAATATCTCTTGCTCATTGAATGAAACAATGCTGTGACAATTTTGAACAAGGCACCATTTTTCATACCCAAAACTGACTGTCAATGTTCTAAAATCCAGAGCATACCCCTGTTTGTTTGTTTGTTTGTTTGTTTGTTTGTTTGTTTGTTTGTTTGTTTGTTTGTTTTACATAAAATGCACCCATAGTACATACCCTGACTTTAGACTGTCATTTTTAAAATGATTGCCTTACTCTGGTTTCTCACCCTCATCACATGTTCCTTTGCTTTGTTAGACATCTTCTTCTTTCTACGATTCATCCCTTATTTTATAGATAATTGGCTAGAACACTTTTCTACTATATATATATATATATATATATATATATATATATATATATATATATATATATATATATACAGAAAAATATTAAGTGAGAGGCATAAACAAATCCTGTTTATTCTGATGTAGTGCCATCCAGGTTCTACAAAATGAAGGTAGTCTGATTTGACTGATATGACTGATTGAGTGTGCAATTTTATTTCTTTGGCTATAAGATTCATTAGGATTGCTTCAGTTTAAATACATTTAAAGTTTAAGATGTCAAACCTGATTTCATCCATGCAATTTCATAAGAATATGCATGACTTCTTTTTCTTTACAATGAAATTTAGTGATGCATTTATCCAGGAACTACTGTGACCTCAAATTTAAGATTAGTCAGTGTTATAAATTAGCTACTAGTGTGGAACCATTTCCCATTCATACCATTTATTACTTATTATGTGTTAAGAAATGCCTTGAACAAAGAACAACAGCATCACAAATAAAAATACAGAGAATAGTATGAAGTGTGAAAAGATTTGCCCTGAAAATTATATGATTATTTATAATGGACGAACAACTGTAGCCACAGATTAACTTTTGAATTCACTATATTTGCTGTTTAGAATAGGACTGTTTGTCTTTCAGTAAGGTTACATACTGTATATACATCAATCATCCACAACACTATCATCACCGCAAGGTAATCTGAATAACATTGATTATAAATTATGTAGCAGAAAACTGCAGACAGAATCATGGGCATCCAAGGCTTATTTATGCCTATGGGGACCAAGCGCCAGCCCTATTCACTTCAATGAGAATTCCAGAGAAAAGCTTCAATTCCAGAGAAAAGCTATTGTACAACAAATTCCTAAAAAAGCAATTCTGGCTATAATAGAAAAGTATTTGAACACCCAGTGAATCACAGTCTGTCTATGTATGGGCATTAGCAGGCAAAGATTTCAAGGTTGTTGATCTGGCCTCCAAATTCTCAGGAGTCACTCCAACCCAGCATCCGTGAAAAGCACCAGTCAAACAAGTTTGATCCATGAAGACCCCACCCCGCAACCCACAGCACCCAAAGGATTCACTGCTAACGTCCTTTTACCAGACATCACAGCACCCCCCTAAACCCAAGAGAGCGGGGTTGCCCCAACAGCACATAGGCAACTTACACAATATTGGGCTTAATGTTTTAAAGTTGCAGCTTTTTTTTTTTTATTTCAACTTTGACAAACATGGAGGAAGATATATCCTGTGGTTGTAGACAAGATGTTATGAGATTTGTTTCATAGGGGGTCAAATTATTGATCTGCATTAAGCAAAGAAAACAAATAATAATCCTGCTGGAAATATTGTAATTGTGTTAAAAACTGTCCACTGCATTATTAAAACCTAGAAGGATAGTAATGAATCATCAACTTCACAGAAGTAATGTAAAATGTCTTTGTGTCTTTGACTTCACTTTTACCATTCCAAGATCTTGGCCAAAAAACTAATGTAACTCCAGGCAAAAATCGAATTTCAATTTTTGTTTGTCACATGCAGTGAAATGCTTATATGACCGCCTGTGACCTAAAAAATAAAAGCTTAAAAATAAATGTTGTCATTGCATAAGGTTGTTAAAACAGTGTCACTGTAATGCATGCCGAAATCATAGCTAAAGGCCAGGCATTGTGTTATGATATACCTTATACCGTACACTCATGTCTCTCTGATAACTGCTTTACTCCCACTCACTCCCACATCCACCTCCCACTGCCTTCTCTTAAGTTGCAGCTGTTGTCTCTAAAGGAATGCAACAACTATCTATACCAGGATGTCTGTATAGATGAGCCAGTTATCTTTCTTTCACATGAGGACATTCTTATGGTGAATTACAGTGTGTTTTTTGTTGTTGGGTTTTTTTGTTGTTGTTGTTGTAACTTTCATATTTGCATATGAAAAGCATTAATTTGCCCCTTTTTTGACTGTACAACCTACGCAATTGACGATTTGCAATTGTAATACATGTCTATTACTATCCTTCATAGACATGTAATACATGTGTGTTACTATCCTTGTTGCTGGGTATTGAAAATGTCCTACCTACCTACACTAAACCACCCAAGCCTAGTGTGTCGGGCCTAGATAATCAAACCATTGTTTGCCTCAAATCCAAAACAAATTGAGGGAAAACAAAGTAGGAAAAGCAAGCCGAGATAAAAGAGAATGGTAGGTTGAGAGGGATAGGTTGTGAAAATTAAATTACCTTACACCCGCAAACTGATATAACGAGTAACTGTTAAATTTATTTTTGCTTCTGCTTTGATGATGTGCTAAGGGAATATAATAAGAGAAAGAAAAACCTTCAAACAATATGCTGGATAGCACCTTGTTGAGCAATATATCACAGAAAATGGCTAAGACAGATAAAACAGGTGAAAAGACTTTTTTAGGTAACATAACGCCAAGGCTAAAGGTGTTGCTCTTGGGAACAGAGTGCACCCATCGTGCCATGTGACACCTTGGTTGAGATATGAGAGCTGACAGAAAGTGCTGCAGGGTGACGTCCCGCCGAGACAAAATCACACAACTGCAAGGCTACACAAGGGAAAGCTAATTTACCACAACCTGAGTGATGGGCCATACTGAGGATTTGCAGTCAGGTTGCCTTGCTTAACAGCAAGACAAAACCATTTATATTTAATCCCCATGGCAGAGATTGATGTGCCTGGTGAGCACATTGAAAGTATCTTAACTTTCCAGGGCTGTATTGTTAAAAAAAAAAATGGCGGTGGGCAAACTATCAATTATGTGATAAATGTAAGATGGACTATGATATACCAGTAAAATATATAGGAATAAAATATAGAGAAATATTTCTTGGTGGGGGAAAAAGCGTGAATTAAAGTTGAATTTCATTGTTTTCACAGCAGCATGAAAGGAATAAACTTAACTAAAGTTCATGAAGTTTATTAATCATCATTAATAGTATAAAACAATTAAAGACATTATGAAAGATTTTTTAAACATCAGCCAACATTAAAAAAAACTGAACAATCCATCATTCATTTTAATGAGAAAAAATGTTTTATATTGTAGCGTTTTTCACCGCTAAGAAGGAACTTGGAGAGACGAGTGAGCTTCCTTGCTGCCCAATGCAAATGGCTGGGAGTACTTTTTTCAGCACCAGCACAAAAACCATAAACAGCACATTCAATAGTCGCTAAAACACACCCACAGTTATTAAAACAGACATCTAACACACACACACACACACACACACACAACCTGGCCGAAGCCACTACCCCAAACACCTTTCCCCAACAGGGTGAACACATAACAACCCCTCCCGCAAAGCATGATGGTTGCCACTCGAAACCCCGCCCACGCCACACTATTATAAAAACTGTAAATCATATCATTACCTGGATGGACTTATAATAATACAAAAGAATATGCATAGAACAGTTTTATGCTGTTATTTTTTTCTAACTTTTAGCAAGTCTTTTTACATCTGCATTTGACATCAGCAAGAGGAGGCTTGTCATTTTGTTTCATACAATAAATGCTGATTAAGGCAAAACAGTATAAATAACCAACAATATGAAGTCATTTCAAATTCATTAAAGTAATAACAGGCCAAACATTTCAGGTAGCCAAACGTTTCTTAGAATATGTTGTTGGAATTTTAGCCCATTTCTCTACCAACAGAATTGGTGTAACTGAGTCAGGTTTGTAGTTTGTTGGGTTCTGCCAACAAATTGTCTATTGGTTTGAGGTCCAGGCCAATCCAATACCTTGATTTTGTTATCCTTAAATAAGGCCTACGTGCACTTTTTTAAGCTGTTTGGACTGAACTGTGTGTTAGGAGAGTGCGTACACAACCACTCTACGATGATAAAGAGCCGCCCAGTGATTTTCTTTTGATTTATTATGATAACATGCCCCTTCTGAAATCAGGCCAATCGCAAATGCCTGTCACTGTGATGCCACACCGACAGAGGCCGCTCCTACACTAGTTGATTTGACACTGGTGTTTTAGCAAACACCCGCCCCGAGTGAAAAGAAGCTGTCGGCCATTGTTTTTCGCCGCTGGAGCAAAATGGCGCCTAAGCGAGTGTTGTGTACAGTTGTTGGGTGTAATAGCGAACACAGCAGTCGTCATTCACTCCCGACATCTGAGCCACTGAGGACGCAGTGGCTGAATTTGGTTTTTGAAGCTAACGGTTTCGCCGATTTACCTAAATGCGTTCATGTTTGCGATAATCATTTTTCACCAGACTGCTTTATAAACGCGGGTCAATATAAAGCAGGTTTTACTAGGAAGCTGCTCCTAAAAATGGATCTGTACTAACACTTCATGTTCCTGCTTCATCTTCACCAGGCTCAGTGAGTAATTTATTTTTTTATGACTCTTTGCAGATCGCCTTTTCTAATAGTCACAATGAATGCGGAGTATAAGTTAACTAATACTCTCATAGAACATGTTATGGCTTTTTCTCTGTGTATATATGTCTCTATATAATCCCTAATCGCCCGTTTATAATAAACAATGCATTAAGGTGATTGTCTAGTTGCAAACTGTGTACGTAGTCGGAAAACTATATTATGCTTACCTTTGTTACGTTAGGTGGTTTATAACAATGTCTGTCGAAGATTAATAAGTCATGTAAACACATCAGTAAACACATCGCGTCCGTATCTCTCTCAGTAAGTTTCTCCGCTTTATGTTGTTGTTGCTCGCGGCAGCGTAACAGCCCGTTAATTCATGCCCATGCAGTGATGAGAAAGACAAATCGAGTCGTTGCATGTCCATTCTTTTAATTTCTGCGTTGTCAGGCGATATTACAAACTTCCGCGTAGGTTCCGTACTTAAATCAAACCAAAAACGACTGAAGAAAACAGGCTCGGGCTCTATATTCCAGCGTTTTCCAGTTTGGACTGCATTACCCACAAAGCACTGCATTGTGGGCAATGCTTTGTGGGTAATGCAGTCCAAAGCATTGCCCGCACTGGACTACACTCCCGTGGCTATACCCCAAGTGTGTTGTGAAGATACGCCCCACAGAACTGCGGGGGGCGGGCTCAGCAGAGATCATAAGCATTTAAAGGAACATGCACTGAAACAGGTTGCTGAGAACAGAGCTAGTTTTTACCAGTTAAAAGTAATGTTTTTTTTACACAACCACTGAGAATTTTTTATTAAATATATTACAAACTTTTCATTAGGACCCTAAAGATCATATTAACATTTACTGAAACATGTTTCTGGATGATCCCTTTAAGCCATTTTTTACCACAACTAAGGGGTCATTGCAACTAAGTTTTAATTTCCTGGCTGATATATTGAGATGTTGCTTCAATATAACCACATAACATTACTTCTGCATGATTGTATTTATTTTGTGAAATGCATAAGATTCTCCTGCAGCAAAGCAGACCACAGCATGATGCTGCGAACACTTGCATCATGGTTGGGATGGTGTTCCAAAAAGTACAATCCTTGTCCCATGTACAGCAACATTTCAGGTTATGAAGATATGAGCCATATTTGACTGTGGATATAGTAAATATCTGTTTTCTGTAGTGTATTAATAAGATTCTTTGCTGTTGTTCTAGAATTGATTTGCACTTTTTGTACCAAAGTACATGTCTCCTTTTTGAGCTGTATGATGATCCCACAGTGTTATATGTGTGTGATATTGTTTGTACAGATGAATGTGGTACCTTTAGGTTATTGAAATGAACTATACAAAGATGAACCAGACTTGTGGAGTTCCACAATTTTCTTTCTTAAACAAAGTTAAGAGTTTAAGAGTAGGACCTAATATAAATCCACAGGTACACTATCAAGTGACTTAAAATATGTCAATTAGCTTATCTAACACTTCTAAAGCAGTAATATCAATTTATGGAATTTTCCAACCTGTGTTAAGACCCAGTCAACTGATTGTACATAAACTTTTGACCCACTAATTGTGGGAATTGTGATACAGTGAATTATCTGAGTTATTAATTTACATTCTTTATTTTTATTCTTTTCTTTTTTTTATTATGTGAATTATTAAGTAAAATAATATATTGTAAACTTTTTCGTCATGCATAAAGTAGAGGTGATACCTGACTTGCCAGAACCATAGTTTAACATAAAATCTGTCAAGTGGTTAAAAACAATCTGTTTTAATGACACTTCATCTGAAAATTCTTTATATTAAAACTAAAATTAAAACACAGTATAGGACGTTAATATGCGTGGAGAGAATTTGGGCTAAACAGTAATATTGCTGCTAATCAGCAGCAATTTGAGATTTGATCTCTCAACCATCTAATCTTTAGCTCAGAATCTTATCCCCTGAGCCACTGAAGACCTATGCTCCTTCCTGTGTAACGTTTTATAAGTTTTCTTCATATTCTTACATAAATCTCTGATTCTAAATACCTAAATCTGTTTTTGAGCAACAAATTAAAGTAAAAAAAACCACCAGAATAGCCGAAGTGTCTTGATATACGTATATAGATTTAAATTCTACAATTCTCTGCTAACATCAGTAAGCCACTGTGCACTACATCTAGTCAGGATCAAAAATGCCTATAAATACTCAGCACATACTGCAAAGTCTCAAAATGCATATAATAAAATGATTCATAGTGAATCACTTAAAAATTGCTGAGAAACTTAGCAAAGGTTATATTCAACTTTGGAGAATCCTCTTGAAACATATAGAGGACAGTTCTATGACATTTGGAAGACTACAAATGAAACATTGTTTCCTCCCTATTAAGATAACATATAGTTATTTGGCACATCTTTACCAGTATTTAAACCAACGTTCATGTTAAAAAAGCTCTAACATGCTGCATACCCATAGTTTCTTAGGATGTGGAAATTTGAAAGGTCCTTATGGGGGAGCTAGAACTGTTAATAAATGCTAGACCTTCTGGTATGAATATTCTTGCTCTCTATCATAGACCTAAATAGCGCAGCATCGAAGGAAGAACCTTTAGCCCACCCCCCATTTCTCTCTCTCTCTCTCTCTCTCTCTCTCTCTCTCTCTCTCTCTCCCTGCAGTTTCACATTTCACAGATGGACTTAAATTATTCAGCTTAAAGTGTCTGGCATATAACGTTTCTCAAAAAAGAGGAGAGAAAAATGTGCATTCTTTGAACTGAGATTAAGTCTGTTACCCATAACCATGCTGCAGTCTATTTTACTTAGTGATTAACTAAACGTCCTCCCGTTTTCCTCTAGCTTAATAAACAAGCCACAAATTGTTCATTTAAAAAACATTTGTTGGTTTGTTTGTTTGTTTGTTTTATTGTTGCCATGGATAAAATTAACAACACAGAAGCATTTTATTAAACATAAAACATTGTAAAGCTAACGCAGATAAATAAACTTTATATAAAATTAATAAATAAATCACTTTTATTAGTCTCAAAATGTACTTGCATCAGCACATCTCAGCTGAAAATCTTTGAAAATAGAATCTAAGGAGGAGGAAAATTGTGCCAAATATTCCATATAATATTTACTGTCCATTTCTCACCTCCAGACTGAGGTGGGAAGTTCTGGGATATAGCTGTTTCACAGAGTGCAAAACAACTTCCTGACTGAGAGACATGATGGCCTGACAGGCACATTTTTCATCATCTCTCCACCTGATTACTACTGCAGAATGATTGATGAGAATCACAAGTGTCTGACTCCAGTGCATCACCACGGGTCTGCAGCTGGTTTGTTGAATATCATTATGCTGTATCTGTGAGTGAGTGTGTACTGTATGTGTACATATGAAGAGATTGCAGAGATAGACAAGAGCTATACAGAATAAAAACAAGCCTTATTATACAAATGCATACATGGAAACTTAGAACGTTAAAAAAAAAAACATCGCGTCATAACAAACCACACAAAGATATCTTGTGGTACATAAAGCAGTCAGATGGAAGCTGATAGTTTGTACTGTTTATACAAACTGAGACATTGACTTACTTTAATGTGTACATAAAAAGCACAACATGGAATTGGTTAATAAAGTCTTCCATTTTTTTGACATTATGTTTGTCTTCATTTCATATTTGTTGTTTTAACCTTAAAAGCTAAACATGCGCTTCATACATTTAACTTATTGTGACTCTTTTTATCTTTTTTATTTAACCTTTTTGTTTTATTGGTGATTTTAAAGCATGTTAATAAAATCAAATCATAGGAGTAAAATAACTAAATATATATTTGAGATAGGAAAATTGCGTGATCTGAGGGTATTTCTGCTAGAGAAATAGTTAAATATGGGACCTATAAAATTCTTTTAGAATGATTGCCTGTAACTACTAAAGTAACAAGTAACTACTAAAAAAGTAACTACTAAAAAAGTACTTTTACACCCCTTGCACCATATCTCATCCTTCTGTGTCAGTGCAGTGAATGGGGTGAGCCTCTCTTTTTCTCTCTCTCCCTCTTTCTTGATTAGTGTTTCTTAGTATAGCTTACCTGTACAAACAACATTGTCATCATTCCAATCTGTCAGGTCTGTATCTGATTTACTCCCCAAGCATCCCCTAAGCACTTATATTTGTCATGTTTTACAATAATCACACACTGTTTACAAACACTATTTTGTGTCTTTCAAGTTGTGGTCATCACAGTACATCTGCCTTCTTTTAATGGTCTACTGAAACAGACAGTCTCTTCCACTGATTCCAAAATAACGTCAAAGAACAAGCCTTTATTTGATGTTTCTGCTACATAACAGAATGGAGGACTGAAATCCACAAGAGGGTAAAAAGAGCTGAGAAGAAAGAAGAGGGTTTCTGAAATGTATTTTTGAAGGCGCCTATATTTAAAAGCTCATTTCGTCCGAGCATAAAGAGCTCTTATAAGTATATATCCCCTCCCTTCAAAGCTGCTACTTAGCTTTAACAATGGCTGACTGGAATCAGGTCAAAGATTAGACGCATTTTGTAAGCTAGTTTCAAAGAGGGGGTTGAAGTGGAGAATAGTGACAATGGTACTTCATGTGCGCATTTACAGTAGATAAATAAATTTGTGTTAAATGCTGGTGCTACTAGTCCTAACATTATTGCAGTTAACTTTTAACATGGACAAAGACTCATCCATCATTTTTATTTAAATCCTTTTAATGTTAGCTCCTAGATTCTCATTTTCTTTAATGTTCTGTCAATTATAAGGCATATGAAAGTGCTTATAAAATATCTCCATACACTTTTATTAATAAGGATTAAACAGAAATAAATACAAATATAAATTTAGTTTTTGGTTGTTGTTGTTTTTTTTTTTTAATGGCAAAAAGGTTTGAATTGCTGCAAAGTTTGATTTGCTTTATCTATGCCATTCCTGCTTTGGGTTTATATTCACATAATGATTCTGATATTTGAAGCTTGAAACAGATATACAGTACCTGCAGCTAATGCCCTGTATTATGGCTCTAGTCACTACTTCTACATCTTTCATTAAACACAATAGACTTGTACTGAGCAATTCAAGCCATTGGATTGAGGAGATATATGAAATAGCAATGAAAAATATTTCCAGGCTTTCATTACACACAAGTGTACTTGACAAACAGACACACACATACACACACTATAAGAATCATTGTGGTGTATTACAAAAAATATGTTCCTCTTAAACATTCCCCAGTGAAGCCTGAATGTGTGCACCAGAATAAATTAAGCATCAAGACCTGCTCCTCAGGTACCAAACACACACACACCAGGGACTGGCAGCTTTGGTTCCCCATCTGGACTGCAAACACACATTTTCACAAATTTACTATAATGGCAGACCGAGCATTCTGCTATGCAGAGAAAGAAGAAAAGTTAGGAGGAACTATGTGCTAAATTGGCAAAAAACAAAATTCTTTAAAATAGGCGCCATTTACATGGATGACAGCTTTGCACACTACTGGCAGCCACAACATGCTCAATATACATAAAAACTCCTTTAGGCTGTTGGAAAATCATTGCAGGTGACAACCTCGTGCAGCTGGGTTGAACAAATTTCAAGTGTGTGCAAAGCTGGCATCAAACATTTTGCTTTGTTTACACTTTTTGCTTGATAAATAATTCATGTGTGTTATTTCTTAGTTTTGTTGCCTCCAGTATTGTTTGACAGTGTGTAGAAAATAGTAATAAGTAAATAAATTAAAACCCTTAAATTAATAGTTTGACCTATGACTATCACTGTAATTGCTGCAGGTTATATCATCGCTGAGAATTTGAATTCATGGTATAAGTGAGAATGAAAAGTAGACTTATTTAGGACACATGTTAATTACTAATGCTGTATTAGTTCATAGTTCATGCATGTAGTTAAAGATGAGGATGTATGTGTTCATGAGTTGTAGCATAAAAATGTGCATAATTCTGTGTAGTAAATTTCCTATAATTCCCGTCTTTCTTTCAGGTTTTCCAGGTCTGACTTTCAGGTCTATCTGTAGTAGCAAAAAGATTATATTTTATCATCCATTTTTCGTTTAGTTCATTTAGGTCTTATAATAATAATAACATAACTTATTTTTTTCCTCTGTAATAAACAATGGGGTTTGTGTACCGTACCATCGTTTCATCTTTGTTGTGCAAACATAGCCAAATTTCATCCCATTATATTTAATTTACACAGAGCTTGATGCATTCATAGTACTTCAAAGAGATGGGGGAATATTTCAAAGGCTTTGAACTTTGACAGCTAACAGAAGAAAAAGGTGTGTGAAATTTAGGATTATTTCTGAGACTGTGATTATTATAGGACAATATTTTAAATATTGTTTATGTTCATGCGAGAAAGTGTTTAATTGCAAATGACAAGCTTTTTTTGTCAAAAATGGGGTCTGTTTCTCTCCAACTCCTGCAGAGAATATTTATATGTGCATATATTACTGGATTGTTTTAATAAATTCTCACTTTAAATGTAATAATTAAACTCTGTTGACAGTTTCCTGCTGCGCTGAGCAAGTCAGATATACACTCACCAGCCTCTTGATTTGAAATACGTGTACACCTGCTCATTCATGCAATTATAAAATACAACGAACATGTGGCAGCAGTACATGTATAATATAGGCCAAGCATTTCAGCTAATACGCACTGTAACAACAAAATGAGGGGAAATGTGATATCAATGACTGTTCAGTCAGACAAATTAAGTGCTGTAGAAAGACATAAAAAAAGACATCGGGTGAGCAGCAGTTCTGCAGGTAGAAATGTCTGGTTGTTGAGAAACATCAAAGGAGAATGGCTAAACTGTATCGAGCTGAGAGGAAAGCTAAAGAAAAAGTCTAAAGTGGTCAAATGCTCACCAAAGCTGGATAGATAACAATTGAAAGAAGATTAGGATTTTTTTTCCAATATTCTGCTGTCCAGTTTAGTAAATTGTAAATTGATGAAGGTCAGCTATGTTGATGAAGCAGATTTCATTCTGTCCATCAGGTGTTTTGGAAAAACAAGCCATGCAACCATGGGTACACAACTAGCATAACTTAATGCTGAATGTGACTGCTGTGACTGTGGGCTTTATTTTTTATTTTTGCAGCTGGAACAGATTTTAAATTTTCTGCAGCCTCTCATAAATCATAATAACTGATATTAATCAGTTCATCCTCTTTTACACATAGTCTTCACTCATCAATTGCACATATTTTCTCATAATGGCAGAGAAGATGCATTGCTGCAATTCTTATGTACATGCTAGAAGAAGCAGTTGATGATGTTGGTGAAAGCACTTCCCTAACTAAAAAAGAAACAAACATTTTAAACAATACATACAGTATGTATGGTGCCTTCAAATGGATTTAAATGTTTTTAAAGCATTTCTAGTGGTCTAAAATAATAGCTTAATTGAAAGTACTGAATAGAAACAATTCAGATGGCTGTTTTTATTTGTTTATTAAAAAATATCCCAATTTTGTTTTGTTTAATGGTAATCAGGCAGTTATTTTCAGGAAGGGGTTGAAGGGTTGATTCTATGCTAAATCACCAGAGAAACTTCAACTGTGTTATGGATATAAATCAGAAAAGGAAAGGCAAGTAAACACTATGCGAATTACTGTATGAACAACACTGATGAACTTTTGTTCTGTTTCTTTCAGTTTCAAATAGTAGAAAGTCAATGAATACAAGGTTAGACACTGGAAGTAAACATTGTTTTATATGCATATAACCATTTACATACTTAAACTAAGGGAATTAAACAGACACAAGCCAACATTAAACACAAATACACTAAAATTGTTTTCTCCTCATTTTTGGGTATAGCTTTCATGCTGCGGCATGGCCACATCGACCCCCTCTCCATGGACCTTAAATTCAATCTTAAAACCTAAATGTATCTGGAGTGCTTAAACAGACTAAATAAACTCAAAATGTGATCATTTAATGTGGCATGACAATCATTACATATATACATTCTTACCAGAGTTTTAACAGTTAAGGGCAGCACAAGGTACAGCAAAACCCTGTGTTGCTAGGTGCAAGGTTTCAATGCAGAATGGTATGTTTATAGATATGGGCTATGGGATTTGCATCTATCTGACTAGTAACACACATGTTGTATAATGCTATGTGTATTGCTTATTTATTGCTTGAATATGTGAACCCTTACCAAAATTTGCAATTTTCTAAATAACATAGAAGCCATAGTTAAAAAAAATTAAAGAATACAGCAAATATAAAGTTTCAAGCCAGTTGGGAATCTCACCACTTTTCACACAGTTTTCAGTTTTAGCATATGCTTCCTTGTTGTGAAGAACTTAATTTATAACAAGTCTACCTCTTCATTAGCGAACTTTAGTTGCAGCTCTACAGTCACAAGCTTTTGCTTGATTTCATGGCTAAGCATTTGAACATGATTTTTTTCTTTACTGCACTTTACTCTTATTGCCAGTTAAATAATGTTAAAGTAAAAGTTAAAAGTGTTGCGATCGAATGCCAAGATTTTTTGTTTGAAGAGTTATGCACATTCATGTATCATTTACAATTAGTTCTTTAGTGAAGGCAACTGTTCTTGTTTGATCATTAAGAAAGTTACTATTCTAAGCCAGAATTTGTCTTATAGTATTACACTGTTTATACCAAATGGAAGTCTAAAAGTTCTTGTTTTAAATTTTTCTGTTATTAACACTTGTATACACTACCCACTTATACACTCAATTATCATAATTATATTATGATCATTTGATCTTTAAATCTTGTTTGTTAATACATACATGCTCTGTGTGGACTGTTACCTGGATATATTGTAAAACCACCACATTTAAGATGAAATGTGGTAGTTTTACAGTATAAAACTAAACATTTGACTCTGATATTAATACCTGTAAAATTGTTGCTAGATCATTCTTATTTGTTGATGAAACAGAAATGTAGTACTAAAAATAAGCCTGCTGACAGTGACAGTCTGATTTATTCATGCATATTCGGTACACATATACAGATTTTAGGTTGCCTCATGTTTCCTAGTCGAAAGCACTTCATAGTGACATTAAGGGTAAACAGTTCAACAACACTGCTACGACAAGAAAATGAGAATTCTTGACCCACATTTTCACTGTGTACTCGCTGCTGTTTTACCACACAAAACAAGCACATACAGCACAGCAGTTACCCAAGTGGAAACAATGCTGTCAGAAACAGGGAAACAAATCTTGGCAACACATTTTCAGCACTCGTTATGTGTGTGTGCGTGTGTGTGTGTGTGTGTGTGTGTGTGTGTGTGTGTGTGTGTGTGTGTGTGTGTGTGTGTTTGTGTGTGTGTGTGTGTATACGAGTGTTTGTGTGAAATGCTGCCACTGTTCAATATGAACAATTTTAATGCTGGACAGTTTACAGTTCCCATGATGCCAGCTTTTCTTTTTTACTGTGTGCTTTTGATCACATTGAGACATGTCTTCTCTTGCCATTATGCTCCAGTAATTAGCTTCAGTACCTTATGAAATACTTTTCGTTACTGAAATTTCATTTTTATAAGCATTAGGAGGTGTTCAGAATGCCTTTTCAAAAAAGATTGCACACATCCCTTGTCAGGCCTCCAACTGAAATCACTGTGACTAATCAAATAGGACTGTAAGTCTCCCTGCAGTATTCCTGAATCAAATCTGAACCAAGAGCTATTCCAGTCTCCCAGTAAAATTATAGTCATGCTGTTCAGTGTGACAATAAACAAGATATTCAAGGGTAAATAAAAATATAATTATCTGTATACCTTTCACACACTGCCACATGTTTATAAGTCATAGCTTTTAAGTATCATACATTAAGGTGTCTATAGTTTGCGCGCACAGTGTCAGGATGTTACAAGCTCAGTCATCTTCTGTTACAAGATGTTACAAGCTCAAACTCTTCGTCATCACAGCAGTATTACTCAGGCAAAAGAAAAAAGACGATATTTGGGCCCTTTTTTTCATATTGAACCAGAGAAAAAAAGGCAATGTGTAGTAATAGCAGGGGGAAACGAAGTGTAGGCACAAGGTCGCTGGGAAAAATACCACAAACATGAAGAGACGCATTAAGGCATACTATAAAAATCACAGTTTTTCATTTTCCATTTTATAGTTAAACACTCTAAGCTAATAGATTAGCAAATAATTGTGAGGTATGCCTACAAGAGTCCAAGTTTTTAGTTCCTAGTTTTAGCTGCTATTGTTTTGTAGTTTAAAAACAAATGGACATGCAGCAGTTGTTGTGATGGTTAAAATAAATATAATTAGCTGAAAATATCAGATGAAAAGATCCATTTTAAATGTTAACAATTATTTTGTGAAAAAAAACTTTTTAAATGGTTTTGGCTTGACTATATTGACTGTAGGGTTAATTTATACTTATTGACTAAACTAAAATGTCCAGACTTTTAGTCGACTAAAACTTGACTAAACAAACATGGGATAAGATTGCCTAAATATGCTAAAAACTAACAGGGACATTTATCTCGGGACAAGGCTAAGACTAAAATTAAAAATACCTGACAAAAGTAACATTAGCACACTGAGCCTTATTGTTCATTTATGAAATAATCTTTGAATCTGTAGCTGATTGTTTTGAAAGCATACTGAAAAAAATTACAGTACAGTTTTTTATTTTTTAAATATTGGCCCTGGTTTCCAAATTGTTTACTAATGTGTAAAATTGTGTTCCAAATTTTTTACTAAATATGTCAGACTGCTTGCTTTGATAGAGCATAGACCAATGGTGACTGTAAGTCAAATTGTCTAATCAAATCAGAGTTTTGCTTACTTTAGAGTGTGTATTGTATATGTACATTTTTTATGTTAGTAATTAACTTGGCCGTCATCCTTGTCAGTCTTCAACCATAGCATTGCTGTTGCCTGGATACATTTGGTTGCTGCATTTTCAGTCCTGTAATGACATTAAAGACTTTTACCTTGTGATAAACTGAGTGAGCAGTTGTGTATGCCATGCATTCATACATTGTAATTTGCCCCCATCGGTCATGAAAACAAAGCCACTATATATGTTTCATTTTCGAGTGCAAACATTAAGTGTATTATTTATTGAGGCTCTCTTGTGCAGGCTTCTGATTGCACATTAGTTATAGGCCACCGGGAAGCAAATGGCTCCACGGTCACTCAGAGGATAGTAATGGGAGACACTCCCATTGACTTCTTATTCTTTCACACATTAAGGTTCTCCCATCTTTGTTTCCCCCTTTAATTTTCCTACTCATTATAAACAGCTGGGATCCAAAAAAAAGAAGCAGCAACTTATAAGAAAGTTGTTTAAGGTTGAATGTGCATTGTAAGCAAAGGTCAAATGTTTAAAACAATTTTATTTACAAAATATAAGATTAATTAAATCAAATTGGAGCCATCAAAATAACATTTATATATGCAATTATCAAAACTAAAATTTGATCAAAATCTACATAAACATTAGTAATGAAATAATTGAATTGACTATGCACCAGTCTCTCTCTCTCTCTCTCTCTCTCTCACACACACACACACACACACACACACACACACACACACATGCACATACACAAATCATCAAATTACTATTATGGTATTTAAAAAGCTATTTTTGGCCTTTTTGTACCCAAGCATGTAAGTGAAGTCTCAAAGTTTAATGGAAAAAAACAATGCCTCTTCTTTAAATTGAAAATGAAATTACACAAATTGGGTAGACCCATTATCATTGGGTAAAGAACTCATTTTTTATAATCATTAAGGCTGTCAGTCATTTTGAAAACTCACGTATTAAACTGAATGCTTCCTCTCTGCTGAGAGAATTTGTGCATATGTATCGTACCTTCAGTTCTCTTCATTTTGAAATATGTCAAAAGGTGTGTTTGAACTGTTCTCTTGGCCATAGCAAAAATGCGAACAGCGTGAAAAATTACACAAACTTGGGTGAGCTTTTGTTCAGCACGCCATTAAAGCAAACAAATCTGCAGCAGTCCATGGTTAAGGCATGTAAAAAAAAATGTGCGAAAATCTAAATGGTGAGTTAAAGTGATGTTATGAACAGTTATGTGCCAGATTTAATAATCTGCTATAAAATAAGATACTAATAACTAATTACTAATTACTTGCTAGACAAACACCTGCACCAATATGAATTCTTTAGAAAATCTAAACTGAATATTTTTACTGGGATTACTTAATATTTTCACCGCTGAAAAGCCAGAGCTAATCTATTAATCTATCTAAAATAGACTAAGAGTCTATTTTAAAAAACATAATCTTTATTCGATCTACTTTTCTGATTTTTCATTTGTGATTCATGCTTCGATTACTGAAAAGGGAGCGTATTTGGCTGACAAACAAAAGAAGTACAACTAAACAAGATGTATTACTCAACCTTACAAAATAGACATTTTGTACTTACACATAACTCCTTCTAAAAAGTCATTAAGCATGTCAACCTAAACTGTCTTTATACCTCTTACACCCAAGGAATACTTATTCAACATTCAAACCATAATTTTCAATGCATAAGTTAAATATTTTCTAGTAGCATGTATGCGTGTGTGCAGCCTGTGTGTCTTATTTTTGACAAATAGGCTGGGCAACTTGAATAAAAAGTTATTTGTCAGTTGCTGATCTGTATTCAAATCATAAACACTCCACTCCTGTTATCATGCAATTGAGAAATTGAGGGGGGATAGAAAGTGAGAGACAAAGACAGAAAGAGAGAGTAAAAGATAATCTTCAGAAGCACTTTGTGTGAGTACATGGTGTGGGGGTTGTGTCTGTGTCTTTTTGAAAAAGAAATATAAAATATGTGATAGTTGACCTTGTAGGGACATTTGTTCACTCCTATTTACAAAAGCTTTCTTTTCACACTAAGCCCAGCAATCTGCCATAGAGCCTCATCAGTGAAGACGAAAAAAGAGATGTACAATATACATGTATGTGTAGGAAATACCCTGCATACCATTGCTTTCAGAACAATAATGGTAGAATGTTGAGGGCCTTTTGATATTTATGCGCATAATGTTACTTTGTGGTTAATTTAATCTTTTGCTCAGAGGGTAAGGCACTCCCATACCTTGCTATCTCTCCAATTTGCTGCCATTTTACTGTTTTTTTTCTCCCTTTGACAGGTCGCACACATAATCCACCTCAAAATGTCACATCCCTGTTTTGCAATGACAGCTCCCACTTTTATATATACTGTATATATATATATCTTGTTTTGACCTGTAAATCCCTTTACTGTCAACTTAAAGGTACAACAACAATGACATACAGAATGTTGGGGTGCAATGAATGCGCCACATTCCCACCTTGAAAGAGCAGCGTAAAAAAAGCGTTAACTTTTTCAATTTAACCTTTTCGGAGAATATACTGTAAAAGTACATTTATCAGTTTTTTACTCAGTATAAACAGATGAATTAGTTTATTGCTTAGCATGTTCTACAGTTAATGAGGTTTTAAGGTTTTTGTGTGTAGAGTATTGTGACTCTGTGTTCAGGGGATAGTGAGCAGGGCAAGGGGAAAGAAGAGGGGTACGAGCTTGGTATCAAGTTATACCTTTCCACAAAGATTTTTTATAGTAGCCCTAGTAAAATTATAAGAAACTGGTAGACTAGGTACAGTAATTCATAAAGATTTTTACTTTCATATAAGCCATATGTGAATGTAACATTA
Source organism: Clarias gariepinus (assembly GCF_024256425.1). Lineage (NCBI taxonomy): Eukaryota > Metazoa > Chordata > Actinopteri > Siluriformes > Clariidae > Clarias > Clarias gariepinus. The sequence goes on along the minus strand of NC_071113.1, from coordinate 19,618,797 downwards.
CAAACCAAATTCAGTACTAAACATTTGCACCACAAAACACATGATTTTTGGAGAAACATGGAAAAAAAAATTTAGCTTCTAGCAAATACGAATTCAGAAAAATACAAAATGACAAAAGATTTTCTTTTGTTCTATGTTATTGTTAAGTAATTTCAGGAACACACACCACAGTTGAAATGCGTTGTGACAATAGAATAACATATGCGTGTGTGTGTGTGTGTGTGTGTGTGTGTGTGTGTGTGTATGTGTGTGTGTGTGTGTGTGTGTGTGTGTGTGTGTGTCTGTTGGAAAGTAAAAGGGATACTAACAAGACAGTCGGTTGCTACAGGAGGTTAACTTGCTGTCATCCCCATGGGTACCCAGACAAACACATGCTCTGGAGAATATTCATTGCCGTGCCTCAGATAATTGACCCACATGTCTCTCTCCAAAGCAGGACAAAACTCCTTCCCTATGTCTTTCTGAATAATATTAAACTACATCCTTGCAGCATCTTTTATTTCTGCAGTAAATTTTCTTTTCCTCTCTTGGGTTATTTAGTAGAGATTTCAAGCTGAAGCGCTGTACCAGTGTTTAAAAGGTTTCATTATCATTGTTGCTAGCTTTAGATACTGTAGTTTTAGTAAACCAGTTGCCTGTCGGTCAGTTTAGTTTTCTTGTATAGTGAAAGTGATGCTGAATCCGAAGCATGTGAGAAATGCAGTGATTGCCAAGATTGTTAAAATGCCCCAATGTTTATCTATACAAAGATATTTATGGTAGAGTATAGTACAAGGGGCATTCAAGTCAAACCAGGACTTTGGATTGGGCAAAGTAACTGAACATTTATGGGAGTTAAAAACTGTTTTTCTTTCTCTTTATGATCTCCTGCTACGCTATTGCATTCATCCTATTGTTTTACTAGTGCCTGAATACCATCAAGGTTTAAAAGTTTTCTCCAGACACCCAAGCCATGAGCCGTGAACCTCCCATGAGCAATTGACCTTCCATGAACTCCTTTAGCAAGGTCAGAACTGCATGGTGGATCTGGCGATAACTGACCAGCCAAGTTTGTATAATGTGCAATTGGTGCTATGGGCGGTATGAGGTTGTCCATTGTCCTGTAAAAACAGAACAAATTTGGTGATCAAACCTTTTGTCCTAAGAGCATTCTACCTGCTTAAAGTTCACAGGAATGTCTCCTCAGCTAGGATCATGATTCAACAGCATGCGGTCTTCTTTGGGGGTAAGGGATGGCATTACTCTCTCTTCCCTGTCAATTAGACTAGCCAACTGGGGTAGGATTTAGGTCACTTGTATACAGAAGAGGGCAATTAGCACTTTATTCATAAATTGTTCAGCTACTCTGTGACATTAAATTAAAAAAGATGAACTTCATGGGTCTCATATGAAACATGATAGCCAGGTGTCATGTAATAGAGGACAGCTGGCTAGAGGACAGGAACTGGCAAATGCCTAAATTAGGAGAAAATTGGATAATACCCTCTAAGTAAGGTGAATACTATGTTCTAGGCTGCTTAATTAGTAACTTTTTGGTTTAAACAAATGTAATGATTTATCTTACGGTCCTAACCATAGACACAAATGCAAAAATGTACAGTTAAATAAATAGTGTTAGTCACCTTGGATGTAGCCTAAGATCAGTTTAGTGTACAGAATATATGAGTTTAATATGTTTGACATTTGTGGTATTATCTGTATGAGAGAGATCACCCTTGTCTATTCCACTCAGAAGTCAGCACCATGGAGAGCAACCAAGAGTCATAGAAATTTGCTGTTTCTTTACTTTGGGTAATTGGGGATTATGTGTGCAAAAATTTTTGAAAATCATCCACGTAATATTCCCTAAAAATTGAGGTGGAATTAGTCTTTGGCCGTTATCACAGTGGTTAGGTTTATAGGAAAACCCTCTCTCTCTCTCTCTCTCTCTCTCTCTCTCTCTCTCGCTCTTGCTCTTGTCTTCTCTCTTTCTGTGGATCCTTTAAAAAGTGGAAATAGAAATGCATGATTTGGAGAAAAATAAAGTGTTCCTGACTGGAGTTGGTTCATAGGATCACACACAGAGTGGTACTGTTAGCTCAGTGTAAGGCAGAAAGCTAATGTTGAATGCAAGAAGGTTTCTAAGTATAGCTTAGTTGCTTTCTTGGTTTCTGTGACTATAAAGACTGGACTGCATTTCTCTGAAGGCAGGTAAATTAAATTCTCTTGTCCTCTTGTTGTTGCACTGTGCATGGTAAAATGATCCAGTAGACAGACAAATTCTTTAGCAAGCTTTTCAGTTTCTCCATTGAAAGCATGACCTATTCACCTGTAGTCTATTTTCTCTGTTTTCAATTTTGAATTGAAACCAAATCAAGTGTAACATGACCAGTGCATAAAGCAAAATCTTTGATATTAAATAAAACCTTCTACAAATTAGCAGTTTTATTTAAATATCATTAACAATAGCTCTGGAAATTCAAAGCAGCTATTCTCTACTATTAATCGCCTATTGAAACCACAATTTCAATCTCATCTGGAAGCTACAGAGGAGAAATGCAATAACATCATTACTTTCTTCAGGAAAAAAGTGTATACCATCCGCTCGTCTTTATCGAGTTCCTCTGCACTACCTGTCTTGATGGATGACCCACAGCCAGGGAATTTGCAACCTTTCAGCTGTTTCTCTAAAGTTACACAGCAAGAGGTTGAGGTCATTGTCAGAAAGATGAAACCATCAAATTGTGCTCTGGACCCTTTTCCTACAGTTTGGGGTAAATCCAACCTTTGTGCTATAAATCCCCTAATTACCAGGATAATAAATCACTCTCTCCAGACTGGATATGTTCCCGCTACATTGAATCTATATCATCAGAACACTTTTTAAAAAATCCACCTTAGATCCAGAAGTACTTGCAAACTACAGGCCCATTTCTAACTTCCTATTCCTTTCAAAAGTACTGGAAAAAGTAATTGCTGCACAGCTTCAGTCTCATCTAAAAGAAAATAATTTGTTTGAGAAATTCCAGTCTGGTCTCGGCCCTGCCACAGCGTGGAAACAGCTCTGGTTAGAGTCACAAATAACCTGCTGATGTCGGCTGATGCTGGTTTTCCATCGCTTCTCATCCTGTTGGACTTGTCTTCAGCCTTTGATACTGTTAATCACAACATTCTGCTTCACAGATTACGTCACACTGTTGGACTCTCTGACTCTGTTTACAACTGGTTCTCATCTTATCTTACTAAAAGAACGGAGCATGTTGCCCTGGGAGAGGCTAAATCCGCTATACACAATGTCACTTGTGGTGTTCCTCAGGCCTCTGTGCTTGGTCCGATTTTGTTTATATTGTATATGCTTCCCCTGGGCTATATCATCAGCCAGCATGGTATTTTATTTCATTGCTATGCTGATGATACTCAGCTCTACCTCAGGATAAATTCCACCTCCTCGTCTACTCTGCCATCATCCACTTTGACCATCTGTTTGGAGAAGATAAAGTCATGGATGAAGCAAAATTTCCTGCAGCTAAACAGCTCTAAGACTATTTTAGTAGGCACCCCACACCAGGTTAGGTCATCTAACATCACCAGTATTACCTTTTCTGGTCAGGATATCCCATTGTCAACATCTGTTATAAACCTTGGATATGAAAGGCTTGCAGGGTAATAAAAAATTTGTGCTGTACAATTGATTTACAAGTATTTGGTTATTCTATGATTAGCATCATAGTGGTTTAAAGTAGGCTACTATCTATACACCTTTCTGTTTTCTATACCACTTTACCTGTCCCCATGTTGTGTAGAGAAACATGGGGCCTCGAGTCTATCCAACGGAACCCAGACACTCTGGATGCGATACAAATCCATCTCAGAGAAAAGGCACACACACACCCTAATTATACTGTACACAACAGGGAAGTTGGAAATCCAAATCAGCCTACTTTGCATGTTTTTGGAATGAGCTCTGGGAAAAGCCAGAGTACATAGAGGAAACCTATGAAGCTGAGGGCGAACATTCAAACTTCATGAATGCACCATGTCTAAGATGGCTACAGTATGTTTTGGGTGGAGTGGCAGGCTGGTTATACATATAGATATCCTAATTAGTCTGTTTGTCGTTAGTTTTTAAGTAAGTAATATTGTTGACCACACCTAAATGCCATGTCAATTTTCTGACATAGTAAGGTGATGATAGTACTAAAAGTAAAATGAAAACTATAGGTGAAAAGTGTTGTTTTTACCTGTGTATATCAGTCATCAGTTCAGAGCTGATTTGAGCTGTGAGACTATGCATGTGCACATCCCTGTCTGCATATGATATACAGTATGTAGATATATAAACTGAAAAACAGTGGGAGTATTAAATATTGATCATGTGATAGTGTTGGGATTATTTCATAGGTTGTATTGTGTGTTTTTAGTGTTTTTATGTTTTAGGTTTTAGTTATACATGTAACCATGTAAATAAGTTTTTTTTTTAAATTGCTTTGTGGACTTTTTTTGTCCTGTAGATTCTTAAACATTAGCAAATAAAATAATTAACTCTGACCTATTTATGTTTCGAACAATGTCTAGTTCACATGTTGATATGTTTCCTGTTTTTAAAAAAGGGAATTCAGATTGGTGCATATTGAAATACTTAACTGAAGGAAGTTACTTCACACCCCGATGTATCTATAGAAAATTTATTTAGGAGAATTAACACAGCATTTAAGAAAATATACATTGCTGAGCAAATTTTTTTTTTATTTAAATAAACGGAAGACATGGGAACAATTTCTTTTTATTATTATGACATACTGTATGTACAGTGGAACCTCGGATTGCGAGTAATTAGTTCCACAAGACGAGCAAAGAATTTTAATTAGGTTTGACTCGGAAAACGAACAGGTCTTGGTTTTTACAAGTACCGAGTATCATGTATCATGCATGCGCTTCTTGTTTTGACGCCGAGCGTCACATAATCACAAGTGAGCCAATATTTTTTCTCTCTCTTGCACTGCGGAATTGTGGGTAATCGTCTCCCCTGCTGGGGCTTAGTGCGCTTCTCTTACTGGTATAATCAACATCCGTTCACGCGTGTACTGTTTAATATAACACTGTGACCATGTGTGTGTGTGTGTACGTAATCCAAGGTTCAACTTTTTGTATATATATAAATCTTAGAAGAAACCTTATTTCCCCTCTCATCTACTCCAACCACTCAACATTCAGCAACAAAAGGATACTGATTACAGTAATAATCACAATAATGAGTTATTGTGTCCCTTAACAAACAAAAACATGAAACTGAAACTGCTCAGGTACAGGTCCCGGATTTAAAAAAAAGCCTAACTCTTGCTAAGAAAGTCTGTCTCTTTGGAAGCAAAATATAAAGAATTGAGGCTTGGCTCATGTCTTTTGCACAGTTCTTAATTCTCTAGCAAACAGTGTTTATAAAACAAACACACAAATGAACCAGGAACAAAAACTCATTAATGAAGCAGCTTTCCTTCTAACAAACTGCTACAGCTAGAGATGGGCTGCATACATTTTAGAGAGCATCAGTTGAGTCATCAATAAATTCAAATTTTATTCCTGGAAGTAATGCGCTAATATTAAAATGAGAATGTCTCCAAAAATATTTTAATACGGTTTCCTGCCACTTTGATGATCATAGCACAAAGGAACTGGTATAAAACCCTTTGGAACATTAATTCTAATTTCAGGAGCACTTAATAAAAAATAGCTATATTACAGTCCTGCAACGATAATGCTAGTACTAAACATTATTATTTCCTTTTTAAGAGTTTGCTCTATTTCATTTTATTTCTTGAAATGAAAAAGTCATATTAAAATGCTTGCAATATACAGTTTATTTTGTTTACTAAATCCAGATGTAAAGACCCTCAAAAAAGTGTACATTTTAATGCTGATGTCGTCCTATATATTAGGATTGAGTGCAGCACATTAGCATTGAATGTTGCATGGCTTCTAAGCCAGGTCATATTTTCCTTCCAACTGTTTCATTTCCCTTTCACCATAACTTGGCTCATAATGTTCCTCCTAGTTGTTACAATGCAGCTGGTGCTATGCAGCTGATTATGTCTCATGTGCTCCATCTTCAGGCAGACAGCTGTGCTCTGTGTTTCTGAATGACTCAGAGGAGTGAACCTTTGCACTGCAGATGTGATGTTGGTGGAAAAAAATCTCAATATAACAACTGCTCTTTAAATGCAAGACTGCTTTAACCATGCATTCTCAGTAGCTTTTGAGATTTGTCGTGATGAATAAGCATGTTCATGTCACATACGTCAATAAAGATTCATACCTTAGATTGACTGCTGTAGCATCCTGTCATAATGTCGATAAATTAAATAGATGTATAGATTATTTTTTTGTTCACAGCACAACAATTATCATGTCTTGGGAAAGAAAAAAAATCATCCTGGTGGAAGCACAAATCAGTCTTTGAGTTTTTACATATTTGAGGAAAGAAAGGACATGAAACAAATTCACAGGAGGGGAAAATATAATAAAACTTAAAATATAAAGAATAAGTATAGAATATAATAATATAGAGAATTTATATCTGTACAAAGAAAGCTAGTCAATAAAGTCACTAATAGTCAGTGATTCTAATGAAATGAGCAAGGAATGTTGAAGAAACCACAAAATAAAAAAAGTCTTATTATATAATGAATATGAGACTGTCACAGTTGATTTAAATGTGGATGAATCATTTATAAAAAGATGAGACAACCAATTGAGACTTGAAGTGAAATCATCTTCATTCTACTGCCACCACATTTGGAGTACATTTTCATTTATTTATTGCTGTCTGATGCTTCAGCTGTTTTCACATTCCTTTTTTCCTTTACTGTCATTCTCTCTGTCTCTCTCTCTCACACACACACACACACACACACACACCCATCCCCATCTTGTAATTTTTTGTGGATTGCCATCTCCTCCCTAAGACCATGCAAGTTACCTCTGGGTTCTCCAGTTTTCCCCAACTCCCAAAACATGTCTCTAAGTAGAATCACTAGCCTAGGTGCAATTCTGTCTTTTGGGCAGTTTTCCCAGGGTGAGCTTCAGATCCATGATGACCCTGACTAAGATGAAGAGGTTACTGAGGATAAATGAATGTGTAATGCTATTGGGGTATACTAAAGGCCTACACTGAAATTTCTCCTCCACTCTTGAGTAACGAAATATCTTTTTCATTTCAGGTTCTGACCTTTAACAGTTCTCCTCGAGGATTCAGCTGCTGTGTTATCGAAGATTTTTCTGTAGGAGGCATTATAATAATAATAAAACTTTCTGGTACAATGTGAATTCTGAATTTTGTGGTAATATATCTATTTGCATGCTATGTTAGCTGATTTGCCTGTGTAAATTCAAAAACAAAATTTGAATATTTAAATATTTTAAAATTTTCAATATCATTAAAAAGTTATTTCAGTAATTCAGTTCGAAAAGTAAGGCTCATAAATTATATATTCATTACACATAGACTGATATATTTCAGGTTTTTATTTATTTTAATTTTGATGATTACTGCTTACAGCTAATGAAAAAACTAAATTCAGTATCTTAGAAAATTTTAATATTACTTTGGACCAATAAATACAGATTTTTAACACATAAATGTTGAACTATTGAAACATATGAACATGTACTGCACTCAATACTTGATCTGGCTCTCTTTGCATGAATTACTGCATCAACGCGGCGTGGCATGGAGGCAATCAGTCTGTGGCACTGCTGGGTGTTATGAACGCCTAGATGTCTCTGATGGTGGCCTTCAGCTCTTTTGTATTGTTGGCTCTGGTGTCTTATTGTATATCTTCCTCTTCACCATACCCCATAGATTCTCTATGGAGTTTAGGTCAGAATAATTTTTATGGTCAATTAAGCTCAGGAATACCATGGTCCATAAACCAGGGATTAGTGCTTTTGGCAGTGTGGCAGGTGGCAAGTCCTGTTGGAAAATTAAATCAGAATTTCCATAAAGCTGGTCACGAGAGAAAAGCATGAAGTGCTCTAAAACTTCCTGGTAGACGGTTGCACTGACCTTGGATCTGATAAAACACAGTGGACCAACATTAGCAAATGACATGGCTCCCCAAACAACCACTTACTGTGCAAACCTCATGCAGCCTCTCCTCTCTTTCTCCAGACTGTGAGGAATTTGTCTCACTGAACAACAATCCAGTTGTTTTTGTCCTTAGCCCAGGTAAGACGCCTCAGATGTTGTTTCTTGTTCAAGAGTGGCTTGACACAAGGAATGCGACAGCTGTAGCTCATGTCCTGGATACATCTGTGTGTGGTGGCTCTTGAAGTGACTCCAGCTGCTGTCTACTCCTTTTTAATCTCCCCCAAATTCTTGAATTAGCTTCGTTTCACAATCCACTAAAGGCTACAGTTATCCCTGTTCCCAATGCACCTTTTTCTACCACATTTTTTTTCTTCCATTCAACTTCCCATTAATGTGCCTGGATGCAGAACTCTATGAAGAGCCAACCACATTACTGCAGGAGTTCATGCAACCAGAGCCAAAACCAAGTATTGAGTGCTGTACATGTTTATACTTTTTCGTAGTCCAAGATTTCTGTGTTTAAAATCTTTTTTAAGTAATATTCTAATTTTATAAGATACAGAATTTCATTAGCTGTAAGCTACAATCATCAAAATTATAAGAAACAAACACTTGAAATATATCAGTCTATGTATAATAAATCTATATAATACATGAGTTTCGCTTTTTGAATTGAATTACTGTAATAAAGCAACTTTTTGCTGAAATTCTAATTTATTAAGATGCACCTGTATTTATGGGTATTAATACAATGTACATATGTGCACTCTGTTGATGCCAGAGTTGCAGAAAAAGTAGTCTCCTTTCACAATCCATCAAATTTTTAAACCACCCACTTGCCATAAGTTTAAACTTTATGTTGCACATACGTTAGAATTTTATAAATGAAAGTGGAAAACAATCTTTTTTTATGTAAATCTAGATTTAATATCTAGTATGCGTAAAGCTAAAGATACCTGGATTTATGTAACATCGCTTTACAGATATTCCTCTATCGCCCTGGCACAGATATCAGTTAGACTGTTTTGTGCTTGTCTGTAATATGTCAAGGAAAAGGAAATTGCTGAGTTGACATGCTGGTAGAAGAATGGTGAAAGATGGAGCACTGGCAAGAAAGCAATATGAGCTGTCTGGAAGCGTATGAAGAGAACACAAGCAGCCCATCTCTGGCCTCATATAATGATAATTCCGCTGGCTTGTCAGGAAAGAAGCGACTGGGTATTTTATTTCTCCATAAGATTGTGCATGAAATCAATACTTTCATGGCCAACTGACTGCGAGCTTGCTTCTCTACTTTTCTGTCATTTTTTCCATCCATATCTCTCTGCCTCACTTTCACTTGCTCTCTTATAGCAGATTCAAGTTTAATAAAAATGCCTCTGATTTGCATTCCAAACTTAATTTTTAAAAAACATGTAGACTGATTTAATAGGATTATCAATCGAGAAGTATTTTGTATTGGATTTGCACTTTGGGCTTTATATTTGTACAATTAGGTCTATTTCTGCCTACACAAAGGGGACGCATATAAGCTAGTCATAGATGATTAGATGAACAACTGAAAGACAGCAGTTAAGTGAAGGTCCATGGAAGGGACATAGTAAGTCATAGACATTTACGATTGTGACATTATGTGTTGTTGCTAACTAGACATATGTGACACTATGTGTTGTTGCTTAAGGTGTTGATGATGCATTGCTAAATGCATTGTAAACTAATCTTTTAGTTAGCACTCAACAACTGCTGTCTTTCAGGTGTTTTGTTATCAACAACTGAAGGACAGCAGTTAAGCAAAGGTCCATGAATGGGACATAGTACAAAATGTCTAACATACTATGACAATTTCAAATAGTCTTATTTATAGCAATAAAATAATAATTAATAATTGAGCATCAAAAGGGCAATGTAATCATGTGCTTTTCAGTCATGTTAGGTGCTTATAAGTACACTCATTAGCAAAGAATTTTACAATTTTATGGTGACTACTTCTGTTATATATATTTATCTATTTATGCTGTGAAGTGTCATACAATCCTAGCTCAGCTCAAACTAGCAAGGTTGCCAGTTAAACAAAATCTTCCAATAGATGCAAAAATTTTACAAATGTTTTCTTTTGTCCCAGGATACCGCCAAACCCAGTTCTTCAGACTGGTAGATCTCTTAATATTCTGTTTCTTCTCTCTGCTTAATTTACATACATCAGACATCATTTGGTTGAGATAGGTCATCATGCCTTCATGAATTAGGTTAGCACTGTCATTCTGGCTCCAACATCTGTCACTTTAAGTAATGACTGCCTTGACTTTCCTAAGTCAGAGCACCAGATGTTGTCTGACTCGCACGATGAGAGGATGCCAGAGTGACTAGAATGTGACAGACTGATTAAGAGAGATTCACGCAGCATGCTGCTTTGACATACTTATGGACAAGATGTTAGATGTGTAGAATACCAGATTCTGCCATGTCACCTCTGATGTGGACATGTCTTACTTTTTCTTTAAACACAGGGACTGTTGATGGCAATGAAAAGACAGATTGGTCTGAAAAGGGAATCTGAAAGCTTGAGCTGTTGCATTCTAAATGCACAACCTGGTGCGCAGTCTTCTGTAACACATATGCCCAGTGAATGAGCAATGATTTATTGTAGCATGAACTGCATAATCAGTACCATCTCTGAAAAATATTTTGTGGATGGTTTTTATACTTTGACCAGACAAGGCTTGGTTGTACAAATACACCAAAAGTAAACTTTGTTGAAGAAGGCTTAATGGCTGTATGTTAGTTCAGTTCTAAAGACTATTTATAATACTGAAATACTGGAATAAATTGAAAAGTCAAATCAATCATAATTATTCAAAGATAAATTTACTTTGAAACTCGTTCTTTGATTTTTATTTATTTATTTATTTAGTGCACTGGCAGAATATGGATGGAATGTTTTCAGTTGTGTTGCACAAAAAGCCTTTTCAATTACAAAGTTTATTGAACATTAGGGTCTTACAATTTAATAAAAAAAAATATATGTACCATTTTGTATTTAGATATATTTATCTAGGTCAATAACAAACAATGAAGCAAATGATCTCATCAAGAGAATAGATTATTGACAAATTCTACATTAAAACCCAACAATATTTATATTACTTGTAATAAATTGCAGGCTTTCGCAGTTAAATAACTACATAGGTCCATATTGTGAGTTTGATTTTTATTAGATTAATTGTGCAGCGCTATTGAACATCATGAGAAACAATTAAAGGTTAACTAAAAAGGTTAGTTTACAATGCAATTAGTTTTCATTATCACCTCGACTACTTTAGTAGTTGGCAACAAAACCGTGTCATAAATGTCTATGACTGCTGGGGGAACTGCAATAGCAGTCACCAGATGTTAGATATAATTTTTCTTGGCTTTGGCATTCTCCAAAAGTCCATCAAATGCTTTTACTTTATTCACATCAGATTGTATTATGTGCAGCCACTAGTTTCATTTCACTGATTATATGACAGAAGGAAGCCATTCAATTGTCTTTTTATGAATGCATAAAGTTTTGCTATGAAATGCAATCATTTACTGCCGTGAAAAACACCTTCAACAGTTAAAGGTGTTGTGGAAAAGAATCTCTCAAAATAAGTATGGGTGCCTGAGGAAAATAATATGCCAGATTTAGTGAAAGTCCTAAAAACATTTAAAGTGGCTGCACATTCTTCTTATATTTTTCTTATAGAATATTCAGCCATTTCATTGTATATTCAGTAAACTCACCATTTCTGTCAAGTGTTTGTCATTTTCAATGTGGATGTCTGAATATTGTTTTTTTGTTGGCCATTGGTTAATAAAAATTAAAAAAATCAAACACTCTTTAGGGAAAAACCCACATTCTGGGGGAAAAAATATTTTTAAGGTGAAACCTCACATCTAGTTTAATTAGAAATAATAGTTTGTGGTATAATGTGAATTAATTTAACAATGATTTCTGCTAATATGGAAAATATAGACATATTTCTCATAAATGTAAGAAATATGTTAAAGTTTAATTGCAATTAGCTAATTATACTGTAGATATATATAATACAAATATGACAAATATTAATAATTATGTTATGCCTACATTATATCTTTGTAATGTCAACAAATAATGTGGAAAGAGACTAACAGTGCCTGAGACATTAAGCCATGGGATTAAACACCTCAAAAGGCATGTTCGTACAGCAAGAGTAAACCTGTCCTACTGTGTTACACTTGTTCAGCCTTTCCACACCACCTGTTATTGCAAGGATTAAATTTAGCATATAGTTAATACAGAGATTTTGCAGCTTGTTCAGCAGAAAGTAACATACTATAATGAAGTTGCATGACTTTTTAAAGGTTTATCTGTGCTCACAGATGTTAATGTGCATCTATCCCTGGCAGGCAGAATGACCTCATTTCCACTTATGGATACATCTTCATCGTAGTTAGAAGCTGGTCTTCTGCATCAAAAAGCCAGCTGCAGAGTAAATATGATATGATGAGGAGGTACTTACTGAGGGGTGCTTTAGCAAACAAGCCATATTTTTACCAGTAGTACAAGTAATCATAATTAAGCCTGTGAAATTTTGGTGTAATTTTGTAAGTTATGCATTTATAATAATATAGATGCATAAAACAGGTGCAGTGAGATTTTTTTATAGTCCTTATCTCTTTGTGGCTATGTTATATTAGCCCATCACCAGACAAGTAGTATAAAGTAGCAGCTTTAGTGAGACTGAAACCCATTGCACTCCTAGCATTTCTTTTCTCCAATCATGTTAATCCAGCCGAATGTGTTTTAATGTTTTAATGCAAAACACAAAACATGGCAAAATGAAAAATCTGGTCGGGAATTGTGACATTTAGTTCATGCTTTTAATACATATTACATCTGTTTAAACATTATATTTACATACACAGTATGATTTGGGAGGAAAGTCCTATCTGTACAGTATAACTGTATAGTACTATACTTATATACTTATCTACTGTATACTTATCTATAACTGACCACAACAATAAAATGAATTTACACCAAACTTTAGAGTTACAGTTAGACTGTAAATATAATTCCAACAAAGGATAAAATTTACAAGAGGAATTTTATAAAAACGCATGAAAAAAAAATATCAAAAATATATATTCATGTATAGGCTAATAGATAAATCTATTGATATATACCAAAAGATATATGTTGTGTACCTAGGTTTTTAATTCATGAATTCAAACATATAAACTTGTAAACAGAGTCAAACTGGTCATAATTTTATGACCACACAGGCAAATTCTTACATTTGTGAAAAGTTATTAAAATTTGGAAAGTTGCAAGTTTTCACCTTCCGCAAATGGTATAGTTATCACGTTTGTGGGAAATGTATTGCATTTGTGGGGTTATTATAATAAAAGATGGAGATCTATTTTCTGTTCATGGGCTGTTGTAATGTTGGTGGGTGTTACACTTGAACACACCCTCTGAGAAAATGTTGCAGTGAAGGCAGCTAAGGAAGGCAGTCCTGCTTAGCTAACAGGTTAGGCTATAAAAACATTTCCAGAAGAAACATTTACCTTTTTGAGCTGTTGAATAACATTAAAGCTTGCTTTGCTTCCTTTTAATTTTCATTAGTAAATTATCAGCAGCTTTTACAGTAGTAAATGTTTACCACGCCTTATATTTTATTTATTAATTAGATATTTCATTTGTTTTTGTTGGTTCTTTTGCATGACACGTGCTTTACCGGTGATAGAATATTCAAAAATTTCAAAGTAGGGTGAATGTTCTTTTCCTAGCTCTGTTAGGGCATTGGAACTTATATTCTATTTTAGTTCCACAACCAAAACTGTATAACACAAGGCATACTGTTCCAGATAGATAGATGGATAGATGGATGGATGGATGGATAGATAGATGACTAGTGGGAGGTCCCAGGTTCAAACCCCAGCACCACCAAGTTGCTCCTGTTGGACCCTTCACCAAGGCCCTTAACCCTCAACTGCTCAGATGGATAATGGGATTTAATGTAAGTTGCTTTGGATAACGGTGTCTGCCAAATGATATAAATATATATTTTTTTTTAAATGTAAGGGTGTGTTTGTGTGTCCTGCAATAAGTTAGCACCCCATGCAGAGTGCCCCCCCTGCCATTGGCACCCTGTGATAGGCTCCAGGACCTCTACAACCCTGCATAGGATAACAAATGGATTAAATATTTGATCTAGTATAAGCAGGATAGAAAATGAATTAAATATTTGGTCTCGTTCACATTTAACACTAGACATAAAACATTTAATTTATAAATATTGAAGTTTGGATTAGCCTGCAGCACGGTGGTGTAGTGGTTAGCCCTGTCGCCTTGCACCTCCAGGGTCCAGGTTTAATTCTGGGCCAGGCTCGATTCCTGTCTCTGTGTGCATGGAGTTTACATGTTCTCCCTGTGCTTGGTGGGTTTCCTCCGAGTACTCCGGTTTCCTCTCACAGTCCAAAGACATGTAGGTTAGGTTAATTGGTGTTCTCAAATTGCCCATAGAGTGTGAATGAGTGTGTGTGTGTGTGTGCCCGGCGATGGATTGGCACCCTGTTCAGGTTGTACCCTGCCTCGTGCTCTAAGCCTCCTGGGATAGGCTCCAGGTCCCCGCGACCCTAAATACAGGATTAAGCGATATAGAAAATGAGTGAGAGAAGATGAGGATTTGCCTGTCATGTCACATCCTTTGAATGTTTCCATTTATTAAAGCCTAATAATTTTCTTTGGCAGGTCGATTGTTACCAGAATTATACATGTGTATTATACTGGTCAATTTTCATACAGTATTTACAAAGGCAAATCACTTCTTATAATACATAGAAAAAAACTTATGCAAAGTACATTAAGCACCATGATAAAACTGGCTCTCATAAAGACCATATCAGACCATCTTGGAGTTACCAGCCTAAAAAATTACCAATTAGCAGTACCTCAGATTAGAGACGTTATAAAGACTTAACAGAGAATAAGTAGCAGATACATCTCATAATCAACTGTTCAAAGCAGATTATTGCATATTATGGATGCCATTGTTTTACAATTGTAGAGAGTGAGAGGGAAATGTACATGCATTTGAGATCAATATTTAAATTTTATGTTTCAGAACATTTTAAAAAACATGGATGACTGAACTCAATGACCATAGCTACTCACAAAACCATGATTAATGAACATATATTAACATAATAACACGCTTCTTGCTGACTCTGATGCATGAATAAAATCACAGGAAAAAAAACAGACCTACATTAAATGTTACAGGTCATTGCTGAAATACAACTTTAATCATTTTAGTGCTTCAGCATAGGTACAGCAGCTATCTGAGCGCAGTCTAATGAATAAAATAGACAATGCCACAGATCTCCTGAGAAAACGTGCCTCTGGATGACCCACCAGACAAAAAAATGTCTGTAGTATTGTCTGGGGAAATACATGGCACATTTAAAGAGTAACAAGCAAGTGCTAATGTCTTCCTGTGATGGAAAAGGACAGAGCCTGCAGTTCTTAGTGCACTTAAAAAGGAATTAGAGAATAAAAGCCAAGCAAAGGGAAAATAGACAAAAAATAATAGGGGCATAAACTAAGAACAAAATTTTCATCATGTCCTCAGGGTAGTCATATTCATGACCCAAAAAGGCTTAACTTATTTAAATCACTATTTTACATAAAAGTGTCACTAGCCTTTAGAACTCACTGCCCTGAACTGATCTACATTGTTTCTCCTCCCAGTACACCTGTTCTATCTAATCAGGAAGTTCTGAAGCCCTCTAATGAGCAGGCTAGTTGTGCTAGGGTAGTAGAAGCTTCAAAAAGTACCAGACACTGAATCACACTAGGCCTAGAGTGTCTCTGAAAAAAAAAAAAAAAAAAATTGTAGCCATCGCTGTGACTCTAAAATAAATGATCTCATTAGCACCAGCAGTCTAGAATCCCACAGTATAATGACAAATAAAACCTCCCAAGTCAGAGAGATATCAGCCAACACACTCAAACATTCATTGTTTCTCAAATTACTGACACAGTAAATATGTCCTCTTTAAAGAATGAAGACGTCATATCAGTTGTACATTATAATGTGCTGATTATCCGACAAATTATTTTGGTTGTGAATTTGAAGCATTTTTAATGTGAAACCCTTTTTTTTAATGGTTGCTTACTAGCACCCATTTCTGGACTTCATGTGACAACTTGGAATACTAAGAATCAGGCAAAAGCTGACTGGCACTGACATTTCTTTTTTAGGGGTTGTTCTGCCATTACAAGTCTTATTTAGCTAACAAGTTGTGCACACCCCAAAACAATGTATCACAGCTTGCTGCATATGTGGCTGAATAGTTTCAGACTGCTAAGAGTGCCCATGCTGACCCCTGACCACTCCCAAAAACACAAACAATGGATATGACAGAAGTGGAACAAAGTGGCCTGGGCAGATTAATCATGTTTTCTTTTTCATCACATGGAGATCCAGGTGCATATGCCCTGCTTACCCAGGGAGAAAAACAGTACCAGGACCCCAGCAGAGGCAGTGTAATGCTCTGGATAATGTTCTACTGGGAATCCTTGGGTTTTGACATTTATGTACTGTGCATGTTATTTATACCACACATGCCACCTTGCTAAACATTGTTGCAGACCAAGTACATGCCTTCTTAGCAACAGTATCCCCTAATAGAAGTGGCCTCTTTTATTTAATAATGTACCCTGCCACACTGCAAAATGATTCAGGAATGGTTTGAGAAACATGACAAAAGGTGCAAGGTGTTGACGTGATCTTTAAATTTGCCAATTACTTGACTGTTATTTCATTTACATTTACATTTGGGCATTTGGCAAATGCTCTTATTCAGAGCGACTTTCAAAAAGTGCTTTGGAGTTTTTGTCATTGGGTAAATACTTACACTGGATTACTAGATTACTAACTAAGTGCAATTAGTCAAATACAATTAGGAAGGGGATTTTTTTTTAATGGGGAGGAGGGGGGTAGTCCAAGATTTGTTATTTATTTAAATATTTTTTATTTACTTAATATATTTAAAATATATAAATATGGCTATATAAATATATATATAAATATGTAAACATTATTAAAATATATTTATATATTTAAATATTTAAATATTCCATTCCAGGTTAACTGAAAGACAGCATATAATTTTAATAAAAGCCAATTCTAGGGACCACCACTAGAGATCGCTGTTTTTCATTTGGTAGTTTTTGTTGGCTGACTCAGTTTCCCAGAAGGCACCTCGGTCAGGTGATGCGAGTGCACACCTGAGCCAAGGTAGCCATTAATCCAACTATAAATAGCTGTTTAGTCTGGGAAACTGGGTCGAGCATTATTAGTTAAAACTTTTGTGATTTATGTGGGCATTTTTATTTTTTGTTTAGTTCTTTGTTTAGTTTATAATTTGATTTACGTTCTGTTGACTTGGGCTCTCATATTGGCAATGTTTTCTGTGTATGTTTTGTGTGTCTATGTTGGTGGAGCTGATTCAGTCATGTCATGTGTGGTGTTGAGTATTGTGGTTGTTGTCCCCCTGTTTTCTTGTGTGTTTAGCTAGAGCAGGTAAGTAGATATGAGTGTGTTTAGCTAAAATCTATGTTGAGCTAACTAGCATACTTCTAGCCATAGCCCCTTTGTGTGTTTTAGCCATTCTGTGTTTCCTGCCTCCCTGGTTTCCCAGTGAGCCAAGCCTTTGAGTGTCTCCTAGCCTAGCCACTGGGTATCCTCCGTCTCTGTGTTTCTGTGCCCCAATTCCCTAGTGTTGTGTTGAGCTATTAGGTAAGTGTAGCTTAGTGCATGTCGGGCTAAAGACATGCTTAGCTAGATGAATGTGTAGCTAACTGCCATAGTTAACTACTTTTAACCATGTTTAGCTAAAAGCCATGTCTAGCTGATTCCCATGTCTTTAGCCCTAGTCCCGTCTCTCTCCTTGTCTCTCGTCTCTACGTGTCCCTCCTTGTCTCCCGTCTCGTCGGGGGTCTAGTCTCGTCATGTGTCCTATTTCAGCTCCCCGCGTAGTTTTTGTGTCCTGTCACGTATTTCGTCCTTCTGCCTGTTTCGCCACAGGACGTGTGTTAGGCGCCGGACGTTTGTTAGGCACCCTTCAGCCTGTGTTTCGCTACCAATCTTAAACGTAGTGTAACAGGCATTAGTGCCTGTTGGTGTCCCTTTGTCTGTGTCCTGCCAGAGAGCCCATGTTTAACCCCATGCTATTAAGTATTGTAGATCACCGGGCATAGATTATAAGTTCTTAATAATTATGTTTATTGAGATTATAGGAAATGGCAAGTAAACACAATTCTTGTTTCTACGTTTTCCATTAAATCTATTTACTAAAAAAAATTAGGAACAAAATATAAAGGATTACACACGTATGTGTTTTGCTCATAGCGTGATCCACACTGATCCCTTTAGTCACAGGTCCAGGCATGGCATTTCATGGAACAGAGTTTTTTCTGGAATCGGTGTTATTAAATAAACAGATAACTCCTTGTTCTTTAAGAAGCAACCTCCATGCTAAGTCTACATATACAAGCTAATGTTTAGATAGAGCTGAACTGAATGGACAGAGTGCACAGATAGAGCTGCTTTTTGCTTATTAAACTAGTGGGTTATTTTTGTTAAACTTTTAATTTGATTAACATTGAACTCATGTACTCTTCTATTCGTCAAACTTGCTCCTTGTTTTCTTTATCTCAGCAAACACATAGTATAGATCATTTTAAAGTAAAGTGAAATATTTCTGCATTGGATAACATTAGGTTTTCTAAAATTGGAAAATTTCTAAAAATATAAAAGTGCGAAAACATGATTTTGGTCAATATCTGACTGTTCATAATTTTGGCTGTTTGCCATTTGAGGGAACATCTCATAGGTTTTAAAAGATCACCACAGATATAAAAACAGATATGGTAAAACAGATATATCAATATATAAAAACTACACAAGGCCATATTTATTAATTTATGTAGTTATTTATTTTGGAGTGAAGATGTTATCTGCGCTTTTTCCATCTCCATTGGTAGGTGACATTAAGTTCAGCCCTTCAGTGTACTCTTGGTTACAGAAAGCCGTGTTTCTGTCTTTATGTAAAAAACAGAAAAAGGAAAACGGATGGCGATGGGTCAGAGAGAGATTACCATAAGAGGAAGTGAGAAGAACAACATGCGTACTACGATAAAAAAGTGCATGAGCTGTTGGTGCTGTGGCAGAAATCCGAAAAAGATAGAGAAGCAGTGAAATAGAAAAGGGTCAGAGATAAGAGGACAAAAAGAACGCACAACACACACATACACACACCTCTATGCTGCAGTGTCAGAAAACAAGTAACAAAGCACAGGTATCCTGCAGTCCTATGTTGTTGGCTCTGATTTTTTAGGTGTCATTTATTGTATTCTATACAACGTCTAATCTATTGAATCACATTGTGGAAATGAGGGGGGGGGGTGTAAGGGCATTGAGTGTAAAATCCTGCATGAAAATCATAAAAGTATGGATTGAATGATCCACTGCTGCAACCACTAAAGTGCAACAACGTAGAAGAGCTCCTATTCTTACTTGTTGTTTGCGTTTATTTTATGTCAGCCAGGCAAATTGTTAAGATCATGTTTTAGCGTTTTTTGTTGTATTTGGAGCAGGGTTATGAGTTAAAATGTGTCTTGGTAATAATGAACGTATCTTGCTATGCTACCACATTAGCCACACATTTAAATCAGCTACTAAACAGGGCCCGGTTTCTCGAAAGCTTCTTATCGCTAAGTAGTTTTTAAGTTGTACCCTAACCTCTCTCTCAACTTTATGGCGCATTTCCCGTAACATTCGTATGCTAAGTATCTCTTAGGTAAGTCACACGTTCGTAAGGTTTGTCTGCAAAACTTCAGCCCTTTTCATATTTTGCCTAAGGTGGCTATTTAAAAAAAAAAAAAGTTTTGACATCCAAGGCAACAGATTATGGATCTTCTTGACCTGTTGAGACCTGCGCTTGCCAGGCCAACGCGTCGGACTTAAGCTCTACGTCCCAATGTCTGGCTGCTTGCTGCTTTTTGTTTAAAATATGTTTCATTGATCATTAGCCATCATTTATGACTGGATGAACTTTTCTTTTGACACGTTTTATTTTATGATGGAATTTGATTAGGTTTATGAGAAAATAAACTTGGGAGTTTCAAACCCCGCATCTATTTCTTTTTTTGCGTGGTTGTAGCTTAGTACACCTATCTCACCTACGCGGTTTGACTCGCTGTGAGATGCAGTGTTATACCACTATCCCCGAAAAAACGCGGTTTTGCGCGGTGGCTGTAAGTAGGGTTCATCTACTGTTTACATCTACAGTTTTTGCGTTGTGATTACGTTTCCATCTTTCCATGAGAAAAATTAAAATTAAACATGACAAAAAATCGCGCTGAATCATGATGAACCGCGTAGGTGACATAGGGGTATTAAACCTCTACTCTGGCATCTCATCGTATTCATTTCATAAGTGCGCTTTACAACCCCAACCACTGGCATGCTTTACATTGTTTCTGAAGCTGGTGAAGAGGGTTGTTACCTGTTTGTCAATCAACTATGATTGTATACCTGGTTCGTTTTACCGCCACTATAGGTTATATGAAAATATTAGCGACAGTTTGGTGATTTAATTTATATATTTGTCTATTATGGCATGCTACTGATAAGTTAACCCATGTCGAAATAAACATTATTGGAAGAATTTAGTGTAGTGTTTAATTTGCATAGAAAGTGTACCGTCCTTCTTAACGCTGTCATGCAAAAGAAGTCAAAAATCTTTTGCATGATTCCTGAGCAACCAATGTCAGCTAATTCAGTTGTACCTTTACTGTAGACAGCACCTTAAGTAAGAGGCAGCGACTTAAGAAGACTCCAAAGGGACAGTTCGAGAAACACACTTAGAAAAGTTATCACTTTACTTAAGATATATCTTAAGAGTCTTCTTAGCTCGCTAAGAGTGTGTGTTATCGAGAAACCGTGCCCTGAGCTTAAGCGATAGTCTTAAAGAGTTATATGGATGATTGGATCACTGTCCAGAGAACTTACAAAGGTGACTGAATGCTGTTATACATTGAAAAAAATATAGCCTCACTTTTCACAAGAAAATTAATTTAAGGAAAAACTAGCACTATTACAATCTTTAAAACAGACCACTCTAAAATTAAAATGTAATAACGTGTATTTTGGTATTATACCAAACAACTTGGAAGGAGAGCATCCTGAGATATAAAAGGGCTCTGAGTGCTGCCAGATCTTTGTATCTCTCAACTCAGTAGATACGAGAAAAAATAATACCAGATTCTTATTTAATACTGACGCAGAATAAGACCACATCATATAAACATGCACACCAATAACATGTAGTAGTGAAAACTTAATCATTCTTTTAATTGCAAACTTGAAAATATTAGGCAAACATTTCAGACTCTAAATTTAAAGCCAGAAAATTGGATAAATAATTCTGTAGGTCATAATCCAGGCATATAATATCAGCAATTCCTGTTTAAGAGAGTGAATTAATATTATTTATTTCCTCGGTATAATTGCCAAAATGTGTACTAGAGCCAGTATTATTTCAAAAAAAATGATTCCAGAAGTAATTGAACACCTTTTAAAAGTAATGTTATTCTCCCAGCTCTGGCTATGTACATAAATCCTTTAAACAAGCAGCTATCAAACCACTGATTAAGAAACCTGACGCCTGTCAACTTTAAATAAATAAATAAATAAATAAATAAATAAAAACATTTATATCCAGAATATCTAATCCTTTCAAACAGCATCCATTGTTAAAAGCACTATTCGAATAAAATTAAATTAAACTGAATTATTTAATGATT
This sequence comes from Clarias gariepinus, assembly GCF_024256425.1. Taxonomy (NCBI): domain Eukaryota; kingdom Metazoa; phylum Chordata; class Actinopteri; order Siluriformes; family Clariidae; genus Clarias; species Clarias gariepinus. The sequence goes on along the minus strand of NC_071113.1, from coordinate 19,596,850 downwards.
TAAATAACCTCCCCTGATCCCAATTTAATTGGTGCTATTATAGTGTTACCACAGTTCATACCTATTTTAATTTAATCAGTTACAGGACCTGGACTATTACAAAAAGCCTGATCACTGCATTGACTGTAATTGTTAATGAAGAGAGAGAACAACAGTATCATGGCCAATCAGCATATTTTGTGAACACCTGCATCCATGCGCAAACAGCAGCAGGCTATGTTCACAAAATACCAAAGGGAAACATCTGTGTCTATTCAGTGAGCATAAAATGTGATTTAAGAGAACCCCTTTCATTACATTTCCCTAAACACCACAGCCTGTGCCATTTTATTCTGTTTCTGCAACCATAACCATGTACTGAAACTGTTCATTACCTGACTCGGTGTGTTTAAAAATGGGACAGAATATAAATGTCGACTGAGGTCATTGAACATAACTTGACTGTTAGAAGACCTTTGGTGCATCTTTTGATTAAAAGGCTGATTTCTCTGAAGCAGGAATACAGCTTCACATTCAGTACCATTGACTCTGGGCTGCCACAGTTACAGCTAATTAGAGTTGTAGATTATAGTTGTTTGTGAACATTCAAGACACTATTTATGAAATAATGTCTACTGCAAAAAACACTGTAGGGTATGCTGGAATGTGTGCAAATGCAATTGGGCATGACCATTTTATCTCTTCTACAGGGAAGGGCAACAGGCCGTAAAGCCTCATCTACTGGATGTCATCCTTTGCCAGACTGTGTGGAAAAATATTCCTGTGCATGATGGATCCATCCCCGAATTGAATCAACTGAAATTTTCCCATGTTTCTTCCATGACTTGCAGGAGGTTCTCTTTTTGATAGGAGTTGCAGTGAAAAACTTCCCCTTGCCATGCAGAAAAAAATCACTCAATAGAGTCAAGAAATGGGACGTATGAAGGGAGAAACAGCAGTGGAAATCTAAGGTGACTACTGAACCATCTATGTTCCAGTGACGCACAATGGAAATAAATGATGTCCCAAATGATGCCGTTTTTTTTCCTGCCTCCCTATCTCCCCATTCTCATGGTGACAAATTTGAGTAGCAAGATCATCCAGGGATGTAAATAGATGTGTTGTATTTTATGGGTCTAGTGTTGCATGATAATGGAGGCAATGCCATGCTCGCTAATGGCAGCACACAGAGATACATTAATTCCCCACTGTCTGGGGATCTCAGTAAATATTCTTTACCCAATGACATTTCTCATCTGTTTGGTTCGGTTAAATCCTGCCTTATCCATTAAAAAAATATATATTTAAATGGGTCAGCAAAGGCATCAGACTGAAACATTTTAGTATATACCTTCTACACTGAGTCCTGTATTTTGTAAATTCTGTATGTTATTCACATTGTTGAATGTATACAGTAAATATGAGGTATTATGGTATTCTGCAATATACAAGCTGAAGGTCTGTTTCTATTGCATATTTTACACTGGATTTTAAATAAGACAAAGAACACGTCAAACATAAAACATTGCTTGATTTTTTCCCCACTTCTGTCTAGTACTTGCTAAATTGTTGATAGTCCAATATAAAAAATTCCTTAAAATAATCCCTGATGTCATTTGATTTTTACAGCGGCACTATGGTGTAGTGGTTAGCATTGTTGCCTTGCACCTCCAGGGTCTGGGTTTGCGTCCTGGCCAGGTTAAATTCCTATCTCTTTGTGCATGGAGTTTGCATGTTCTCCCCATGCTTGGTGGATTTGCTCTGGGTACTCTGGTTTCCACAGTCCAAACCCTGCAGATTAGACTAATTGGCATTCCCAAATTTGGTACCCTGTAATGGATTGGCACCCTGTCCAGGGTGTACCCTGCCTCATACCCTAAGTCTCCTGGGATTGACTCCTCACGACCTTGAATACAGGATAAAGCGGTATAGACAATGACGAGGTGATTTTTTTTTCTTTAGTTTAATGCAAATGTTTATCATTGTTAGCGATGGCCATATTTACAATGGCTGTTTCTTGTAAGTCTATTTTAAATATTGTTTTTATTATTCAGAAAAAATTTTATCTACTGACAACTGAATGAAGCAACTGGAGGCTTTGTCATAAGTGTTGAAAAGTTATAAAGTTATAACTATAATATGCTAATAATTGTCTTGTTTAATTCTTGTTTTCTTGTTTAAATTCACCACCCTTTACAATACCTATTGCTTTAAACTACAGGCTGAAATGCAGTAATAATGCAGTCATTAATTTAAAGTTATTTAATAAAGTATTTGTCCACTGGCAAATCTTTTTCTCATCCTTCTATACCATAGATAAAGTCATAGAAGATTTGCGACCTTTGAGGCAACATGGCATTTTATTCAGTCAGTGGAAAGGTTTGAACCATTTCTTGTCAGAGTCAAGGACAAAGTTGTTGTATCCCTTTGTGCACACTATTAATTAATTGGAGATAATCTGCATGGAAAATGAATGTGCGCAGCCTCTTAGACATATTTAATTAACCAAGCTCATACGCCAAGGGAAAGGCCTATAATTAAATAGAATTGTTGGTTTGGGTTTTAAGTGCATACTTAAGCAGTTGTGCATATAAAAGATTGCATAAAGATGGGGGAAACAGACGGGGGGGGGGGACATGAAACCAATATATTCACTAAGAAAGCAAGCGGGAGAGATGGAAGTGTTTGTTGTCCTAGATTTTCTGCTCAATGAAAGTGTCAGCCTTTGTTGCATTTTTTTTTTTATTACAACTTTTACTCAAATGTCATATAGCTGCCTGCTGGTTAACACTAATTTGATATAGTGATACATTATGTCGTGTGCGTGTGCGTGTGTGTGTGTGTGTGCACATCATACAGACATTTTCTTTCTGTTCCATTAAATTGTCCATGCTCTGTTGAGTTGCACTTGTCTAGGTTAATTCAATACAGTACTAATAAAGAGTAATGAATCCATCCAACAGATGATAATTATGGTATTAAAATGCAAATGCTTAATTTTAGTTAATTGTAATACATCACATGTAATCAGTCACAACAGCGTATTCTGCTGTCAGAATTTCCTTAAATGGCTTTCTGTTTGTTACACAAGTAAAATAACATATCTTGGGCAATTAAGCTTATGTTAACAATTATGTTTATCTAGACAAATGAACATTGTAAATGCAATAAATAAGTATTATGGTACTGAAACTTGTTTGGTAAATGTATGCACCAGGAAACACATTTTACGAACACTTTCCACTATATACAACATAGCACCCTATAGGTTTAAAGTCTTGGCTCAGGAAACAGTAAATGCAACCAAAAAAGATGACATGCTTTCTATAAAGCCAACAAAAAAAAAGATTTGCCAACTAATATATATATATATATATATATATTTTTTTTTTTTTTTTTTTTTTTTTTTTTTTTTAATTATTATATGTGATTGGGGGGCACATGGTGTATTATGATGGTAAGCACTGAGGCATTGCACCCCCGGGGTTTAGGGTTTGATTCCCGCCTTGGGTCTGTGCGCATGGAGTTTGCATGTTCTCCTCCTGCTTTGTGGTTCTTCCAGGCGTTCAATTCTATCCAGAGTACTGTAGGCTAATTGCCAGTCCCAAATTGCCCATAGTGTATACATCTGTGTTCAAGCCTTAAGTATCCTAGGATAGGCTCCAGACCTTTCATGACCCCCTAAAGTATAAGCAGTAGAAATGGAGATGAATGTGTATGAAAATGTTTATGACTGTTCCTTGTAATTTAAAGCGATTTTATAAGGCAACAATTTAGGTAATAATTTAATCAAGGCCAAGTCTCCACACTCCATACACTGCACAAGCTTTTGAAAATACAATACAATAAACAGCTCAGCCTAGCTTTTTTTGCCTACTATATTAAAAGTTTGAGTATTGATGCCTCTCTGAATAATTAATGAATCTCCTTAGACTCCTTTTCATAAATACAGGTTTATAAGGAAATAAAGTAAGCTTTTTGTTTTAGACTCACAAAGACAAGGAGTTTCAAGATATTGGGCAATGTTAAGGCGCATACAGTGTTTTCAATATATTCACTAAGAAAGCAAGAGGGAGAAATGGAAGTGTTTTTTGCCTTAGATTTCCTGCTTAGTGAAAGTGTCAGCTTTTGTTTCATTTTTTAAATTATTATTACAACTTTTACTCATATGTCATATAGCTGCCTGCTGGTTAACACCTAGTGTCAATCCCACATCATGACACTTCACATATCAGACCTTTTATTTAAACAGTCTCCTAAACTAAAATAAGAGACACAATCTACATGAGTTCAGGGTTGGGTTTTGTGGACATGCCCAGGGACATCAGGACACTTTGTATATATTTTTTTTTATTTAAAGCTCAATAAGCTTTTTTGAACTTATATTTGTCATAAATATCACAGGACAAATAAGCCAGCAGCTATGCAAAAACTATTTGGTCTTCAGTAGTAAATGAAGCCATGGACCAATATTGCCTATCCAGTTAAGGGTCACAGGAAGCCAGGAGCCTATCCCAGGGGACTTACTGCACTAGGTGGGGTGTTCCCTGCATGGGGTGCACATGCAGATACACACTCACACACATATTCACACATTACTGCAATTTGGAAACATACATTGGACTGTGGATGGTACCTGGAGTACCCACTGATGCGCAAATCAAACATTCTGTCCTGTGTGTGTGTGTGTTTTTGTGTTATTATTATTGTGTAAGTTATTACTGTGTATATTTGCATTTCTTCAGTCAGCTCAAAGTACAGTACTTATTTTAAAAACAGTCGTAGCTATTTCCTTTTATTGTGGCTTTTAGTACAGCTGCATGTTTCTGCTCTGACTAATTGCAGCCTACACACTGAGTGACTTCAGAATTCCATTTCTCCAATTTTGCCTCTGCTTATGAGGGTGGGGAATGACTTTGTAAAATAAGGCGCTAATGCTTGATTGTTAAATATTTAGAGTGCTCTTATACTAAGTGGCATGCTGGTGCATGAAGGGAAATAAGGGAGTCAAACTCCACTGAAGCAACAAAAATCTTCCCCTTTTCAAAGCTCATCAGTAATTAGGAGGCATAATACATTTGCTAGGATCCATTTGAAGACGATTCAGCATGGAGTATAATTGAAGTAATTCGACAACCCATTTTTAGATTCAATTTGTTCCTTTTCAATGAGTGAACCATTGCACAGATTCAGAGTGAGGTATGTTTTTATATATATATATATGTGTGTGTGTGTGTGTCTGTGTGTGTGTGTGATCTAGCAAATTTGTTTAGCGTCATTTACTAATCTACAAGTATGTGATCATCCAAAGTGGTAATTGCACTGTGGGTAAAATTTACCCACAAAGGAGCCAGTTTTCCAAATATATTATGCCTAAGCTTAATATCTAGGAAATCATCTGAAAGCATTTCACATGTTTAACTTCATCTTGCTCCAAAACCATATTCGTATATATGTTTGTTCTTTAATCTTGAAAAAGAATGATAATTTCTCTGACCTGGCTTATAAACACTTGACATTATGGGTTAATGGACACACATACCCCTGAGCAAGGGATCGCTCTTCCTAGTTATCTTCTTATCCAAAAGACAAATCATGCGGTCTTCACTTTCCATCCTCTCTCCCTAAGGTCTGATAACGTTCTCTAGAAAGCAATTAACACCCTTGTCCATTAATTGCATGTGGAAATTTATGCATTGTAGCACAAGTAAAAAACAAAATCAGTCACTTTAATCAAGTTTTAGCAACTGGGGAGGCAGTCATGATTCGCTCGATCGAGATGTCACCAGAGATTCATTTACTGCCATCCCCTCCTCCTCTTTCTTGTAGACCCACTAACTGTCCTGAAGAAAATGAGAGTATTCGTCAGCGCTCCCATGAGGAAGGGACGACAGTAGAGATGAAACAGCCTCCTATGCAGCCAACTGAGTTGACCAGGTCCCACTTGTCACTCTAATTAGTTTTGGTTCACCGCCGCAGGCCTGCGCTGCAGCTCTTTATTACAGCAGTCACTCCAGGAGGAGCAAAACCACACAATCTATACTAAAAAGATCTGCACAAACAGACACAGTTGGCAAAGAGGGGGTGGAAGTGAAGAGGTGGATTCTTAGGGAAGCACTAGGGATAGTAGAGGTGAAGCGTGCTGAACTAAATTGAGAAAGATATGTAATGAGTTACTGAAAGATGGAATCGTGGAGTTATAGAAATGTGGAAAGATTGAGATGGGGGAAGTAAGAAGCAAAAGAAGGTAGACAGAAAAGGGCGTTCTGAGTAACTCCTTGATCTTTCCCACATCAAAGATCTGTGAAAAGAAAACAAGCTCTCTCTTTCACTTTTTCCGCACTTTTTTTTACATGAAAACTACAAATGCTCACATTCATGCCTCAATTAGATTGTTCCCACATGCTGACAACAGAATCTATTAAACTATCACACTTCACAGCATTTACCAAAAGCAATATCTTGCAAAGGTCACATACAAAATAGCGATATTTGCATGATTTGTCAGCTGCATTCACTACTGCGTTTGCCTTCTAGACTTACACAGACAAGTAAGTAATGCAAATGCTTTGATAATGTCATAAAAAAACATACTATATGAAATACATTTGAAGTCATGAAGCGAAAATACGAATTTAGAGCTTAATAGATAAGTTAAAATGTGTCTTTTTAGATCTCCATTTTTAGTGTGCACTGCCACACTGCCACTGCCAAAAATTTACTAGATGCAATTCCTGGAAAGAATTGTGAAGTAAGTGTATGTGGATATATCCCATTTTTTTTAGGCAAAACTGATTCAGTGTGTGACCACTCTAAAAACCCTGTTATAGTCTGTGGAGCTATTTTTGCAGTGAATTCAGGTCCTTTTTTGAAAGGGTTAATTATTTTGGATTGACATGATCTGTACCAGAGTAGTAGAGTTTATCAAGCTTTTTGATTTGACGTGTCTTGGTATCAGAAAAACAAGCTGGGAGTCAGGAGAGCAGAGGTTGAGATTGCTTCATTGCACTTGGGAGACCCAGACCAAAGGTTTTGCAATAAGTTTTTTGGAGGCACTTGCAAAATTGATGGTGGTATGGCCACCTTGTCTCATAACAAATAAATGGGAATTTTGGGGAAATCGTTTCCTCAGAAATCGGATTCCTCAGAAAAGTAGTGGGGAAGAGGGCTTAGTATTACCTGCATTAATAAGTCTTTGTACTTTGGAGATAACTTTCCAAAGCTGGCAAGTTGGCATGCAGGCACGAGGCTGGCAAATGATGGTGGCGGGCAGAGTGGCAGAGTGGGCCCACATGGGCAGCGGCTCCTGCATGCTCCCTCTTTGCCGACTGGCCAACTGGCCCATTCTAGCTTTCCTTGGCCATGGACACAGACGTGTGCCCCTTGTGCTTTTAACCATTGACATTCAGGAGACTTACATGGTTGTATTTTATTTTAATAATCCTGACTAAACTCATGGAGAGTCTGATATTTAATATGTGTATTTTTTGTATGTTTAAGTCATATTTTAGTGATTTAGTACGGTATTGCAGAAGGATCTTCAATGTCTCCCTGTATGGAAGGTGGTATACACTGCTAGCATACTTTAATATTTTAAACTTTTATCAAGGATGCAGACAAAAAAATCTAAAAAAAAAAAAAAAAAAAAAAGCAATTTATTTTTAGGCCCAAAGAGTGAAAAAAATAAACACAAATAAATAAATAAATAAATAGGGTGGCAACAAAATGGAAATAACTTTTATTATTTGTGATAAACCAAAAATGTTGTTTCTTTCAAAGTTGCCAGGTCTGCCTTTCGATGCTGAATTTGTTTAGGTGGAATTGAAGAAAATGTAAACATATCTGTCTTCTTTTTTTAATTTATACAAATATCTGAGCAGCCAGAGTTGTTTATGAATATAATAATGAAGTACAGTAATGTCCAATGTTTTAAAATCCTAAAGACAGAATATAATGTCACATTGCAGATCCAAAACTGCACTCTATCCACTACTCAGAGACCAATTTGGTGAGTTTTGTCTCTTTGTAGTCATGTCTAAAAGCATAGTGGGGGAAAATGTAACGCACAAGGTTTATGTCCTCATAATGAACTTCAAACATCTTTTGCTATTTATAGGGAATGGGATATATGGGCACCATTTTAAACACATACTGTTGAGCTGCTGTATGGTTTCTCACACATTTTCTTTGCTGCTTGGTTTCTCTCTGTCTCTGTCTCACTCTCGCACACATAGTCTACACACATGCAGTAAATATGCAAGGACAAATTTCCTGCTCCAGACTTCACTTTTTTCTCTGTCCTCCTTTCTGCAGTTATAAATGAGATATAACAGTGTGCTTTCATCACCATTTGTGCGATGTGACATCAATACAAAAACCCAACAAATGCTTTCACTTGTCATGAATCAATTGATTTCCATGCACCATGGTTGCCATGGTAATTGAGGGTTTTTAGAAAAGAGAAAGGATTATGGTTGAATTATTAGGTGATTATAATGGGTAGTCATGAGCAGTTTAAACCATTTTTAATGGATGAAGTCCACATCCATTTATTCCAATCCAGTTTACTTCAGTAAGTGTACTAATTCTAATTCTCAGAACATTGTAGTCCAGTTTCTAAGCACTACAAATCATATATAAACATGTAATGAAAATTTAGGAAACTTTCAATATAAAAGGAAAAATAATAAAATAGCTTTCCAAAGTACAGTGAATATACAGACTCATAACATCTGACCCAAACATGCTTCTCCAGCATATTCAGAAGTATTCTGCTACGTATCTTCTGCTCTGATATCTTATTATACTATTCGATTCCTTATATTCGTTTTGTATGCATTTTAATTTGCTTGACCATTTTCCAAAACCCTTTAAAATATTTTCCATTTATGCTTTTCCATTTCTATAACTGCATAAGCAGCGCAGATATACTACACTATATGGATACTCTCACCATAACCCATTAACTTCAAAAGGCTTCCTTAGATTATGTAATGGACCAATCTGAATCCTTTCCTTATCATTTTCTTTCTCTTTTATACCTGTTATGGTGTTAATATACCTGATATACCTCTTTGGTATCACCATCTTATTAATATTTAAAACTAAATGCCCAGACAACAAAAAATTGGACTGTGGGAGGAAACTGGAATGTTTGAAGGAAACCCTCCACCATGGGGAGAACTTGAAAACTCCACACCCATAAAACAAAAGTGTGAGATGACAGTTTTAACCACTAAGCCACAAGATACTATTGGAGACAAGATAGATTATCTGTTTAAGAAATTCAAGGCCAAACCAATTTCTTTAGTGCGCTTAGAGACAAAATGTGCCATGAAGGATTTCAACTTCGATACTACTAAATCAGAAATCAGAAAGTGAAACATGAGAGCTACACTGGAATTTAGAAATCTCCTATCATTGCTGAAATAAAGGGAAATTTTGCTGACAGTGATGACTTTACTAAAAAGTGCAGGAGTCAGAACTACAGTTCTTTTATGCTGTTTACCCTGAGCTTGTTAAAACTAAATAAAAAAAATACCTTATTGTACTCTTCAGGGAAATCGCAAAGAAGTGCATGACTGAGATGATGAAAGCTTTTGTAGATGAAACATGGCATGTCATTGCCCCACTGCACAGCAACACATAGAATTTTTGACATTCAAAATCACACCAAAACAATCTGTACATGACAGCAAACATTTTGTTCACACAGAATGGAAGTGCAGATGTGATGGCTGTTATTCAGTTCATAAGGACCATTAATATAAGCTCATTTGAGGCTTACAAAAAAGATGTCGTAATCAGTCTTTTTACATCATGCCACTACAGGAAGGGATATTTTCAGGTAGTAAAAAGCATGGTAAATGAGCATATGGGCATTTGCCCATTGCATTTTTTTTCTTTTTATTGAAGGACCTTTGTGAAAAGATCTTTCACTTCAGCTATTTTATAGTGGGAAACATTGATAACCTTGTTTAAGAAAGAACCGCATCAAAACTTTATAGTCTTTTTGCAAAAGCTTAGCTATCTTTTTTTGATTACTTGGTTAAAAAAAAGTCAAGTAGATCAGCCTAATAAAGTGTATGAAGATGTTTTTTGCACTTTAAGCTGGAAGCCCGGTGATATAAAAAAAACAAATGCTAAGAAATATGTGCTAGGTTTTTCCATGATTTGAAGAGGCTAATGTGCAATGCCTGTCTACAAACAAGTCTTTATCACCTTTGGATGGCTCAGGAGTATCCAAGCACCATTATATCAACCATACTGGTTCGCACTGTTAAACTGACAAGTCAGGAATTCAGACTTCCTTACATGGTGGGTGAACAGGCCAACAACAAATCAGACTATGCTGAAATTCAGTAAGAGCAAATTACTGTATTTATGTTGCTATAAGGATGCCAGGTCAAAATGCATCTATTAAAAGAAATTCAATTATATATACTGAATTAGCAAGTGCATTTATTTCCAATCCCACTTAGAGCATAGAAGAGACACTACAATGACTCACTCTCTTGCACCATTCTGCCTAAAGTGCAATGCGTTGTCTGGATGTGTCAGGTGCAACATTGTTTTAGGTGGGACACTTTTTATACCAGATTGTGAGGACATGCACTGTCCTCATCACTACTAACCAAGAACTCAGTCATCAGCATCACATATATACCTATTGGAGTCTATTTTAGATCCTCTTGTGTTTATTGTGATTTGCTGATACCAGTGTAAAGGTATATTTGTACTATAAATTATATAGTATTTCAAACATAATCAACATAATATTTCAAACATAATCAACGTAATATTTAATTAAAAGAACATTTTGTTCATTTATCATGTTTAAATAGGGGCTTAAAATAAATGTATCCCCTTGCCCTGATCTCCAATACAACATCCTATTTGCATTGCTATTTGCACTGCCCACCATTTCTCTTTTTTGCTTTTCTTTCTGCCATCGACAATGCCAACGGACTCAAAAAAATAAGCCTCCCCACATTTAAATATGAATGAAATAATTTTGCCCTGATGAATACTTGTGGTTAGCAACTGGGCCATAGAAGAGGCATTTTCACTTGTGCATATTTAAAAAAATGATATGATGCGTGCAGGGGTGTGTGTGTGTGTGTGTGTGTGTGTGTGTATACAAGGTGCTATAAATCAGATTTTTTTGAATGTGGTGGAAATTTCAATCAGCAATCAACATTAATCATGATTCATATGATTGGATGATGTCCAAACAGCCTAACTTAGTATTTTAACATGTTAACCAAATGTGGACTGATTTGTTCTACATCAGCTTCAATTTGTTCTAGACATCCTGTCACCTAGAACAAGGCCAGGGTCACCTTGTGTGTCATGTGATATTGTGTTCCATGATAGCAGTGCCCTGAACATGTTCAGGCTTGTATGTTATGACCAGTACACAAAAACAAAAATAGCTTAAGCACAAGGTGATGTGGTATGTAACCTGTAACCAGTCATAAGTTAATCTGTGCCTTTTGCATTATGCTATGCATGTATAAATTCATATATATTATGTGATTTCTACCTCTCTCAACCCTCTGAGGAAAGTACGGTATCTGTAAAAGTAACACCTTCTTCCTATGGGAAGATCTTCACCTACTATCTACCACAGTTTGCATATAATTTCTGTTTTGAGCATGTGCACGCTTTCGCTCTGAAAACCAAGCAAAGTGTAATAAATATCACCTAAATATGACTCAATTCTCCATCTGCAAAGAAATTCATAAAGATGTCTCTGCATGAAAGAAAAGATAAAAAATAATAAATATATTGTTTTCAAGATTTTTATGCAATGCAGCCAGCTGAAAGTACAATATTATTTAGTGTTTCATTTACTGTTGACAAAACAGCAGTTCTCGCTTTGTGAACTTTAGTGTGACCCATCTATTCAGAAGAAGTGTAGTGAGAAGGAAAGTTAATTTTAAAAACTATTACTTTAGTCCAATTTTTTCATCCTCATAGATTATAAAAGCAAAAAAACAAAGAAACAGATGAAACACACTGTCAGCCCGTGGTAAGTGGTATTTCAAATGTTGAAACAGACATTGGGTCTCATTTATCATTGTTGTTTTTTATTACATTTATAAAGTGTGTGTAAAAAAAATCTAATATACTTTTTATCAGGTCAGGTCTTCTTCTGAATCTTCCTTTACATATTTGCAAATACTAAATAGGAGCTAATTTTCTAAAATAACAAGAGTAAAATAAATACTAATTTTCACATGTACATGCCCCTGAAAACAATTTCTGATTAAATTAGTCAATTAAGTCTATTCAGTCTATTGTGTGCCAGCAGGGGAGACCACAAGTTTCTCATTAAGAAAATGAGCCCCCTTATGGAGAGACTAATCATTAATTTCTGTCAATAGGGATTTGGCACTGCACTTATAGGAAAATGTTAATTAAATTAGTGTTGGGGTTTAATTGAACTTGCCTGCAGTTGATTGTGTTTAAGGCACTCCATGAAGCAGAACATTGTGGTGATGTAGTGGTTAGAACTGTGGCCTTGCACTTCCAGGGTCGAGAGGTTGATTCCTGCCTCTGGTCTTTGTTCATAAAGTTTGCAAGTTTTTACATTCAGGTTACAATCCAATTCCAATCCTCCCACAGATCAAAGACATGCAGGTCAGGCTAACTGGCATTCCCAAATTACCTGTAGTCTCTGTTAGTGTGTGCCCTGCAATGGACTGGTACCCAGTCCAGGGGTGTACCCAGCCTCATGCCCTAAATTGCTTGAGATCCAACCCTGTACATAGGATAAAGCGGTATAGAAGATGAATTAATGGAAAAAATAAGAAGAATCAATAGAAAACTGTTTTGTGTAACTTGGTAAAATTAGTGTTTAGGTTGTTTTTTTAGGCTTTTTTCTTAGGGATATGGATCTGATCATCTTTTAGTGAGGATAAAACTCCATTGGCCTTCCTTGCTGTCATTTGCCTATGCATGATGTACGTGCATTATCATTAGACAGCTAAAATTTGTTAAAAGACCTTCCCTGATCAACTTGCTTAATATGTTGCTGATATTAGCTAATATCCATGCTAACTGGCATAACAATATGTTGTTTATTTTACGTAGCTAGCAAGTTTCAAGATATTGGATTTTGTACAAAGCAGATAATGAATGCTAGCATCCTATTATCTTAAATGAAGTGATCTTGAAGACAAATATTAATAGATTTTTGTGTACTTTCATCTCATACCATAAAATGTACAGGTTCCTTTTTGTGCAACAGTAATTGTTTTTCTAATTGCCAAACGAGAACCTTTCCCAAATCTAACAAATGGCTCAAACAGTTAACATGAGGGTGCCATTTGCAGGTATTGTAGGTGTTCAGACTCTGTAACGCGACTTCACACACAAAGCAACTTTAACAACTATGCTATTTAACTTTTATTTACACTGATCTTTTAGGGTCAGGAACACATACAGTAACTAACCAATTGCAGTTGATGTGGGTGGTTCCACATCTTTGGATTCTTTTACGGAGTCATGAAGTTGTGCTCTTTAAATTAAACGCATTGGGGCCTTGTACTGTTTGGAATGAAGATCAACCATGGGTAATAGTTCTAGCAAAGTAGGTTTAATGTCAGAGCCTCCCATGAAGCATGGGTATTTTAGTTTTATGAAAGTAAAATCTAACAAAAACAAGAACTTCGATAAAGACCTTTGCAAGGATAAAAAACAGTCTCATCTGTGGAGTGGATGCAGCAATGAGAGAAGAAACAACTGTACTGATAGTAGAAACAGGCATGCAAACAAGTGTGAGGTCACGTTTCGGACAAGGTTTGATCCACGTATCACTGCAAGGTATTAGCTACATTATTTGGTTTAATTATGTTAGTAATTAAGATTATTATTTCTAATGTTATATTGGCAAATTTGCACCAGAACTAAGCCATTCAGCTTCATAAGCATACTTTGAGATGGACAAAAGTTGAAAAATTAAGAAAAAAAAAAGAAAAATTCTTAACAAGGACTGATATTTTTCAGGTATGAAATCAAGGCTCTAATTGGTCGGGGAAGCTTCAGCCATGTGGTGCGTGTTGAGCACAGGTACACACACCAGCCCTTTGCTATCAAACTCTTAGAAGTCAGAGGGCACAAGAGTCATGATACAAGTTATGTCGAGCTTGGGATTCTACGAAGGGTCCGCCACTCTAACATCATTCGTCTGGTGGAGGTTTTTGAAACTCCTCATCGTGTTTATCTTGTCCTCGAGCTGGCAACGGGAGGAGAACTGCTGGATCGTGTCATTTCTCAAGGCTCCTTCACAGAACGTGATGCCACTAAAGCTATTATTATGGTGTCCAGAGGACTACGCTACATACATGCACTAGGAGTAATTCACCGGGACTTGAAACCAGAAAACTTGCTATACTACCATCCAGGGAAGGACTCACGCCTACTCATAACAGATTTTGGCCTGGCCTGCTGGAGTAAAAAAAAAAGCCAGTTGGTTGAAAGTGTTAATGTGGTAACAGAGGGCAGTTGTGTAGCTGGAACTGGTGAAGACATTGGCGGTTGTGCTCGGTCAGACAGGGAAGATGATGGGGCTGCTGATGATGCCGATAGTTGTGATTTTGTAGAGGGGAAGGATAAAGGTGCTGAAGATAATTGTGGATTAGTAGGTGGTGGGAAAGCCAGAGATGAGAGCAGCCAGAGGACAGTTGTGGCCATTAGAGGAGATGGGAGGAAAGATAAGAATGGGATCAGCACAGGAGATGAAAGGGAAATAGATAAAAGCTTGGGATTTGAAGGAATGGAAAAGGGCAGTGATGGGGTGGTGGATGAGATGACCAGTACTCAGTATAATTTTCCTGAGCGCACCAAAAAAAGGCAAAATGCCTGCAGAGAGGAAAGCAAGACAGATGGGTTAGAAGCTTATAAACATAGAAACTTCAATATGTCAGAAGGAAAAGAGGATAGAATTACCCAGTGCATACAAATGCAACTGTCACATGACAAGTTAAAAGAGAGAAGACGAAATTATTGCGATAATGGTGGAACAGACAGAGCTGCTAGATGCAATAACAAATCCACAGTGCTTCATTGCACAGAAAAGGAGTATTCCAAAATTAGTTCTGGAGGCCAAAAGTCACATGACTGGACACTGAGGACACTATGTGGTACCCCAGAGTATCTGGCTCCTGAGATGGTGGCTGGTAGGACATATGGCTGTGAAGTGGACATGTGGGCCTTGGGTGTGATCTCCTACATCATTCTGAGTGGTTCCATGCCCTTCGAGCAACGCAGCCGGCCTCGTCTCTTCACAGCAATTCTTAAAGGCAGCTACAGCTTCCATGGCCAAGTGAGTGCAGTGATCTATGATGTGCTGTCTTTTTCTCTCTGTATCCCTGTTTCAATTTAATTGTGCTGCTTGAAGGTCTCCACTAAGACCTCTGAGTAAGACAACAGCAAGGTCAGACATGTGGATGTGGGTCTGTGAAATTGTAAATACACAAATCCTTTTAAGTGCCATTATTTTGTGGAGGCATGCTTTTTGTGATATTTGTTAGACCTAAAAAGAAAGCTGGGCCTTAATTTGTGAAAGACATTGCAAGAAACAATATGGGCCAAATTCATCAATTGATGCATCATATTTAAATATGAATTTTCAATATGGCATCATTAAAACTTGCAGCCTTGGGCAAGGACAGAATATGATGCAAAGCAAATTCCACCTACATTTTACATTTATTTTTATCTTTATCATATAGTTAAAGCTTGCTAGTGAATTATTGGTTAATAGTTACATCCAATGTCATCTGGAGCACAAACTGTCCAACAGTTCATTTATTTATAAATGACTCTAGTCTCCAGACATTTATACCGTTCTTTTTCCTTGCTGATAATGACCTATGTACACCACCATGACATGTGTCCTAAAGATAAAAGTTGCAATAATATGTAATTTAAATCTGAATAAATTATTCAGCATGAACAGGTAATATTTTTAAAAAACTAGTACAAACACATGGATACAGATATGAATAGAACTTGCATCATTCCGGAAAAGGCATTTATTTGAGACGAATCCCATAGGGTTTCTCGCAACATAGCAGAGGTTATTAAAGCATAAGGGACGTCTAAAGGACCACATTTAACATGTGTTGTTAGCTTCTGATTTGGTTATTTTTTAAAAGTTACACAACATAAATCACATAATGCAAACAAAATAATAGTTACATTAGTGTAAAAAAAAATGTAAAAAAAGGTCCTGTGAGCATCTTTAGTTGAGGCCAATTCTAAATTGTGATGAAGAACTGTCAGAGCCAGAATTCATAGACCATGATTACAGTGCATCCATTTCTATCTCTGGGGGTTTTTATAGTAATCTGAAACCAAATACAATACATACATTTACTATTCATTTCCCTGTAGATGCTAAACAATGCTTTAAGGTGAATGACTGAACACCATGCTAAAAGTTTAAAGAGTTTCTATTAGATGTCTATATAGTAGTGATTGTGTGTAACAGAAATGTAAATTACCCAAAGTAGTTAATTGCCATTTATGTAGGTCTGTTAAGGATGCAGTTAAAAGACAGCTGTAAAAAGGCAATGAAGCAGTCAGCTGAGACCAGTAAACATCCACACATAAAGTAGAGGGCAAGTAGTGTGCGCTCGTTTGTGTGTGGTCAGCTGTGTAAACACCCTTGATGTACCTGATCCAACCAGTACTCTGTATATCTCAGGTGTAACCCCAGGTGTAACTCCTAGCCCTCCCCGGTGCGAGGTGAGAAAAGAGGTGAAGGGGATAAGAGCAAAGAAGGCAGATAGAGGAGACAAAAGAAAAGTGACACGCTGTGAATTGCCTTAAGGCTTTTATCACCTCCTTCACACAACACGCTGACACACACTCACATCCACAATTTCATTTCCACCTGAGTGCTATGAAATAATGTTCACTACTATGACTAGCTACTATGATAAATCGCTTCACTCTTGCAGAAAAACAAATAACGTCAACTGCAGTTCTTCCATATCTCTCTACTCAAATAGTACATTTAATCTAGTTGTTCAAGCCATCGCTGTTTTATACAAGTGTCAGAAATGCAAGGTAAGTGAAAAAAGCTCCCGGACGAATAAAATAATAACACTTATTTTACTATGTGTTGTGGTGAGGAATTAAGAGTACATTGTTGTTGTTTTTTTAAACATACATTTAGGCCCTCATCTCAGATCAGATATTTAAACTGATGAATGAGCAACCATTCAGCAAGACAGAGAATGGAAGATGATGGATGAGCAGGCCAGAGTTAGTCACTCATCTCTCTCGATGTTTTATTGATGTTAGACTTTTCTTTTTCTACTTTCCCCCTCTTTTTCTAACATATTAATGGTACTTGCCTTTGCAGGGAGAAATGACATAGAATGACTTATGGTTTTGTATTTTTCTCTCTGAAATTGGCCAGTGCGTGTGTGTGTGTGTGTGTGTGTGTGTGTGTGCTTTATGTGTGTGTGCGGGTATGTGTGTGAGTAAAGCCTGCTCTTTGAATTCCATTCATCAGAAACAGGCTTGCAATTGTCAATTTCATGGATGATTAATTGTCATTACTATGCAAGAAAGAATCTTTGCGTGTGTGTGTGTGTGTGTGTGTGTGAGAGAGAGAGAGAAAGAGAGAGAGAGGGAGAGAGAGAGAGAGAGAGAGAGAGTGTGTGTGTGTGTGTGTGTGTGTGAGAAATAGAGATGGGGGGGGGGGTGCATAGATATGTAAACCAGGCTTTTCTGCTTAGTATAACTTTTCATGTGCGTTTCTGCAAGTTTAGTCGTTTCACTACTCATCCCAGTAGCATATCCCGTCTGACTGGATGTGTAGCCAAATGTTTCAAACCAACATAAAGGAGTCCAACTGACATGACTCAACCTCCAGAACACTGCAAATATTTTGGGAGTGTATTAAAAATAACAGCTTAAGTGTTTATACTGCTGTACAGTAGAGTGGCTATATTTTCGTACCATACTCAGCATAAATTGTCTATGTGTCATTAAACGTCCCAATTACTACTTTACCTATACAAATATGTAGTAATAACTGCCTCATAGGTTGATAATGTTTTCCAGTAATCAATAATACTAATCCTGGTGTAATACTGTATACTGCTGCACTATGGAATCCATAAGTGAAAATCATGCCATGAATTCGAGTCCCTTGCATATTGCTGATTTTCCAGCTCTACATCAAATGAACATTTTTACCACCAAAATGTATGTGTATGTAGTAAGGTTAAATGCGGTTACTAATCCAAAAATACAGCATTATCTATTAAAGAAAAAGATGTACTCTGGTGGTTGTGGACCTGTAACATAATTTCCCACCTATTCCCACCTACACACTAGTCTTAACAGTAACCACTTAACACAAAAGCAATACCAGAGACAGTTTTAGGAACTAATTTAACTTTTAATCTGTATTTAGCGCTATTTGAGAAGACAAAAAGTAGACAATCGGGCTTTTCATTGCTTTTAATGAATACGACCACTTTAGATAGTACTACTGCTAAATATTGATGTGTCTGCTACAAAACCCATTTCAGGCTGCATTCCAAACCACACACTTCTGTTCTAAATAGTGTGTCGCTATTTTGGAATGCAATGTTGACATACTGCTTGACACAGTGATGGGTGGCATGGTGGTGGTGAAGCAAGTAACATTTGCAACCTCACAGCAAGGTTCCCTGGTTCAATCCTGACTTGGGGTTACTGGCTGTGTGGACCATAACATGTTTTAATATTGTCCATGTGGATTTTGTCTGGGCTTGCCAGTGTCCTCATATTTTTCAAAAACATGCCAGTAGGTGGATTGACTGTGCTAAATTTCTCTATGTGTGAATGTGTGTGGGTGGATGTGTTTGCGCTTGGCACCCTACAATGAACTCTCATCTTATCCTCAACTGCCATATTACCATTTCACACAGCATTTCTGTTATAAGCTTCATCCACTATGACCCTTATTAGGATAAAGTATTTACTTAAGATGAATAGATATGCTCAAACTTGGGGTATGCAAGCTGCTGGTGCTCTTATCTACCAAAGTGTGCTGATTTTATTTATTTTATTTTATTCATTCATTCATGCATTCATGCATTTATTATTATATATATATTATTATATATATTTTTTGGGGGGGTTATATATGTTTTGGTGGGTGGGAAAACAGTAAAAACCTAAATAATAAAAGATGAAGTACAGTTAGTACAGTGATATGATTTGGTGAGAAGCGTTATGATGTTTTTGTTTACACTCAAGTGACTATTCTGTTATGATGGCTTTTGCCCATTATGTAGACTGCATTACTGGTGTTCCGGTTCAGTACTCTTGGCACTCATGGGAAAGACTTCAGATTCAACTCACCACTTAATTGCCAAGGTTAGTCAGTATAAAGTGTAGGAGGAAGGAGATTATTAAAAGCGCTGGCTGAGTGCAGGCTTGGTCTAGTTCTACTCTACATTTAGGCCTGTTGTTTTTGTTTCTACAGTTTTAGTTATTCCTTTTTCACATTACCTGCTATTCTTTAACTCTTAAGGGGAAAAAATAGAGAAACTTTTAAGAATATTAAGAATTAGTGACATTTATTGACTAATGTTCCCACATTCAGATGGTGGCAAGGCGAGAATGTCACCGTGTGTGATGATGCTTGTGTGGTGAATCTGGGTTGAATCTCACATCTTATCATCCCTGCTTCATTTAAGTTGCAATGCTGTTTGCATTCAGTGGCATTTAAGATAAATCATCTTCTAGCTGTTTTATTTAGATATTGTAGCGTTTCTACGCCGGGAAGAATGCTGGAGAGACGAGTGAGCTTTTTTGCTACCCAATGCAATGGCTGGAAGTACTTTATTAAGCACACAGCATGTAAGGCATGAGCAGCACCTTCACTCAGGAGCCTACATCCAATTTACCACTAGCTTGAACTGGAGCACATTTCACACGTCACACACCCCTCACACAACAGCAGGGCCTAAGCCACTAACCAAAACACCTTTCCCCAACATGGTGAACACACACCGACATCCCCGCAAGGCATGCTGGTCGTCAGCCGCCGCCCCACCCACGCCACACTGCCCCCACCCGAGCTGTGACCGTCCCTGGTCACCATGACGAACTCCGTTTCGGAGGCGTGGAGGCGGTCGGCGCTGGCGGTGGGAACGCCGGCGTCCTTTGGCAGGTGAGGGGTGAACGCGAATGTAGCCCTGAGGCGGTCCGGCCTCCAGAGTTCGATGGTTCCCCGGCGTGCGGCTGGTGAGGCGCAAGACGGTCCCGGTGGGGCAAAACTCGTGCCCGCCCTGCCAACCGCACCCGGTAGATGACATCGGAGAGCCGAGCTGGCTGTGAGTGTCCACGCCCATTCGCCCCATAGGTGCCCCCACCCAAAAGTCTTGCTGCGGTGCCCGCGAGCGCTGGGTGGGGCCCTTCTGCCTGGCGATGAGCGGTTCACAGTTCCACAACCCGTGGGAAACAGTGGAGCCGGTGTCCACGAGCGCCCGCAGTAAGACGCCGTCCGGCACACAGTCGATGTAAAGCCCCGCGGGGCTCCCCAACTGTCCACCCGGCGCTAGTTTAGCGGCTGCTGGTGTACGCTGTCCCTCAGGCCTGAGAACCTTGCAGCGGTAGTCCGGCGGTCCCTGGCCTCGGCGTCGTCGCGGAATCTCGGAAGCGGTGTCGAGGCCTAGCCGCGACGGGTAGCCCTGTCCCCGGCTAGGTTCACCTACCAAGCGCCACTGAGCTGCGGGCGGTCGCTCGGCTCTTTCGCCGTGATGTGCCGCCATTATGGGCTCAGCGCGCTCGACCTCGCGCAGCGCCTCCTTGCCGTCGCCTCGCCGTGAAACGTCGGAGAGCTGCTCGTTGCCTAGCCGCGACGGGTAGCCCTGTCCCCGGCTAGGTTCACGAACCGAGCGCCACTGAGCTGCGGGCGGTCGCTCGGCTCTTCCGCCGCGATGTGCCGCCGATATGGGCTCAGCGCGCTCGGCCTCGCGCAGCAGCAGGTCGCTTTGCCGGCTAACGGCGCACAGAGCTGTATCTTGCTCCGGCGCTTGCGCAGCACCAGCCTCCGCCCTGAGATCCAGCGCCAGGATTTTCTGCTTCCCGCTCCGCGTTGGTTGACGTGGTGTGCTCGCGCTAGCTCCGCCAGAAAAGCGCTTCTTCTGCGCGAGTAGTCGCTCCGCTACTCAGCGGCCCGCTTGGATTTTTAGAAGGTCTTCCTTTGTGCGCTCGAACCCGTTATTCTCCATCCCACTTCTGACACCAATGTAGCGTTTCTACGCCGGGAAGAATGCTGGAGAGACGAGTGAGCTTATTTGCTACCCAATGCAATGGCTGGGAGTACTTTATTAAGCACACAGCATGTAAGGCATGAGCAGCACCTTCACTCAGGAGCCTACATCCAATTCACCACTAGCTTGAACTGGAGCACATTTCACACGTCACACACCCCTCACACAACAGCAGGGCCTAAGCCACTAACCAAAACACCTTTCCCCAACATGGTGAACACACACCGACATCCCCGCAAGGCATGCTGGTCGTCAGCCGCCGCCCCGCCCACGCCACAATATAATGAAGAGCTGACATGTTAAACTTAAATGAAAAAACTTACAAAAAACTGAGAGATTAAATGTTGAAGCAGCTACAATCCTTGTGAGCTGTAAGTGTTAGTGGTGTCTGCTATAAAAATGTTCCTATCAGCGTGTTCATATTAAACAGAACTGATTTGAGTAATTGGTATTTGGGCATGCAATGTTAAGCAAGGTGTAGTTAATCTGTGTTTCACAAATTTCTTTTTTTTTTTTGAGGTAGAAGAAAATTAATTACATGCTGCTCTTGGCAGCAGGTCAAATTTACCTAAGGTTACTCTTGCTTACACTTTTCAATTTATGTGTAAAAAAAAATGCATCAATTTCTTCTACACAGAATAGATTGTTTGCATGCTAATTAACATTTACATGAAATATTCTTATGCAGTTAATTCTGGTTTCCCCTTCTAATACACCTTGTCCAATTCATTTCTTAATTGAGCAAATTTTTATTGTGTCAGGAATGTTAAAGCAGGCACATTGTTTTTGGAACCTACAAGGCTTTGGAAATCGATTAATCCCTCTCTAACCTCCCTCTCTGTCTTTCATCCAGCCATGGAACTCAATCTCTAACCAGGCCAAAGACTTCATAGAGTGTCTGCTGAATGTCAACCCTCAGCAACGAATGACTGCAGAGCAAGCTTTAAGACACCCATGGCTGCTTAACAAGGCTGCCTGCTCCTCTAACATGAACCTTCATCGGCCGATATCACAAAATCTCCGTCAGCGGGCTTCACGTGCCTCTAAAAACAGCTCCAGTTCATATTCCGCCACTGAGTCACGATCTGTCATGAGTTCTAGGTCACAATTACGTTCTGATTCTAGGCAATTATTAACCAACAGAGCTCAGCACAGTGTGGCAGTGACTGCTTAAATCTGTTAACAAATTAAAAGTTTGAAGTTTTGTGTACCTTAGAAACAGCTGAAGCTATACAGTGTTGCAATGCCGTGCAGTACTCTTTAAAGTACAGAACAATGTCACCACATAATACTCACTGAAGAGCTTGTCAGAGGTTTAGTCATATTAAATTCTTCTGAATTAACTATTTATGAAGTATACAAAAATAGACAAATACTTTGCATAAAACTATTCTAATACAAATCTTGTATTAAAATAGTTATAGAAAACCAGTTGGTAATAGTTATTGGAAGCTTTTCTGTTTGCTTTTGTATAATGCATATAGGGTCAAATGTATCCTAACTGCAAATTGCATATTATTTCATTGCTGTACAATGAAATATTGTAAGTATAGTAAGTATTTTTACTTACTAGCATTGCCTGGACGAGTAAATAAACTGAATTATGAAATCATTCAAACAGAGCACCTGTTATTTAAATAAAAAATAAAATGTCTGCTAAAGATGTGCTGTTTGACTAAATAACACATTCTTGCACGTGCCTTACTTCAGCTGCAGAGCCGTTTTGGTCAGTGTGGCAACTGTATTTGGAACATTTAACAGTCCAGATGGTCCATTGCTTAAATGGCTTTAGGAATTGCACTCCCATGAAGTAACCCCAATTATTTGTTCTTCCTTCCTGGCTGGTAATGCCACAGCCATTTATGACTGGGATTGAAAGAGAGCACAATAAACCATGCTCAGCTGTGAGACAGAGTACAGGTGAGCCAGCAATTAGGTAAGAATTTAGCTGTGACTGAACTCGAAGCAAATGAGACAAACCTAGATAAAGTAGTTTTTTTCATGTGCTATACTTTGAATACAACAGAAATCTATCATATACAATTTGAACTAGATATTATCACACTCTGGTGTGAGAGGAATATTCTCAGTTTTTCCTCAGTTACGAAAAAGCTCAGCCACTGGGTTAGCACTGGCAAGCAGCCATTATAAAACTCTTTTAAAAAATAAACAAGAAACTATTGCCCCCTGCTGGACAGGAATTACAAACACTAGTTCAGGATAATACGTCATCATAAATCCCTCTGAACATCAAATGTTGCACACTTTGATGATTTGAATGAGTTTTAGTATTTGTCACTTACTGGATCTGACTATAAGCTACAGTACTGTAGGTGCCTCAGTTGTAATGGATGACTCTGGCAGGGATATTGCATTATCTACTGGATTCTTCTCTTAATCTCTTTATGTATCTTCTCTTTTTGGATCTGTCAGAATAGCACCTTAGGCAAGACGATCCTCCAGTTCTATTTATGTTTTAAACAGCATTGTTGTGAAATAGTTTATTTAAAAGTAGACAGATCTGATTTTTTTTTCTCTTAGTCAAACTTTTTTGAAACTACAGGCTTTGGAATGCACTGATCTGATGGTCAGAGGCTGGCTAGACAGTACACACAATCAGAATAAAAATTGTGTATGGACTGTGTATGAGAGTCTTCATGGTCGAGAACTGTAAAGTTTCTTACTAATATGAAGAAGCATTTTTTTTTGTCTTATTAAATTTAACAGAAAGATAAGATAGAGCTGGTATGGGAATGATAGCTTATAATAATAAAAGTATAAGTGATAAGCAATAAAAAGTGATACCAGGAACTAACGTGTCATAGATCTTCCACGACTTAAAAATGAAATTGCAATTGGTTAAATATCTCTTATTTACTAATTATTAAATAAAAACTGTTTGCATTTGTAAATACAGTAATATAGGATGCTGTAAAATTCATATTCCTAATTAATCTATATATTGTTTATTGATATAATTAAAATATGTGCCTTAAGGTTTGGGTCCTTTTTCTTTTTAAAAATGAAATAGAGGAGGGAAGATGTTTCTGAACTTGGATGTATGATTCCTAAATAGATAGACCAAGATTAATAGAGATAATTGTAGTCAATTGATTAATTTTACTGAAATGTTTGTTATAATATCATATTCAATGTTTTTAAACTAAAATGTAATAAAACAATTACAATTTTAAAAAATCTTTATTTAGGAATACAACACAAATATGTCATTATGTTACAAATGTGTTACAGTATATTATTATAGCTTAACCATTCTTGGTGTGCTTTCAGTAGGGCAGTTGTGATCAGGGAAATGCAGGAAGCTGTTGTATGGTGTGACCCTACAGAATACTGTATAAGCACTTGTCATTTTAATTCATTGCTGGTTTTCTGTCAATCCCCTATGAACCCATACATACATAATACCCTTACAATAGCATGTCGAATAACAAACTCGACATTGAGATACTTCAGCAGAAGTCAGCAAAGGACAGCTAAGAGCAAAATATCACTCAATGTTACACTCAAAGTCCTTCAACAGAACATCGATTCTCTGAAAATTATCATGATTTAGAAGCCATTGTTAAGTGACCTGCACAGTTTTTTTCTCTGTGAATGCCTTGTTCAGGCTTCCAGATGCTGGAAAGTTTCTTGGTTATGGACTTGGACAATGTGAATAGGTCTCTCATTTCCTGCAGCACTTGTGTTTTTTGTGTTTTATATGGGTTACTTTCAGAAGGCCATTCCATTTCCGTCATCCGTTTGAGTATGCCCCCATCTCACTTATTATTACGCAGACAAGAGGAAGGAGACATTGTGAAGTGTGTTTCTGTGCAAAGTCTGTTCTTGCTGATGGAGGATTGTGCATTCAGCTCAGTTCAGCCCAGCTGGGGGTACTGAGACATAACAAACACTCTTATAGCTTAGAAGTGTCCCAGACATCATCTTCAGAAACCCAAGGGCTCGATGCTGCTACTGCAGAACAACATTCATACACATACATCATTCAACAACAGCTTTAGAGGATGCAACAGTGGTTACAGCTGTGCATGTGTAAGTGTATCTGAACCATAAAAGAACTTTCAAATCACTGAGCCTCTTACAATGCATTTACATTTTTAGCTTATTTTACACATACACCATAAATGAACAGTTATGAGTCTCTGCTGTTAAAAAGCTTATTTTACCAGGCATATATTTAATCTATCCTAGCACCTGGACACCCAGTTTAATTCTAATACACTCCACTTAATGTTACACTTTGAGTGGAGTGTGAAATTTTGTTGGCTCTGACTAAACATATGTCATGAGCAGATAAACCCACTAATGTTCCATCAAGTGAAACTAAAGCAATAGTAAGCAAGGCCCAACGATCTTTGTCACCTTGTGCAAAACTCAAGTCAATCTCTAAATACATCGAATTGTATCGTGAGTGTTATGTGCCTGATTTGTACGGCTAGACCTTTCCTATGAGATAATAATCCAACATACAGTCATGCTCAATTTTTCTTTTTATTCTGTGTTTTAGTGAAAAGCATTCAAAGTCATCTGATTACAGTGGGTCTTCTTTTTAGGCAAATACAGCAGTGTGGATATACAACAGAAGAACAACATAACGTTTTCATCGTGCCATTATTTATTTAACAAAAAAATAAGCCAAAATTAAGAAAATGTGGGCAACAGAAAATACTCCATGATTTAATTGCTTGTAGATCCACCTTTAGCAGCAATAACTTGTGGTAATTGTTTCCTGTATGGCTTTATAAGTCGTTCACACCATCGTGGAGGAATTTTGGCCCATTTTTCTTTGCAACAGTGCTTCAGTTTGTTGAGGTTTTTGGGAATCTATCATGCACAGCTTTCTTAAGGTCCCACCACAGCAAGTCAATTAAGTTGAGGTCTGGACTTTGACTAGGCACCTCACATTTGCCTCTTGAATACACCAGAGTTTGAGGTCATCTTAATGATTGCAAAGTGCAACCTGGTCCTGTGACTGCAAAACAAGCCCAAATCATCAACCCCTCTCCACTGTGCTTGACAGTGGGTGTGAGGTGTTTCCACTGAGATACTGCTTGGTTTCCCCCACATTTGACATGGCAATGGGCATTATAAGGCCAAACAAGCCACTTTGGTCTCATCTGTCCATAGGTCATTATTCCAGAAGCCTTGTACTTTGTTCAGATATAGCTTTGAGAACCTTAGTAATCCTTCCATGTTTTTTTTAGACAGAATAGGCTTTCTCTTGGCAACTCGTTGTATGATCTGACCTTGGCATAAATGTTCTGGGATATCCGCTTCTGTAAAGATTGGTAATTGTCTTAAATGCTTTCCACTTGTAAATAATCTTTCTCACTGTGGAATATTGAACTTTTTGTACAAATTGGTTTTATAACCTTTTCCAGATTGATGTGCAGCAACAATTGCTTTTCTAGGACTCATCACTTGTGTCTTTCCCTCTTGACATTGTGTTAACAGACACCTGAATGTTCCAGACCAGCAAAATGGCAAACATTCTGCTTCAATAGAGGTCTGCACACCTGCTGTTGATCAATTAATCAAGGGTTGATGATTAGCAGCATCTGGCTGCAACTTACCCTCTTACATCCTGTAGCAGCAGTAAGAGATGACTTAATATTGGACATATGTTTATAATTTTTTTTTTCATTAAATACATATTGGCAATGTGAATAAAAAGATATATGTTGTTATTTATTTGAGGCTGTATTTGTCTAATACTAAAACCGACTATGATCAGCTGTATTATGTTTTAACACAAAAAACTAATTTAATTAAAACAGGTGGTACTAACTTTTGAGCATGACCAAGTGGTAGTGGTGTTAATTGTTTTCAACAATGGTTTATTTGGACTAAAGTGTGCCAATTATATATAAACATATATACAGAATGTAAATTATTCAGTTTATTTGTTTGTTTGCTTTTTTTTTTTTGACAATCCTTAATATTCGTACACTTGGTGATTATGATAAACAGATGAACGTATGATTGCATGCTTTTTGCACAGCCTTGTGTTGTATTTCAGTCTATGAACCTGCACAAGCCCAATTGTACTTTTTTTTACTGCCATGTATTTGTGGCCTTTGTAGATAAGATCCTTTACAACAAAACAACTGAGCAGCTGCTTCTACCCTCTACTGTAACCTTTCTCTCCTGGAAAACTGTGGCTCTGATAAGCAGTAGCAGCCTCTTCAATCATCTTGTCAATGTGGGCACTTTTGAGGCACGTCATGATGCAGAGTCGAGTGTGTGAGGTCAGAAAGACAAATTATAATTTGCAAGAGAAGAACAAGTGGAGTGAGGAAACAGCAATACATAGGTGAGATGGACTCAGCGTTCCATAGTTTTTGACAGATTTATTTTGATATAACAGCTTGCTGCTGTTCTTTGTCTTGGTTTTTTTCCCTCATGTTGCTATGGGGTAGAGGCACATTCATTACTACTCCGCACTTTCTTTTGACCAGAACTGGAAACCTGGTGGCACACTGTTGCCCACTGGTTTGTAGTGCCGTTTAATTCATGACTCATGAGCAAGCGCTTTTGGTTCCAGTCCTGCATTTCCAAGCCTTATCTCAGCACCATATGGTACAGTATTGTACCATATCAATCAGTAATGATTTTTGTTTGTGAATAAAGGGTCATCAAGTATTACTGAAATCAGCAGCACTATAGAGCGATGGGTTAGGTTGTCACCGCATAGATCTGGATCATATGTCAATGGGACTGCCTGTGGTCCAGTGAACATTGCATGATCTGTTCAAACCAATGTAAAAGGACAAATCGTTGGGGGTGTACACATTGCCAATATCTGGAAATGACCCAGACTGTCTCCAGCAATAAAGAAATTGGTTTAGATGAACAGGAACATCCCAGGAACCAACAAGGCACAAGCCTGACATAAACTGGAAGCTGCTGGAATATTATTGTCACTGTTTGCAATAAAGCAAGTTTTAAATCTCCATGGATTGAAAGATTCATGGACTACTGTTAAAAAAGATGCCCTTGCTCCAAAATCAAAACTTTCGAACTCGACTAAAGTGTGCACCTGCCCAGAAGGACAAAGAAAGATTTTTGTTCATGAAGTGGTTTGACCAGAGGCATGTTTGGAGGTGTAAATGTAAGGATTCAACTCTATGAAGCCTATGCTAACCAAACTGTGGATGGAAAGTGAATGTAATAATAATAAAGATGAGTAATAAATAAATAAGATGATCTTTGTTTTCAGAACAAAGATCTTAGAATTCTTCAGCATAAACTCAAATTATCAGTTAAACAATTGATCCATGTCAGAAGACCAATAATCATCTAAAGGTTTTTAACCAAATTCTTGATGTGGTCTTCTATTTGAGATGGATGCTTTTTAATTATACTTTGCCATTTTTGCAAATAAAGACAAGTTCAAAGAAATACTTGCAAGCCCAGTATTGCAATGATATTATTGTGTATTTAGTAGTTGGAGAATATGTGAAGGGTGGCCTTGCTGGCATTTTTCACTTGCAGGTTTCAGTGTGTTTTTTCAATATTGCCCTAAGGTGCTTTTGACGAGAAATGACAATATACACGTTATTATTGTATCCTCTTCAAGATGGTGGCCCTATGATAACCCCTTAAACGTATAACATTTTTTTCCTTTACCTGAATCATTTCCAGTCAGCCTCCAATCACACTTTCACACATCACCCCACCTGCTCCCTAACTCATCACTAAAATGTCAGCCACACTATTTCAGGGCATTATTAAACTTCTGTCAACTATCAAAAATCAAGGATGGCATACAGGCCTTTACTGAACCTATTTTTTTTACAAGTACTCGCCATCTGTGACACACATTGAGACCATATCTGTTTGAGAATTCATATACTTAAATGAGATGAGATGCTCTTGAAGACTCATAATGACAATATAGCAATTAAATATGTGATGTCAGAATTTTAATTTTCAATATATATTAGAACATTCAAACTTGACAGATTGAACATTCTTAGAACCAAAAATGGCTTGTAAATGAAAGAAAATAAATTTAACATGTTGTTAGAGATGGACATTCTGGGTGAAATAGTCTTCCTTTTGAGGCAGAAAAAGTGGGATGCTTTAGTATGGCACCTAAATGCCAATTACTCTTCTGCAATAATAAGCAAGATCATGTTTTCCCATTACCAAAAGGATAAAATAAATTAAGTTGTGGGTGTGATGGAAATGCTTTAAAGTGTTTGGGCATTTTCCTTTGTATGTGATATGTGAGACTGTAATGTCTTAGGCCAACAATAAACCTCTAATGTAGATTTATTTGAGCGCAAAATATGTGTATGGAAAAAATCAGCATTAATAAATAGATGTGCTCAGCTACTCTGCTGTGACATTACAATGTGTATTCATATATTCAGTCATTATGTAGTCAAACCAATATATGGCAGTATATACATCTATATGGTTATGTATTTGTTTTCATTTTCTTTATTGCCATGGGACACTAACACATGCTGAAAAGATGCTGCCGTCTCATGTAGTGCAGCATTGCCACCCAGAGGCAGATTTCAGCAGCCTGCTTTTATTTATAGTTCCTATCACCTTATTAGTCCATAATATCTAAATGTCACACTTAAGTTATATTAGTGTTTTTATCTCACACTCTGTCAGTCAAATAGACAAATGGTATGCTCTTCTTTCCTATATCATAATAAAACTCAAACACAAATTCCAGACAGCTAGAGTCATGAGCACTTCCACTGCAGACCACGAGGTGGTGCAGAGCATAGAACTCGGTGTTGCCAGGTTGGGTGAATTTCCACTTAGATTTTTTGGTTTTGTTGATGTTGTGCAACAAATGAAAAAATGTGATGATATGCCATGATTTTCACAAGTTATTAACCACACTATATGACTAGTTAAGTACATTCCAAAGGATAAATTGTGGTTAAGATCAGGAATTTAATAATGTCAGCCAAACATTTTGGGTGGTGTTCCATAGGCTTCACATAATACTTTTCTGGTTTTGTTTGTTTGTTTGTTTGTTTGTTTGCACATTTTATATAAATTTTTCATATATGTATGCCAGTCAGACTGTTCCATTCCAACCTGGGTAAACCATGCCTTCATGCACCTCACACAGCATGGCATTGTCTTGATGAAACAGGTTTGGGCCTCATAGCTCCAGTGAATGTAAATTGCAAATGCATTCTATACAATTGCCTGCTTTCAAAATGGTGGCAACAGCTTAGGGAAGGTCTACATATGCATATGATGATCAACAAATTTTAAGCCATATAGTGTATGTAAAATGTATAAATGGCATTATTATTATTTATGCAACTTGCTTGTACAGAATGGATATCATCTCTCTTTGACTGGTAAATGTTGCACAGTAACAAGAATATATGATAGATGTGAAAGTGATTGAAAGATGAAGTTAGGATAGGTTAAAAGAGGTTAATGTAAGACTTGGGATTTAATGTAGCATGGCATTCATTTGCTAGCTTACTAATAATGTCAAAAACAAGCTGCACACATGGATAGTTTGTCAAGTGTGTGTGGGTGTTTTTGTGTGTGTTTGGACAGGATTTGTCCAGTTTTGAAATGAAATCCTGAACACCAACCTGGCAACACTTAAACTAAATTCAACAGTGATTGTTTTACTGTCATTTGAGAAAACTGAAACTGAAACTGTTGTGAATTTGCTAAATGGGTGGCAAAGAAAATGTAAAGCAGGGAGAACAAGAGAAAGAAAGGGAAGGGAAAGTAGAAACCGAGATTAAGAACATGACTCTTTTAGACAGTATTTTGCAAAAATAATAATAACAATAAAATGGGAACTACTGTACTTTTACTTTACAGTGCACAATTCCCACTGTACAGCTGAGGCCAAAGGTTTATAAACACTTCCTAAAGCCACATTCAAATTTTCACACTGACCACACATTTACTGTTTTAAGTCAGTTAGGGCATCTATTTTATTTCATAAACTTTCAATATCATAGCTCAGGGATATATTAATTTCAGCTTATGTTTGCATTATTTAGGTATTACACAAACTTTGCTTTGTGCTTCAGGCTGTAGGGCTAGCCTTCCATATGATTTATACAATACTTTGCTGTAATCTCCGCCCATTTTTCCTCTCAGAATTTAATGTAACTTAGTCATGATTATGGTCCTCTTTACTCACATACACACTTCAGAGTGAGGATATGTTTTGGCCTCTTCTATACTTTTACTTTGAACTTTTAAATCCATTTTATGTCAACTTTGGAGATATGCTATGTACCACTATCCTGCTGGAAATCCTAGTTGCCGTGTTTTAACTTTTAGATTTTGTGTTTATTCAAGATTTCTAGATAATTCTGATGATGACCTACTGTAGTTAATTTAAAGAATACCAGTCCCATTTCCATGCAAAACAACCACAAAGCATAATGCTGCCACCCCATGCTTTACAGTTGGTATAGTGTAAATCTCACCCTTCTTTCCTTAATAGACAGGGCTGTTCATTATGGCCAAACAGAGAGAGAGAGAGAATTCCGCCAAAAGCTGAGCTGGTGATCACTTGGCCATTTGTATGTCAGTCTTAGCACAGTCCTAGTACAACAGCCATTGTCATGCTGATGTAGAGAATTATCTTTATGTACGTAAATATTTTACACAACCTTTGTTTTTGTGGGGTTTGGTTGAATTTGATGTACCTAAGGCACTAAGGTACTAATATTTGCATACACTCATTTAAAGATACTTGTGATACTTGTGATACCATTAACTGTTGGTCAGCTGGTCTGCATTTTTTCCTTGGCTGAGTTGATTAGATTTTCAAGTGGGATGGAGGGCAAAAGTAATTATGTTCATTCCTGGACTTTTCCAGTTTGTTTAAAGACAATCAACTTGGTGTAGGTAAACCTTTGAGATTCACTTGAATTCTGATATTGTAACTTGAAGTAGATCTAACTTTGTTTCTAAGTGATTTAATTCAAAGGCACATCCGATGTAAGCAAAGCAATTGCTCTAATTGACTTGCCAAAAGAAAAGTATTGTAATATGAAATGTGAAGAGTTGTGAAAAACTAAGGATGAATATCTTTAGATTATTTATATGTAAAATGTTCAACTATTTGTTTGCATCAGTACATAGAGGGGCAGCACAGTGGTGTAGTGGTTAGCACTGTCGCCTTGCACCTCCAGGGTCCAGGTTTGATTCTCGGCCAGGCTCGATTCCCGTCTCTGTGTGCATGGAGTTTGCATGTTCTTCCTGTGCTTGGTTGGTTTCCTCCCCCTACTCTGGTTTCCTCCCACAGTTCAAAGATATGCAGGTAAGGCTAATTGGCGTTCCCAAATTTCCTGTAGTATGTGTATGTGTGCATGGAGTGTGTGTGCCTTGCGATGGATTGGCACCCTGTCCAGGGTGTACACTGCTTCGTGCCCTAAGCCTCCTGGGATAGGCTCCAGGTCCCAGCGCCCCTAAATACAGGATAAAGCTGTATAGAAGATGAGTGAGTGAGTGAGTAAATACATAGAGGATACATAAACAGATACATATTGCTTGTTACATTCCATTACTCTGTATTAGACCTACCTGGATATGTGTACTTTACACATCACTCACTCTCTCACTGTGTTCACCACTTTATCCTGTATATAGGGAGGGAGGGGGGCCTGGGGCCTATCACAGGAGACTGAGGGCTCAAATTTTAGCCTGGACCCTGGATGTGCAAGGCGACATTTCTAACGAGTAAAATACTGTACCACTCATACACATCACTTTTACATTTTTGTTTTTACATTTAAATGATATTTGATTCCAGTTTTCAGCATATTTAAAAATAAAAATAAAAAAGGGATCTTTGGATAGTTCCAAAAATTAGATTACTACTTGAAACTCTTTTAACAGGGAAACTCAATGATAGGATTTTACATTTAAAAAATCTTTATTCTAACATTCTACTAGCATTCTACATATACACAACTAAAAAGCTTTTGAAAGGGGTTCTAAATGTGACACCTAACACACATACACACACAGAGACACACACTTGCAGTTCTGCAAATACACCAGTTTTCTTTAGACTTGTGAAACCACTCTCTAGAGTTCATATTTAAGATTTCTGACCAAGAATAAAATGTGTTAAATGAAACTAAATATACACAGCTTTTTATATACAGTACTAGTTTTATTTTTAGATTGTTAAAATAATTTTTGTATCATGTCCATTCCAGTGCAGATGTTTATATAAGTTTAAAGTCCTTTTGATTAATAAGACTGGAATTAGTAAAGAATTACGAGCATTGCATGGCTGGTGAAGTAGGCAGCCTCAGGTTGAGTTGGGAATGAGTTGAAAGTGTGTGCTTATTATGGTCTGTCTGTATTAGCCTGATGATTCACATGATAAAATTAAGTCGATATGTAAGCATTTCTACGTTATATTTGTTCATTTATTTATTTATTTATTGCTTGCTTTGTGGCTTAGTAAATGTACACTACAGCCACACATTGTTATTTCCTTGTGGTTGTCTGGTAGCTTGTTGGTTTGTTTTGTTTGCTTCCCAACCACATTCCGACAGACTCCGGCTCCTGAGCACGGACGTTATACTGACAATCAGTCAGACCAATAGATATGGGTGTATGACAGTCAGTTAAAAGCTAGTAGCTAATCATTTTGCAGGAGGCGGGACTTGTCTGAATGTGGTTGGGGAAAAAACGCCACTTGCAGTCCGGGTGCTGTTGCTCTCTACAGGTGATTGGTGAGAGTGTGCGACCAATCAGGTGGCGTCTAATCGCTCAGAGAGAAGTTGTTAACCCTATGACTGACGACGAGTCTCTCAGCTGAACTGATCAGTAAAACGGTGTTGAGCTACTTTTTGGTCGAGCCAAACTGGTGTGGATTTGTAGTCTACCTGATAAACGATTACCGGGACTTGTGATGGATAAGGAAACGGGAGTAATGAATTTGCTGCAGAGGGTTTGTTGTGTCGGAGCTCTCGGTCTGAACTCTGCAGCCGTTGCTTGTCATGTAACGTTAACGTTACAACAGAATTGTCACCGTCCACCCTAGTGGTTAAAACGGGTAAGTTGCTCTTTTTTTGTGAACATAAGTCTTTTTGTTGGTGTTGTTCTAAAAAATAAAATATAGCATTTTCCTCATTCACGTTTAAATATATGCCGTAAGGTTTTTTTTTTGTTCGTCGTGCCTGAGGAATTTAGCAAAACGTCGCTAGAATGAGCTAAACATTAGCTAGGTGGCTAACCCCGATAGGAATGTCTTGGCAGGTCCATGGTGTCGCTCTAACCTTCCATTTCTCCTTAAATGTCTAACAAGCAAAAAGTGACCAGTCTGTACCTCAAATCTATCTATTTTTCACTGTTATAAACAAACACCTGAACACCAAGTCTGTTCTTATGGTTTAATATTTTTGCTAGCCTTTTCTGGACACAATTTTTACCTCGACTGTATATGGGTTTTAATTGTGTTTTTTTTTTTTTTTTTTTTTATACTCGACAGTGTAACACATTAACGTGTTAAATGGGTAAATAGGTCATTCTTATATCCGCAAAATCGCTCATATGGATGTCTGGAGTGTAGTTTAATGTGTCGTCGACTGTATTACAGGACGTGGGTGGCTATTTTAAACTTTGAGCTGTGTTTTTGAGCAGTTTATTCACTTTATATATTTCCGGTAATGTCATTTGCAAACATCTTGGCACGCGCGTTCAACTTCCTCCGTGTTCGGCGTCAGGAGGATGCACGCGCCAGTAGTTCGCCGTGTCTTCGCCACGCTGTTTCAGCATTGTGTCTGTCTCGCTAAAGTTGATTTGCTCTCTTTTCGACGTCTTTAAACGTGGCTGTGTATATGGCTTCGTTTGCGATAGGGCCTCAATCGTTGTCTTATTATGGTTAAAAGTGACCAGTTGGCGACGCCGTAATTTCTTTTTTTTTTTTTTTTTTTTTTTGCTTCAATCATGACATACAAATGCAGCACCGGTCATGATCGTTCCACTAGGAAAATCGTCGACATTTTTCGTCGTCGCTGGTCGAGCCTTATTATTTCTGTCGAATTGTTTAGTGAGCTTGATTTCCTTGTTGAGTTGATTCAGTGTAACGGGATCGCCCCCTCTTTAGTCAGACCGCCATGGCATTATGTAATTACAGTAGCGAATTACAGACAGGCGGGACTAGAGCTGCTGCTACTCGGATTGTTTAGTCATTCCCACATTTCAGCAGGTTTCAACTGTGTTAAACACGTCATAGTGCAACATCGTTATGATCGAGTCCCTAGTTGGTTATTCCATCGTTTCTCTACACTGCAGAGTGTAGCCCTGGCTTAAGGCCATGTCCTTTGGGTTCTAATCTCTGATCCTCGCCCTACACACACATCTTAGTTCTGCCCCAGTTTACTCTGGTGCAGTTGCATTGGGGGAAGGGTGAAGGTGGCCTTTGGGTTTCTGAGCCACACAGTCTGGGGTATGCTGAAGATTTTCTGATCAGGACTCTTTCGAAGTTTCCTTAGAGCTTAAATCTCACTGGGTGTGTTTTTTCCAAGATTTTTTTTATTGTTATTGTGAGGGAAGACAATGGGAGGGGTAGGAAGGACAAGCCTAGCAAACAAGAAATAGTATTTTTAACTGTAAGTATCCCTAAATTATTTGTAAGATGTAATGTGCTTAAACTGTGAAACCCTCTAAAACACAAACTCTTTAGTCAGTCAGAAAAGAATCCCTCAAAAATCACTTGTATATGAAAAGCTCTCTCTTTCTCCCTCTCTTAAATGTAGTATACAGTAGATAGATAGAGCTGGACAGTTAATTGAAAATTAACCAAAACTGGCATCCAGAACCTCTAATTGATGTAATATTGTCCTTGTCAATTCTTCTTATTTTTTTTATTCAGTCTGTGCTCTTGTACTGTTCCCTAAAAAAAACTACCGCATGTGTAGTCACATGACTCCACCCCATGCAGTTTGCAACATGGAGGAGAAAATCCATGTTGTTCAAATCCAAAAATCGTCTATTAATCAGAATTGATGTAAAATTCAATCAATGGTGAGATTGAATATCTTTTGTCACTACATGTAATGTTTACTTTTTTTTTTTATAACTTCTGCAGCTTAAATATGTAATTTTAGTCCACCTTTAATACATAAAAATTGTAGTGGCTCGTATGTGACAGGGTCAAACTTTGTACTCAAGCAGATTATATGACAATTTATGGAAAAAAAAGTACAGGCTTTAAATGTAAGATGGAAATAAATAAAACAGTCAACACTGAAGTCTCTCTGTTGTGGTCTCTCTGTCGTGGTCACCATCCTGTTGTTTCTGTTGCTTAGAAACTTGGCCTAGTTAAAGAGAACTACCAGAGATAGCTTATAAATGTTGTTTTTATTAAAAGTCCTACTTATTTCAGGTAAAAAAAAATAAATAATTAAGATGTTGACATCCGGTCTGAGAGCTCAAGGCCCATCTGTTATCTTTTGGAAGAGAAATCACTTAAAGCCTTTTGTAATGAATTAAATGCTCACATAAGTCCTGAAATTAATTTGGTGAATTTTAAACAAGTGGTTTAACTAGAAACAGAAATAGAATGCAGTGTACCCCTCTGAACTGTTCAAAATTTTATAGTGTACAACTAAAAATTTCCATAAATGGAAATGAACATCATTTAAATATAACTAAAGATTGTGTTTTTTACACTGTATATAATTTATTTTTTATTTTTTTTAATTCTGGTCAAATGAATATATGCTTAAAAGATTGTGTAAGTAATCTCAGTAATCCCTAAACTAGTTTAGTCACATAAATCTTCAAGAATATTCTGCCAATGTGTAGTTGAAGTATCACAAGATCACAGTACAAGTACAGCTCTTCCAGGAAATGCTGTATGAATTTGCATGGAGGTCATATAGAGAGTTTCTTTGCTCTGATAAGACCAAAAATGTAATATTTGGACTTTGGTATATAGCTTTATGTTGAGCGGAAGCCCAACACATCTTACTGGCCTAAGAAAACCGCAGAAAAGAATGGTAGTGGTAGCATGGTCTTACTGTGAGATGCTTTTCATCACCACTGGTGGAAATCTAGTCAGGGTGGAAGCCAACATAGATAGGGTTTAATACAATGCCTGGCTTAAATTATGGCACTGCCACACTTGGAGGATGTTCACTCATGTTTTGTTGTCATATTTTTTAACCCTAATAACTTGACATTCTGGCTTCATAAAATGTAACTAATAAAAAAAATACTAATGTGCTATTAGTTCTGCAGTCATTTTAGTAATTGTGCTGGTCTATGTAATCTGTTGAGAACACTACAAGTCTGATATTAATTTATCTTGAAATGTGCAAGGAATCAAATCTTTGAGATTAATTGTCTTGCGATGTTTTCTTTACATTTATTGCTTCTAATGTTAAGGTCACTGTGCAGATCATGCATCTAATCCACTTTTTCATTGCCTTTGTAGGTCCTCGAACATCTACATTAATGCATAAAATGGATATTATTCTGCATGCGCTTCCCTTCATCTTCAGTATGCTGAAATTACAGGACCCTAAAGGTGAGGATTTTTTTTAATGGGTCTTTGTATGGTCTAAGATAAATTGAAGGTGTCCCAAAAATGCATTATTTCTTTCAACAATGGCAGTTGAAACAAAGCCTAACAGCAGATACAGTTTAGTTTTATCATAATATATATTTGTTGCATAAAATGTGTTTTAATTGCTTACCCACAAAATATATCATGTATACAAACAAGAAAAGAGACTAAATATTGTATATCAAGACTATCTGTTCTGAAAATTGTAACCTTGGACTTTGTGGTGCTGCAATAGTTCATACAGAAGGCCACACCATACTTTGATGGGCAAAAAGTCAAACAAGTGTTTTTGTTCCGATGTTTATTTATGCTGCATACAAGATTATATAACAATTATTAGAAATACAGTAGCAACAAATGTTCTAAATAATGTAGTAATGTATTGTAATGTTTTTTTTTTTTTTTTGAGACAAATTCTCTTTTAATAAGAGTTTTTATTTCACTAAGTGAAATAGTAAGTGTGCTTTTTCAAGGGTAACTTTATTATCCCCAGAGGGGCAATTTGGTTTAGAGCCAGCTGCAGTAATCAAACACAAGACATATAAATATGAATACAATTTTATAATTACAACTTGTCATTAAACAAACTGATAGCAACAGTAATAAATGACCCTTCAAACATGTTCTGCATGGTGGCAGAATTCATCTACGCCCTGAAAGTAGTAGCCTAAATTCACACCACAAGGGATGGCTCGCATCAGCCAATATTGGTCATTCAAGATTTTGCCGGCAATTTCGGCTCACACCTTCGCAATACCTTGCGAATGATTTTTCTGTTTGACATAAAGTAACCTATAACAGCAGATAAGAGTTTTTTTGTGTTTTTTAAGAATTGACATGTCATAGGAAGTCATGTGCTGTGATTTTGACCTCCTGTGCTTGGTTCGAAAGGTGACCCTTGCTCAAAAACATTTAAAAGAGAAATTTCTCTGTAATGATGTCAGGCTGCTTGACATGTCTGGCTTACATGACTGAGATTTTAAGGGATAGTTATACATACTAGGTGGCATGGTTGCTTTGTGAGTAACCCTATTGCTCTGCACATCCAGGGTCGGGGTTCGATTTCTATCGATTCCCACTTCAGGTCTGTTTGCATGTTCTCCCCGTGCTTTGTGTTTCCGTTGGATCCTCTGGTTTCCTCCCACCTCTCAAAGACATGCAGATTAGGCCAATTGGCACTCCCAAATTGACCCCAGTCAGTGAGTGTGAATGAGTGCATGTGTG
This sequence comes from Clarias gariepinus, assembly GCF_024256425.1. Lineage (NCBI taxonomy): Eukaryota > Metazoa > Chordata > Actinopteri > Siluriformes > Clariidae > Clarias > Clarias gariepinus. Next base: position 19,557,775 of record NC_071113.1, on the reverse strand, counting down.
CATGTTTTCTGCGATGGATTGGCCCCCTGTCCAGGGGAGACCCTGCCTCATGGCTTTAGTCTCATGGAATAGGCTCCAGGCCCCCATCCCTGACCTTGTATCCAGTATAAGGCACTGTGTACTGTATACACACACTGGAGCGTTACAAGTCATGACCAGTAGAGGGCGACGGGTTTACCAGTTTTAGTGTTAAAGACTACCTGTGCGGAATCATTTATTAAGCCGCAATTATTTGACTGACTGTTTCCCCAGTCTTGGGTTTGTTTTTGTTTCGTTTCCCCCCCACCCCTAGAGAATGACCGTGTAAATTGCACTGCAACAAGAAGTTAATGTGCCTTGATTATCTCTGGGCATATGTTGCTATATTTTAGGATTATACATTTTTATATATATATATATATAATTATTATTTGTATATAAAAGTATTTTGTCATTTAGTAACATAATTAGCTAATCTACTATTACTACTAACAACAATAATAATAGCGACGATAATTTTAATAATTCATCGATTATTTTTAATACAATTCTTTATTAATGTTTGTATTTTTAACAGATGTTCTGTAAAATTTGCAGTATAATTACGTTTTGACAGATGGATAACAAATACAAACAAAAATACCACAACACACAAAAGCCGTTTTTATTTGTGCGTTGCACCCCTTCCCCCAGCGCGGGGGCGCGCACGCGTGTTGAAGTGCGCGGGAATGAGTGACGCGTGAACGCGCGGCGCAGGAGGAGGGGGTCGGGCCGCAGGAAACAAACCCACAGCTAAAGAGTTTTTAATGTCCGCCATGTTGGCCATGGCGCACTGAACCAGGGAGACAGAGCGGCGCTACGGCAAAATCACACCGAGAGAGAGCGACCGAGCCCCGGGCCTTTTCGGCTCCGTTCTTCTCGCTGGACGCACATTTTTCAAACCAATCCGAAGACTGACTCCGAATATCGACCCAGATTCCTCAATGAGAGGTCTAACGGTGTCATTTGGGAATCTGAAAGGACATTATATGTTTATGTTGCGTCTTTCAATATAAAAATGAGTAAATTGTCGTTTCGGGCGCGGGCGCTGGACGCTACCAAGCCCCTACCCGTCTTCCGCTGCGAGGATTTACCAGACCTGCACGAATATGCCTCTATCAACCGAGCTGTGCCGCAGATGCCGACGGGGATGGAAAAGGAGGAAGAATCGGTAGGTTTAAAAGACGCCATGGGTGATTTTAACGCACAATTTTTGTATTTAAACAATAAAAGGAGCGCCTCAGTATCGCCTGCGCAGCTTCTCACAAAATGGCCGCCGCTTGTTTTTTTTCTCCGCGGTAAATCGTATTGTTTATGTACCCCGCGGTGAATTTTCCAGTCTGTGCAAGAACATAAAGTCATTTTCTTATGATTTTTGGCAAAATATGTGTGTTCTATGGTTGCGTTTGACTGACAATCGGCTTGCAAAACACAAAGGAGTCACGTGACCGTGGTTGAGCAGCCATTTTGTTATAGTTCGGTCGTTGAAGCTCGTTGTCGCTGTAACGCCAGAGAGCAAACAGCAGAGGGCGGAACTGAGCTCCCACACCCACAGCACATCCACATGGAACACTGCGCTTTCACACAAGTACTGAATTCAAATCAGGGCAGCAGGGTTTAGCGCAGGTCTGGGGATGTGAGGAGTGTAACACGCACTCGTTTCCAACTCATTGAGTGTATGAAAAATGCTTTCGATACATTTTGGATTTTTGTTTTGTCTTTTATCCTTGATGTAATGGGGGAAATTTGCATTTAGACGTTCTTTCTGTTGACAGTTAACGGTCTGTTCACAGAACAGTAAGTAATTAATTGTGGCGTTTTTTAAAAATTGTTTTGCATAAAAAAAAGGTAAACAACACAATCACAGCTAACACGGGAGGTGTTTGTGTTTCCCTTAATGCATCCTGTGAGTTCTTGAATGTTGATCTGGGATTATATTTTGAACTTCTCAACTTTGTCTCATGTAAATCGACACTACAGACATGTATAAACTGAACAACAATTTCTTTAGTAAACTTTGTATTTAAACCAGTCGTCCTCCCTCAACATCACTGAAACAGGTGCTGTCCCAGACAGTTTTAAACACTTTTGCTGTCATGCTGTTGGTCATTCCTTCCTGCTTCTGGTGAAACACTCGCACTGTGTTTAGTCTCAGTGGTGTTTAGTCACTGTGAGGGGGACTGACTTTGTCGAACATAAGAGTGTACAGATGTGGACCCAGCGCATCTTGGCCAGTTGGGCCTTTACTGACCTGAAACCTGGATAGAGATCCACTTGTATATTTTGATGTCATCAATGTGTTGTTTACTGCCCACATAGACCTTGCATGTGAACGCAAGGTAGAATGTGTATTAAAGGATGCTGCCATCATGTTTCACAAACCGGAACAGACGCTTTTAGAGTCTCATTCTAACATTCTGGTCCATTATGAGAAAGCGGCATGAGTGCGTCCAGCTGGTCAAAGTTATAAAACACGAGTAAACTCAATTCTTGTTTTAAAACTCATTTTATTTATTCCTTTTTTAATAAGTTTTATTGAAAACACCGTGCACTTGCCCACTTGGATCAGATCCCCAAGGGAACGGTCACTGATGTCCAGCTCATGTGCGTCAGAGCTACAAGTGTTTCTGTTCATGAGAAAATTTGTTTGTCTTTGGCCATGTTTTGGTTGCATTGTTAACCTGGGCCAGTGAGGTCACATACACACCAAAACAGTGATGCACTACAGGAATGTGAAGTGAATACAATTAAATTAAATTTAAAGCACCTGTGAAAATTTATTTTATACATTTGTGTGTTTGTTACAGCTCTTGGTCACATACATACATCCATCAAGCAGTAGACAGGTTGAGCTTGTGACAGTACAAAATAGACCTTTGCTTGATTTAGGGAAGTGGGCTAGTAACGTACAAAAAAAGTTGTATCGGACTATTTTATACATTGCATAATGTTTGTGTGTGTGTATGAGAGAATAAGAAATTAGAACTTTTGCTGTCCAGCTCACAGTTTTAATTCCCTGGTTCAGAGCATGACAATGCCGTTTCCTTGAAGTTCAGTGTGTGCACACTACTAAGAACAGAGTTGTGCTGTCACAGACGGTGGCGTAAGATTCAGAATCCAGCCTTATTACTGATTGTTTCAATGCAACATTGCTGCATCTGCTTGTGACAGAAGTGTAATGGTAGTAATGTGTATGTTACATATTCAAGGGGTTATATTCCCCCTACTTTGCACTGCACTTAAAGACTTTATCACCACCATGGACGGGTTGCTCCATGAGTGCAAAATCTCACAAAACCATGGAGTTAAAGCCCATGACACTGAGTGTCATTTGCATGGCTAGTGGCCTTGTTTACATTTTAATTTTTGTAGATGCACAAGCAGTGATGCACAATGTTCATTAGATTTAATTAAGTCTCTCAAAAATGAGGATTGCCTGAGTAAATGTCAGCTTTTCATTTGATTAGAAACTAGAAATATGCTGATTGTTCTGAATTATCTAGTTTTCAGTGTGATTGGATCCAACCGATTCTGTGGCGATCACTTGCGTACCTAAGTTTTACAATAGAAACACATGTTCTATCAGAGGTCATGAGGTAAAATCCTGCTATTGCCATGTGTAGCTGGAAACTCTCAGGGGGCAGGGGTGCATGCTCACTTCAATCCTAGCAGCATTTATTTATTTTTATTTATAGATGGAAGCCTCAGAGGAAGCACATGATGGTTTTCACCCACTCTGGTGGATTTTCTTTTTCGGTAAACTTTATTTGTACGAAAAAAGCTCTGTAATCTCGTAAAATTTTGGAGAAAAGTTATTGAATAGTCCATTTTTATTATAGGCATACAGGTGAATTTTTTTTAAGTGTTTTTGTATGCCATCTATTATAGGACACATGCACACATCAGAAATCTGCATTATCCAGGACAATTAGTCTGTGCATCTATATTTAAAACATTCAGAATTAAAAGAGCACAATAAAGATGAGATGAGTAGTTTTGTGATCTATTTAGGCCTGCATTATAGTTTCACTATACTGTAATGCACAGCTTTATTTTATAAGTGCTGCCCACAAGGCTTGTATAGTAAAACTATAAGTGTTGCCCATAAGGTGATGCATCTGAAAAAGCTTTTCTTATTTCCCTTTGATTGCTTATGCTAGGATCAAATTGAAAAGATGTATTTAAAAAATATGCATATTAGTCACATAGGGAATATACGTTTTTCAGTATTGGTGCTATTGTGATGTACGTTTTTTTGCTGGAGTCACTAACATTTAGATCCACTGCACATTGCTTACTGTTGGTCATCAATGTAACTTATTGGGATCTCAAAATGATGCAGAGTAGTCTTCAAACTGCTGTGCTTCTGCATGTACGAGCTACTAAGTGTATTCACTCAGGGAAAACAGTGTTCTTAGAAGTAGTGATGACAGTTAATTAATAAATTAATGTTAAAGTTTCTCTCTTCTGGTTAATGATGAAGTAAAAGCTAGTTTTTGCTGGTGGGAGTGTCTGCTTGATAGTTTTTTTTTTTAACTTTTTTTTAATGTGCAGACACACTGAATTCAGTCTACTGGTTTTCTCTGCCCATCATTTTAAGCAGTTTTTATGCACTGAGGTGAAGCTTGAAGTGCACATATTATGCAAAATTCACTTTGTCATTTTCAGGTGGGTCTCCAGAGTGCATGTACAAACAAATAAAATGGGGAAACTTTCCCCGCTTTTTCTACTTTTTCTATTTTTGTATTGGATGGGTCTTAGATTTACCAATTAATTTTTTTTTCCTTGTGATGTGACCTCATAAGAACCTATTCCCTGCCCTGTGGCTCAGCACTGTTGCTCTCTCTTGGGGCATGGCTTATTTATTAATATATATAATAAAATATACATACATACAAATAATGCATTTGTAGACTGAGTGAAATAAAGGGATTTAGAGCCATGAGAAATGCATGAACTTGGGGTTATTTTAGTGCACTAAGTTGATTTAAGACACTTTCTGCGAGCCCTGAGACTTATGTCAGCTTGTCAAAGGAAAGGGTAAATAACTTTGTTCAGAGGAAGTAGTATGTAATGTTAGATTTTTAGGAGTTACAGCACTTTGCTGTGGTAAGTCAGTGGATAAGAGCTTGAAATTCTTTTACGTTGGTTAAAATATAAAACTACAGTACATACTAGGGGTGGGCGATATACTGGTAGACACGGTTAACCAATAGAAATTTGTCAACCGATGGAGATTTTGGTCTATCGTCTTAATCGCGGTTGAGAGCATGTGGCGTTGCACGTTACGTAACCACGCAATACACATTCACTTCTATGGGAAGCCTAACACATCTAAAGTCGGATAAAACTGTGGCACCCGATTGAGCCGGCGTGGGCAGACCAAATATCCAGACCCGGTGGATCGCGCGGCGCTGCTCGAATCACAAACCTGCGCGACGCTGATAGAAATAGACCGCTCCGACCATCAAAATACATTTCACCCCGCTGGGATGTTCTCGTACAAACCAGGCATGGCAAGGCGGAAACAATATTAAACAGTCCTGACATTTTAAATAAGTTGTTTTTAAATAAATCCAGTGGGTCGCGCAGATTTGTGGGTCGCGCAGATTTGTGATTCGAGCAGCGCTGCTCAACTTAGTCCACGCTGCGCGATCCAGCGGGCTGTGTGAATAAACCAGATCATCTCTGCGCTATTCAGATAGTCGCGCTGCGCTATCCACTGGGCCGCGCAGATATTTGGTTCAATTGGGTGCCACGGTTTCGTCCCACTTTTGATGTGGTTTGGTTTCACAAACACTTTGACAATGGAAGAAGACCGTGCAGCAGTGAGTTTGCTTACTTGTCAAAACCAACAACCCCGAGATTGTAAAGAAAAAAGGTGCACCGTCTGTGTTGAATTGGTTTGGGTATAAGAAAAGTGAAATGAAGGTGATTTGCAAGTGCACCGTTTTAACAAGTGGTGGAAACGCGTCAAACCTTTTTTATCATCTGAAATACAAGCATCCAAACGAATATGGCCGAAGTAAAAAAAAAAAAAAAAATGCGGCAAACCTCTGCAATTCACAGTTTAAATAAAATTACATTATGTAAAACAGTTTCTTTTTGTTTGAATTTTTATTTATGCATTTTCAGATACAAATTGCTATATTGTGATAAATAGCGTTATCGAGGTAAAAAATTTTTCTTCCGTGAAAGATTTTGGTTATATCGCCCACCCCTAGACTACAGACCTTTTTCTTTCTTTCTTTTTTCATACACGTGTATTCGATGTAATGTTTTACTCTCTGTGGTCAAGTACCCTAACTATGTCTCGTCAGTCCACGGAGAAGATGCAAGAATGCACCGTTTGCATTAATGTTAAATTTAATAAATAACCATGTACAAGTTGGCAAACGTTTGTTCTCTAAACGATACCTACTTAAATCCCAGGCAGAGCACCATCCTTATTAATATTGTAGATTTCGGTGTAATGTAAAATGTAATTGTTTCAAAAATAGCTGTCTTGAGTTATATGAAATACCATGCATAAAGGCCATCTGTCTTACATGTTTTGAGAACCTGTTAAAAATATGGGACAGAATTTACTTATGCATCATCTAACACAATTTGGTTCTTGCATCTCCTTCATGGACTGACTGACTGATTATGGCTATTTTAATCATATTTATTATTGTTACTCAGATTGGCTTGTTCTAGATGAACTCCCTTGTACATTACTCTTAATTTTATTTGTTTTAAAAAATTGTGATGTAAACCTGTTATCATAAGCCTGCACAAAGCCTGTTAATATTTGTCCAGTGTTTAGCTACGCTTGGGCTTTAATTATTTCCTCTGTAGGACTGAGTCATAAGACAATCCTTCTTTTGACTTGAGCCAGCGGTTGAACAGCATCTTGAATGTATGTTTATTTTGGAGTAACTGAGATGCTTTGTCATTATGGAGACTGGGGCAAGAGGTGCTGGAACTGTTCCAGTTGGAGTTGACCTGCTTTTCCTTAGTTCCCAGACACAGTGCTGAGCCAGAGTAAATAGACAGCCATGGCTGCTTTAGTCAGCTCTCAGTGCCCACCTTTAGTCGCAGACCTTCCTAATTCAGCAGAGATGAAACAGGCTGATGAGTAAACATTAGTGTTCTCATCATATCTGTGTTGCACTTTTGTAATTTGATTGGACAAGAGACATTCCATGAGTGCTGATGTAGTATATCGCAGCAGCACTGGGACGTCTAATTGTAGCATCATGCCATTTCACAGCTGTTCTAATAAACATTTAACCGAGGGTACTACTTGGAATGTGAAACAAGGGTTTTTAGACCCTACATGGCTTGTTTCCTTTGTTTTACGTTATTTGTAATTCCCCCCCCCCCACGGGTCAGTTAGTTAGCCGAGGCTAATGTTTTATTCTCACTTTAAGTGTTTAAGACTGCTTTCACCTGTTAATTAATTAAACTATTAATTACACTAACTTGCCAGATCCAACCTTTCAGAATATTGGTAAAAATACTGGAGAAACTTTGCAGCTCAGGTTCATCCCGCATGGAAGCAACTGTTATTAGTTGTTGAAAGAATTTTAGCTTACAAAAAACTGAGCGCATTCAGCAAACAGTTTTTTTTTTTTTCTGCCCTTTTGTGTGCAACAGTCTGTCAAGATATAAAATGAATAAAATCTAGAAACGAATTGGGAAGCTTTATATTATAAGACCACTGCTGTATTGAACTTTTGATTGAATACAGTTGAGATTTTGGTTTCTCTAGTTCTCTCTGTCCATAAGCTAAAAACTACATTTCAAACATTATCTACAGTTACATGCGGGCACAGTCTGGAATTAATTTTGCGAAAGTTGAGAAATTCACAATCTTTTTTTTTTTTATTTTATTTTTTTTTATGGCCAACAAATTTATTTATTTATTTTTTTGGTCACAAACACATTTTGTTTCAAAGGTTGGCTGACTCTTTGTAAATATCGCCACATTTTCTGGTAGCTACTTAGTAAGCATAAGGCTAACACTAGCTAGTCTCATTCAGGTAGAGCAAACAGAATTGGCGTGGTGGGGAACTTTCTAATGCGTGCATGTGTTTGTCAGCGTATGTTTGTGCATCAGATGCCCTGAACTGCAGACAGCAGAGGTGCCGGGGAAAGATGCTGGAGTTTCACAAAAATAAAGACATATTTATCGGATCATTTTAATACAGACTTTTACCCACCATGTATCAGAGAGCCTCATGAGATTTCCTCATCAAATAAAAAATCAACACGCCTTTGGTGCTTGGTGGGTGTTTGATTTTGGACTCTGCATGAGGGGTTCCTGTTAAAGTCACTAGCAGCACACCCATTACGTTAATGTTAAATTTAATAACCACATATGAGTTGGCAAGCTTTTTTCTTTTTTTTTTCTTTTCTTTCAACATTACCTGCTATAATCCCAGTCAGAGCGGCATCCTTATTAATATTGTAGAAGGGGTAATCCGGTGGTGAAGATATTGAAGGAAGTTGAATAACATTATGTGAACTTGCGTGATGAGAGGAAGACGGCTGATGTTTGTTCCTCTTCCAGCGAAGTAACTTTCTGCTATCGAATGTTATTCACGCATTCAGGGGTTGCATACGTTTCATTGCATGGTCAATTTAGACCGCTGTGTACATTTTAAATGATAAAGGATGGCGAAATGGAGCCACAATTTTGACACCCCTTCCCTGTAAACAAAAACCAACTCACTATTAGGCAGGTGGTCATAATGTTATGGTCTATGGCTAATTAGACCTTTTTATCACCACCAGCATTAACCTTTTCCTTAATTTGAGCTTCAGTAGCTCTCCTACTCAATTCTATGCAGGTGATCATATTGTTAGTGATGAAGCTCTTAAAAATCATCACAGACCCCATGGCCCTCCAATCATATTGTCAAAAGCTTGCTTAGAGGAGACCATGATGTGGACCCAGCAAGCCAATCCAGTGCATCTGCTTTTAAATTGTGCAAAGTTTTTATATGTTCTATATTTTGCCAAATTAAAGGTTTAGTAACCAAAAAGTAAAAGCATTTTTTGTTTTTCCCCCTCCCCCTCAAGCTGTGCCCCAAGTTGATGTTAAGGAGCTGATGAGTTTCTATCAGCCTGTTACATGCTGGACTACAGAAATGCCATGCTCATCCTGCTGTTTTAAAATCTGAAACAGCGGGTTGCCATAGATAATTTGGCTTTAGTTACATCTAGTGCAGAAGACTATCTGACCCAAGACTCTGCTAATTGTTTACGTACCAAAATTTTGCTGCAAAAAGATGAGTCATGAGTCAGGTTGCTTACGTGCATGTGTGGTAGAGAGACAGAAGTACCAGTTGGATGGTCTGTGTTGAAAAATAATACAGCATTTTCAGTTTAGGCTCTGTTTTGAAATAGATACACTTTTTTTTTCTTCTTTATTTTAAACTAGTTTAGCAAATCCATTTTGTGTACAGCATGGCATTTCAGTTTTGTCCAGTCGCAAGTCCTGCACCAATCTCAACATAAAAACAACTTCTTGGTGGATATAAAGTTTCATTTAACTGAAATATTAGTTGAATGGAACTGTCAGATGCTACATTACTGAATGTTTTTAAAAACATGAGAACATAGAGATCAGGAGGAAATTGAGTCACAATTGTTTTGTATCGCCATATTGAGTCCAAAATCAATTTTTAAATAATTTATAACATTTGTAGTAGAGATGCATCGTTCAATCAGCCAGTGTTCAGCCATGATCAATTACATTGGATATAACTCATTCTTTGCTGAATGCACAAGCTTCCAAGTGACACAACAGAAAACAGTTTTTACAACATACTTCAAACTCTGACAGCAAATTAGTCTTAAACCTATTCATTACACATTTACACCAGTCTCAAAACACTGCGTGCACTAATTATTCTTGAAACGTGTGCTTTAGAGGACGTTTGGCACACGTGCTCACAAATAAACTAAACATGCATTTAAAGGTGGAAAAATGTTTTTAAAATCCTTGTACCGTGTGGTAGTCAAAACTACATTGCAGCATTACATCGCACATTGGCATCCCCTGTGATAGTTGTGAAATATTTGCCAAGTTTCTTTAGAAATAAAGACATGCTGCTCAGTTAAAAACTTGACTTTTTTTATATATATATTTAATTTCTAGTTAAATAAGTTAGAGTTAAACTCTTGTATTTGATCAGTTAGTTTTTATTGTTTAAATGCTGCCCTTGGTTTTTTAATTAGAATTACTGTAACGGGCCACATTTGATTGCTCGAGTTCAATTTAGTCGTGAAGCTGATTAGTGAAACTTGTCATGACTTTTTTTTTTTTTGGAAGGTTTAATGTATTAAAATTGTAACAAAATAAGAAACATATCGAATCAAGACATTAATATAATTGATTCTTCCCCCATGTTTATATGTTGTTAGCCATGTTCTAGACAGCCATTTCAAATGAGGGATGTACATTTTCTTATTAGTTTTAGTTCTTACAAATCAATGTATGTTGATAAATGCTTGTTGTTTGTAATGCTTGACGTTACTCTGTAAACAGAACCAGGGAACAAACATGGATTGTAGAACAATACACTGGGTTAACTCGAGTTGCTGCAGCATTTCATGTCATGAAAGACATTGTGTCCCATTTGCTCTTTTGAGACAGAAGAGTTTACCAAGTTGTGCAAAAATATTTACAGTACCATGTTTAGCACATGGTGCAAACAATTTCTCTCTCTCTGTGCGCACACATTAAATGGGCACACAATCAGCCATGACACTATGGCAACCTGCCTAATATTGAGCCCGCCTTACAGTACATTAAAAGTAACTTCATGAATGAGTGTAATGCTGCAGGCAGTCATGGTGTAAATTTCCCTTAAAAGTGCACTGATTGAACGGGCAGTGAGCAGATCATTCTTAAGTGTAGCCGATTCCATGCAGATCGCCCCTCTATCGTCTGAGTATTGCAACTAAAATGCGTTTGTGAATTTGAATCTCACTGCAGCCACCCATCGCTTAGGATGCACCTGCCCCTAATCATATGTAGGCATTTCGAAAAGATGCTGGGGTCATGTTTTGGAGGACGCACTTGATAGGCTTCAACCCTCTTGGATAGTAGCTGTACACTGATTTTCAGTTGAGCTTTATTTGCAAATTAAATTAGAGTTTTCCCTTTTCAGTAACCTAAAGCAACGAGCAGTTTTTATTTTAGGAGTTAAGTGAGAGACTCTGAATGAGAGATTATTTTGTAACCTTTTGACGTTTTGGAGGAAATGTAAAAAATTGCTTAATATGTTTTATGAGTGTGTTTAATACGTCATGCTTTTGTTGTTGTCGTTGTTTTTAGTTTTTTGGTGGAAGGTTAATCAACAGCAAGTTTTTGTTTTTAATAGTTGTAAGTGGGGGGAAAACATAATAAATCGGACAGCTCAGACTTTTAAAAACTGAGTCGTCCAAGAAAATTGCAATTCTCATGTAAAATGATAATAAATGTCCACCCCGCATACTGAAACAGTTTGTCCTGATTTGTGTGTGTGTTGTAGGAGCACCATCTCCAGCGGGCCATCTCGGCACAGCAGGTGTACGGGGAGAAGAGGGACAACATGGTGATTCCCGTGCCCGAAGCAGAGAGCAACATCTCCTACTACGAATCGCTGTATCCCGGCGATTTCAAGATGCCAAAGCAGCTCATTCACATACAGCGTGAGTTGGCAAGCATTTGGAGCTTAAGATGAATGTTAATTAAGCAGACGGGCAGTTAGTCCAGCAATAAAGCTGCTTATGAATGCAGGAGCAACTTTGTACGTGTATGTGCAAGTGAAGGTTGTTCATGTTGCAAACCACCTCAGAGCGTTGGGTGGACGCCATCTGCCTCTTGCCTTTAAAGCCCTCACTTTAAGGGATTTCTTTGTGGGGTGTCATTGTTATAGTAAAGTAATTACAAAGGCTTTGTGTGAGGAGTGTATGTCCTGTAGTAATCATTATTTGTCCATCTGTGCCCCAAGAGTGTCAGTAGGGTATATTTTCACACTGCCTAGGTTTCCTAATTTGCAAGCAGTTTTTTAACTAACTGGAAAGTGAAATATTTAAGGTGCTCTGCTAATGTTATCAGTTGTTGTGGGACAGGATGTGAAAGGATCTGAGGTAATATCTTCTTTAGAGACCATGATTTTCTTATTTACCTTTAACAAAGCTGTTAAGTATGTGTGTTCCGATTGATGTTGACGTTTTCCACATATGTTTAGTTTAAATTACTTGAAAATCTTTGGGGTACCTGCCACATATGAAGTTGTCTGCATTTCCTGAGAAGCATTTGAATGCATTTTTGTGTGCTTCCTATGAAAGTTACTTATTTATTTATTTTTTGGTCAAACTTGTGTAAATGCATGCATCAGAAAAAGTGTCAGTTTAAATAAATATTTTTTTAACATGTGCAAATGTGTGTGGGTTTACTGCAGATAGTTTTCTTTTCATTAAGAAGCAAACCGAGTGCAGACCTGTCTACAGTTTACTAATTTGTCTAAAGTAAATACAAACATTCTGAATCAGGTGCATATCTGAGTTAGCATTAGGTTCATGCTTTATAAGAGAATGTTATATAGTGAAAAGCGTTAAAAAATTAGTTGAGCTTGTGTACCTCGGGTAGTTGTCTGATTTGTTACCCTGATGTCAGATTGTGTGTACACATTACTATGCTGCTGTTGAAGGGGATACACACAGCCCAAAGAGATGATTAAAAAGGTGCATGAGTACAAGGATGTTCAAGTGAGGAAATTTAAAAATCTGTGTGCACCATGCCAAATTTAGTATACTTATCGATGCTGTAATTAAAATGTATTCTAATTCTGGGAGCTCCTGTACTTTTCTTAGTTCAGTGTGTTTGTTGAGTCCCTCGAGACATGCTGCGAATGCTCAAGTTTGTGTTTTTTGTCCTCGTCATAATTTGCCCAAGGCTTCCAAAATAAACATTCGGGAAAAATGCCCTGTTTTAGTTGGAAGTTACTGAATGCAGATTTAATGCTTTTGTTTTAACTCGTGTATTAGTATTACTGTTATTGGTTAATAATATTAATCGGGCTGTATCAATCCATTGCTCAGCTTTCAGTCTGGATGCAGAGCAACCAGATTATGATCTGGACTCTGAGGATGAGGCGTTTGTGAACAGGCTGAAGAAAAAAATGGAGGTGGGGGTGCTACAGTTTGAGCAGATGATTGACCGGCTAGAGAAAGGCAGTGGCCAACAGGTATTAATATTTTTTGTCATATTAATAACTTTATTATTGTCAAGATCATGATATTTTTATTCATTTCTTTAAAATGAGTCTGGTTAATACCTACAATCAGAAAAGACGAAATTGAACATAACACTAGATTTTTGTGGGTGCTTTTTGTAGTAAAACTTAAATAAATCTTTGTCCCATGTCATTGGCGTTTAGCTGGTAACTCTGCAGGAAGCGAAGCTCTTGCTTAAGGAGGATGATGAGTTGATCAGGGAGGTGTTCGAGTACTGGAGCAGGAAGAGGAAAACGTGTAAAACTGGATCACTCACACCAGTAGTCAAGCAGGAGAAGAGAGATTGCTCCAGCACTAGTGACCCTTATGTTGCCTTTAGGCGCAGGACCGAGAAAATGCAGACCAGGAAGGTGAGTGTCTTGAGATGGCATCTTGCAGCTTTGTTCTGTATTTTGCTGTGTATGTGAAAAACATATTACTACTACTATTATTTTTCTAAATAGTTTATTCTACGTTTCAAGGTTCCATGAAGAGGTTTTAACTTTATAAAGAAAATTTGCAGAGCGTTAATTAAAAAGAACTTTTTCTATTCTGACAGAACCGTAAGAATGACGAAGCATCGTATGAAAAGATGCTGAAACTGAGAAGAGACCTGAGCAGGGCCGTCACTATTCTGGAGATGATTAAGAAACGAGAAAAGAGCAAAAGAGAGCTGCTGCACCTCACACTTGAGATTGTGGAGAAGAGGTATCATGCCAAAATACAACATAGCATTACATACTAGTTCCAGACTGTTTTAAATGCAAATTAATTGCTACCCATTTTGCACAAGTGCTATGTAACATGTAATGATGTTCCATGAAAAATGACACATTGCCATTCTCCCGCCTATTTTTCCGAGGCAATTGGCTTAAATATTTCTCGCATCCTCTGGTGCATTCTGACCTGTCCTTAAAATGATTAATCCAAAGACTGATTCATGCAATAAATGCAATACAAGCTACTGTTTTCGGGAATTGCATTGTTCTAACTCAATGTAGAATCAGCAAAATAACTTAATATTTACAGCTTCTGCTGTAATGTGGAGTTGCATAGTAGGTCGCCTTTAGTTACCTCTTGAGGTTTCCTAATCCAAGTATTTTTACCAGTCATAAACTTAACATAGTGATTTAACTGCATTGTTTGATGATAAAAAGGTAAGACGTTTGTCTTTTAAATGAGTTGAGACAAGCTTTTTGATGTGTATCCTTAGGAACAGCATGCCTGACTTTGGTGCTGATGTTATGGCTGAGGCACTGGCCATGGCCAAGCCAATTTATAAGATTCCCATCATTCCTCTACCTAGCAGCAGCCAGTACCGCCACCAGGACCATGTTGAGCTCAAGGACTATAGGGCTAAGGTGAGTGTTTATCTTTTTATAGACCAGTCAATCCTAGACTGTGTAATGCATATTGCAGTGTGTCCATAAGTTATAATTGCGTAGTTCAGAATAAACAAAATGAGAATTTCCTGGCATTTATTGACTGACTGATTCAATGATTTAGCCTGAGAAGACTGAGGTGGTCCGGACAAAAAGGAAATATGAGAAGAAGCCCAAGATCCAGCCATTCTCCACTCCCCAACAGTCGGGTTCCCACCTTTTCAACCTCAAAGACCTCAACCAGTATGACTTTCCCAGTTCAGATGAAGATCATTTTTCACAGGTATAAACATGCGGAAATGTGCATGGTTTTTTTTTTATTTATTATTATTTTGTTACCTTTTGAACACACATTTGCAACAGTTTAAATTGTTTATACTGATTTATTTATTTTCGCAGATGCATTCTGGGTCGTCAGAGGCTGAGGAGGAGAATGACCCTGATGGAGCTTTTGCTTTTAGAAGAAAAGCAGGCTGTCATTACCACTCTGTACGTCCCATTCTTCTTTGCCTCTTTTAATTGTTACACAAGTTTCTTAACTATTCATCAAGCGTTTAATATAAACTTGGTTTATTCTATACATTGATGTTTTAACTTTTCTTGTCTTTTTCTTTCTGATTCTCTACAGGCTCGTTTGGATCAGAGGGGAGGCTGGCCATGGTGTAGTGAGGATGAGGGCGGGTCATGTGATCCCCGATTCCGATATTCTCTCACCAGCCTTTCAGCACCACGGCGCTGTCTGGGCTTGGCACGGCGGCGGATGGGACGAGGTGGCAGGCAAGTGTCTCTAAAACATTTGGTGCATTTACACCACAGGACCCTTTATAGGTAAAATGGTGGTTGTTGCTGTTCTTTTGCCAAATCTTATGTATTGTCACAAATGTTGTTAAACATAATAGTCACAGTTTCTTTAGTGCAAACTAGAAACAGTTTTTTTTATTTTCCTAGTTGAGGATGGGGCCAGAACCATTTACTAACTAAGTGTTTCTGTTTGATGTGTAATGTCTGACGTACAGAGTGCTCCTGGACCGTGCTCACTCGGATCTCGACAGCGTTTTCCACAGTCTAGATTCCCATACAGAACGAGGTTTGGCAGCTCCAGCTTGTCCTCCTCTCCCAGAGAGCTCCTCTTATAGCAGTACCTCTTTCCCCACCTCGTCATCACAGACTTCTACTTCCTCACCAGACCTGAGGCAAATCTTACAAAACATTAAGACCTGCCGCTGGAGACACTTTAAACCACGGACACTAAAAAGCCTGTCGGACGCAAGGAGTAGCTTGTCCCACTGCGGTTCCAGAGGCTTCAATCGCTCCTCAACCACGGCATTAGGATCAGGCGTCAACACACCAAACAGAGGATCTGCTGCTATAAATTCTTCACAGGGTGAGTTTGATTACACATACTTTTGTACTCGGGCTCCACACTTGTTCCAGTTGTTGCTCTTCACATCCTTTATATTTTAAATCAGCTTACTAAAACAGTAACTGCATTTGAAAACCCCTGGTCTACATCATAAAACTGAGCCAGTAGATGTTAGTCAGCTGTTAATCTGTGTTAATTAGGTTTAGGCTTTAAAAGAACACAGCATCAGTGTGGTGGTTTTCTTAAATAAATTGTGCAGTGGTTGTTTAGTACAGCATAGCGACGTCATGATGTGTGCTACCTTAAATACTACTACATATTAATGTATTTCTGGTACACAAAAGAAAGTTATTAATTAAAGCATTTTGGTAGCAGTTATAAGAATAGGGTGGATACAGACATGATGGATAAATACATTGATGGTAATAATTATGTTCTATGTTTGTTTATTGTGTTTGTTTGCCAGTATTCACAGCAGAACAGTTCCAAGAGCATCAGGAACAGCTGGCTCTCATGCAGAAACAACAGCTGGCGCAGATCCAGCAGCAGGCCAGTGACGTTTCAAACAACACACAGGTGTGTGTGCAAGTGAGTGAGGTATTCAGACCAATATAAGACGGACATTGCGTTGATTTTTATGGTATAACTTCTCCCCATCCTCAATTTCCTCTAGTCTCTCGTCTCCTCATCCAAGACGTTGGACTCAGCCAGTGCCCAGTTTGCAGCCTCTGCTCTCGTCACCTCTGAACAGCTGTTGACCCTAAAAGTCAAAGAGGATGGTGTTGTAGGAAGTGGAGTCAATGGCATCCTTCAGGCCTCAGGTGAAAAACAATGGCCAGACATGTAATTAAGTGTGTGTATGACGTTAAGAATTGTGGCAGTTCAGAAATCGCGGTTTCAAGATATGGAAAAGTTATGGAAAATGATAAAATGTAAAGTTTTTGACAAGGCATGACATTTTTTTAAATGTTATGTTTAGTCACCATTTAATAAAACAACAATCAGCATTTGTGTGTAGCAGCATTTGAACTTTGACATGCGTCTTCACTACCTCACCTAACTTTAGCTTGCTCTCTGTGACATCTCTGTATAATCCATTGGGTTAGGGCACAGGACATGGCCACTGTTTGTAGGCTTTGGTGTTTTTTGCATTTTCTATGTACGTAGTGAGTAAAAACCTTATGATGAATGCTAAAAGAAGTGTGTGCAATGCTCTTCTAATTTCTTACAATGCTATCATATTCAATTACCAACAAAACCAAAAGTCCTCTCCCTTTTTGCAGTAATGTCATGCAGTTTACTTGTTCTGATTAAGAATAAATTTCAAACTGCACCAAATTCTTCCCGGAGAGGTCATAGTCATGAAATGTACCACCCAAATATAGTGTTTGCTGCTGTCGCTACCAGCACCTGGATCCACATTAATTCTGATCATCTTAAAGATTTGTTCAGAAGCACAGTATACAAAAAGGTATTAATTGAGTAATCTGTCACATGTTTATGAATAGGATTTCATATGAAACCAGGAACTGGATATTAGTGGGCATATTCATATTAAACCATACACATGCTTTCTGCCTTTTACTTGTAATAACCTTATCACTTTGTGTTAACTTTATTTCAGGAGTTTACAAGGGCTTACAACACTCTACATCATCTGCTACTATGCTCACTAGCCCATCACCAGTAACTATGACCCCTGCTAGCTTACCTGCTTCTAACAGTACGAACTCCACCACCACTTCTATCCATAACACACACAATCCACTCAGTAATCACGGGAACAGTACTGCCAACGCAATCTGCAGCAATCTGCGTCTGAGCGTTGCCACGCCCCCGATCGCCAGCATCAACCCCCGGCATCTCTCCAGAAGTCTCAGTGGAGTGCCGCCTGCTGCCTTAAAACTCGCAGCCGCTGCTAGCAATTGTCAACTTCCCAAAGTCACCACTGGGTGAGTGCACATGCACGCCACGTGATTAGATTAACTATATGATTTTACATTTAATTTTATCACCACAGTCAAAAAACAAGCTTCGAAATACTAAACGTTTGTGTCCTTTTCTTTCAGGGAGAATCATGAACAAGAAAAGCAGGCCCTCAACAGTATAGCGGAAAACACAGTTGCTATGGAGGTGACGTAGTAACCGTTGCCTGGGCGATCTTTTCCCTGCCCACTACATTCTTTTGGTGCTGTGCACCAATCATTTTTGGGAATGCAAAGAGACAGCCGGTTTCCACAGCAACTGTCAGACCTTGACAGCAAATCTCATCTTTTTTCCCCTTTTTAATATATATTCATTATTGTTAGAGAAGATTCATATGTAAATTATGAATATGGCGAATATTCAATGTACAGTAACTGCATATTTGTATAAAAACAAAAAAAATCCCTCCTCCACCCCACCAAATTCTTGTATATATGTTACTTGAATCCAGATTTGTTCATTTGTGATGTTTTGCACTTGGGAAATACAGAAATTAAAAAAAAAAAAAAAAAAATATGAAAAAAAAATTAAAAAAATAAAGCAGAAGGGGTGGAAAAAAAATAATGCTGAGAGAGTGAGCTGTGTGTTGAGAAGGTGTGTTTCGGGCGAGAGTACAGAGTCATTGCATTGTGCATGGTGAGGAAACCTGCTGTTTTACCTATTTATTGTGCTGTGTTTACACTTTTCTTTTTCCATGAACACTGTACCCTTATTTGTTCCTGTGTTGTAGGTGTTTGGGTAGTGAGTGTTGTGTCCGGTTTTATGTTTTTTTTTTTTTTTTTTTTTTTTTAACTTTGTGAACAGCATCAGGTTCTTTATTCTACATTTCTGATGGATTTTTGCAAATCGTATGAGTGAAACTCTTACCACCCCCCACCCCCCCTATGTGTCTTTTTGTCTTTTAAAACGTTTATTCCCCCTTTTTGTGTTGAGTTTCATGTTGGTTTTGTTTGGAATGGGCTTTGTCGATTTGTCTCTCAGAGGGTTTGGGGATGGTGGGTGGGGTGGTGTGAAGGAATCTTCCATTTAACTAACAATCCCAAAAGTGATAGACAGGTCATGAAGTCTTCACTCGGAAGCAATCTGTGGCTTCCACCTCAACTAAGCACTGTTTTTGTTTTGTTGACTTAAGTAATGATTATTGCTGCTTTTGTATAATTTCAGTTCCTTTTTTCATACTCTGAAATATAGCTCCCCTCCCCCACATAAGTTTCTTTGTACAAGAGACAGTTATTTTTGTATCTTTTTTTTTTCTTTTCTTTTTTTTGTGTGTAATATTGTTTCAGTTCTTGTGGTGAAGCGACTTTGTGCTTCGCATGGTGGAAGACTTTTTTTTTCTTCTTCTTATCAGTACCCTTCACTGATGAGTGAATGATGATGACTGTCCATTCTTGCTGTGCCCGTGTCGTTATTTCAGCTGAATGGCACGCAAGCTATAGAAGGAGCGGGAGGAGTCATCCAGCTCAAATCTCCAACAGACTCCAGACTATTTACTTTCCTAAAACCACAAGTTTAAAAGGTGTGCCTTCCTTTGGGAATATACTGCTTCATCTCTTCCATGAAGAGGATGGCTCTCGGGCAAGGCTGCAGTTCTGTGGTCCCATGTTGTCCAGAGCCCAGATCTCCAATACTCAATCCACTGGCTGAACTGAACCACCATCTAGTCCAACCTGGTGGCTGACAGAATTAAACTATTAAAAAAAAAATCATATTGAAAAATTAAGAGGGGAAAAGATGAGACCATTCACACAGAAATCTGATAATAAAGCCCAGGTTATTATATGTGATGAGCGATCTTTGTGTGGTGTTTTTTATTATTTATTTATTTCCCCCCTCCCAAAAAAATATTCTACAAAATGATCTTTACAGTTACAGTTTGTATAATCCAAATGTTCCCCCACAAACCAAATTCATTTATTTATTCCTCTTCAGTAATTGCTTTATCACACTCTGGAATGGGCCGAGCATACACAGATCTTATCCTTAAAATCTGGTGATAAGTCGACAGCTCAGATTGATGGTAGATACTTACAGACTGTAGTGTTTTTGGTGGAATGTCAATTATTTGGAGAAATCCTACAAAGGTAAAGGGAGTGCAGAATGAAACCGTACATGGAGTGTAAGTGTCTCTTAAAGCAAGTGTCCAGTATCTGTTATCTTTAACTGTCTAGATGTTTAACACAATCTTTATTAAGCTATGATTAATTCAAAAGCATGGTGGTTAGATGAAGAAAGCTGCATCATTTGAAAATTAAATACTGAAACTAAATTCCTGCTTGGCCGTATAAGCTTTTTAGTGACTTATCTGACCATTGTGTGACACTGATCATTTATAAAATTCATTTTAAGAAAATCAAGGATTTCTGGCACTTTCCAATTAGGATATTCACAATTAGCCACAATGATGGACACTGATGGTTCAGTGGTAGTGGTAACCTCCCCTTTCACTGGACGCAGTGCCGGTCCCAAGCCCGGATAAATGGGAGGGTTGCGTCAGGAATGGCATCCTGTAAAACCTGTGCCAAGTTGTTGTGCAGATTGGATATTCCGCTGTGGCGACCCCTTGCCGGGAGCACTCGAAAAACCAACAACATAAAAACAGACTTACAGGAAATTAAAATTATTTTTGAACTTGCCTCTTAGCTATGGAGAATGTTAACCATTGTAGTGTAATCCAGTACAATCTAAGCCACTGATTTAAACCCAAAAATCCTTAATGAGAATTTTGTGTGTATGTGTGTGAATGTATGTGTATGTATATATATATACACACCTCACAATAAGTTAGGGATATTATTTACATAAGTGCTTTTCCTATTTGCTCTGAATTTGAATGAAATAAGTTAAAGTTCCCTTTGATGTTACTAATAATGTATGAGAAGAAACACCATTTTCATTAGTTTTATATTTATTACCCCCAAAATTTAGACAATAACGGGGATAGCCCCAAATAACAAAAATTGACAATAGTAGCGGGTGTTTCCACCATTTGCCGCAATGACAGCTCAGCAGCGACGTCTCATGCTCCTCACTAGCCTCATGATGTTCCGAGGCAATGCGTTCCACTTTTCCACAAGTGCTACACGCAGTTCTGCCAGAGGACTGGCAGATCGTGGAGTACGATCATCCAGTCTCCGCTTCAACTGGTCCCAGACGTGCTCTATGGGGTTCAGGTCAGGGGACATTGATCGCCATACTATATGAAGCACTCCAACTTCCTAAAGTCGAGCTGTGACAATTCTGCTACGATGTGGTGGAGCATTATCACCCATGAACAGAAAGTGTGCTGGTGGAATTGGGGGATGTTGATGAGTTCTATGATGTCTCTAAGGTAAGAACGTGCAGTGACTGAGCCATGTACAATACCCAAATCTGTTTTGCGCTGACTGGTGATGCCTGCCCAGACTGTTGCACCTCCTTCACCAAAGCAAACCCTGGGGACCATGTTGACCTCAGCATATCGCTCACCTTACCTTCTCCAGCAACGCTCGCACACCTTGGATTTCTGTGCAAGGTGACCCAACACTTATCAGTGAACAGGATAGTAGACCACTGCTGCATTGTCGTGGTCACATGGTCTTGTGCTCACTGCATATGTTCATGGCGATGTCTTGGTTTTAGTGGAGTCACCTTCCATGGTCGTCTGGCATTCAAGCCAAAGCGGTGGAGTCGGTTGCGAATGGTTTGTCTGGAAACCCTAGTACCCCTCGCATCTCGTAAACGGGCCTGCAGCTGTTGGCAGTTGCATAACGATGTCTGAGTGCATAGGTCCTTAGGTACTGGTCATCGTTGCGGTCTGTCATGCGTGGGGCTCCACTCCTGGGCTCCTGTCATGAAGTCTGCTAGTAGTTCTGTGTCTTGATGCAAGTCTGCTGATGACACTTTGAGACACACCAAGCTCACGAGCAACATCTGACTGACTGCCACAGACCCGAAGACGCGCCATGACCAGGTGGCGCGTCTGTTAAGTGACGTCGTGTGTTCATGGCTGTTTGAATGATGAACTCGGAATGACTTACTGACAATACCAGCTTTTTTACCCACAGAATTTTAAAATTGATGCCACATTAAAAAAGGTTGTCTTTTGGGATTGGCCCCAATATAAGGCACACCTGTACACAATGAGACCATTACATGTAAAACACAAAATGAGGTGTGTCTGTCACCCCAATACAATTCCCTCCCTATCCCAAAAATGTCTGAGGTGAAACAAACACCATACAGTATGTATGACATCCACTAAGTCTCTCACCATATCTCTAACTTATTGTGAGTAGTGTGTGTGTGTGTGTATATATATATATATATATATATATATATATATATATACATATATATATGTGTGTGTGTGTAATGCCTGTCCCAAATATAAGTTGCACGCACTAATATTTTGTTGGACTTTCTTTTTGCTTTGGTTACGGCTGACGTCATTTTTAAAAAGTCCCAACATTTATTTCTGTCCATAGACCTAAGCAACAAAATCAACTCCAGATCATAACACTTCCCTCCGCATGCTCATACAGTAGGCACTAGGCATGATGGTCACTTCCTGCACCCATCACTCTGGAACAGGGTGAATCTGGGATCATCAGACCACATGTCTTTGTCCCAATCCTCCACAGTCCATCCTTTATGCTCCCTAGCACACTTTTCTCCAATTAGCTTCACTGGTAAGTGGTTTTCTTAAGGCTACATAGCTGTCCAATCCCAATCCCTCTCTCCCACTTCTCTTCTCATGGTGTGTGTGATAACGTTCTTCTTGTCACTATTAAATAGCTGTGAGCTCTACTGGGTTTTTTTTTGTTTTTGTTTTTATATTTCACAAAGCGTTTTGGTGATCTTCCTTCACTGTCATTTAGGACGTTTTTCTGTTGTGGGGAACAAATGCGGTCCAACCCCACAGAAAAGCCGATGTTGTACAAATGTTCAGAAAGCAAAATGTTTAGGGTTTTTGATCAAGCTTCCAATTGCTCTGAACAAGTCTTATCCATCCAGGCCCCACCATGCAACTTACACCACATAAAAGGATCTGCTGCCATACATACATACAGCCATTATTGTGACAAAAGTGAGTACATCCTAAGTGATAACAGCTGTACGTCTTTAACCATGCAAAGTCACATGACCTATTGTATGGGAGAGTATAAGTACTGTATGTCTCCAGACCTGGACGCTATTGAGCATCCTCAAGCGAAAGGTGGCGAACCATCATGTGTCTAACATCCAGCAGCTCTGTGATATCATTATGGAGGAGTGAAAGTGGATCGCAGCAACAACATGTGCAGCTTTGGTGAATTCCATGCCCATGGAGGATTAAGGCTGTGCTAGATAACAAATGGTGCTCACACAAAATATTGACACTTTGGATACAATTTTGACAGCAATAGCAATTAGCAATGTCGCCTTGCACCCCCAGGGTCCTGGTTCGATTCCCAGCCAGGCTCGATTCCCGTCTCTGTGTGCATGGAGTTTGCATGTTCTCCCCGTGCTTGGTGGGTTTCCTCCAGGTACTCCGGTTTCCTCCCACAGTCCAAAGACATGCAGGTTGGGCTAATTGGCGTTCCCAAATTGCCCGTATGATGGGTGAATGGGTGTGTATGTATGTGTGTGTGCTCTGCGATGAATACAGGATAAAATGGTATAGAAGATGAGTAAGTGAGTCTGCATCTTGAGTTATTGTTAGAGGGCAGTATCTGTAGTGCTATACAAGCTGCACATTGTCTACTCTAAAGTATATCCAAGTTTTATTTCTGTAGTATTGTCCCTTGAGAATATATAATATTGAGTTGGTGAAATGTGAGGGGTGTACTTACTTTTGTGAAATACTGTAAATACCTCGAAATTCATTTGTAACCATTTATTTATTTGGTCTATGTTGTGCTTCTGTAAAGTGTGATGTTGAAGTTCTAATCAATCAATCCTACCAAGATCGTGATTCTGTGTGTGTGTGTGTGTGTGTGTGTGTGTGTTTGAGACTTGTCTTGTGAAGGTTTTTAGTCTATCCATTCACAATAGGTGACCACA
Source organism: Clarias gariepinus (assembly GCF_024256425.1). Lineage (NCBI taxonomy): Eukaryota > Metazoa > Chordata > Actinopteri > Siluriformes > Clariidae > Clarias > Clarias gariepinus. The sequence goes on along the minus strand of NC_071113.1, from coordinate 19,533,745 downwards.
ACACACAAAGCTTTCCTTTAAGACTTTTTTTGACACACTTATTAATGGAGCTCGGTAATGCCAAGCTTCAGCTAAATCCTAACCTTCTTATAGAACAAAGCAAACGCTTTGACTTTTTGTTTGCAGCGGGGCGCTTGTAGGGACAAACCTACAACATCCTGTTGCGGTTTATTATTATTTGACATCAACAGAAACTTATGTGAAGTAAAAAAAATAAAAAATGTGAGGACATTTGGTTTGTCACCACAATGTCAGATAGAAACTCTCGGATATGATCATCCTTGTGGAGAGATTTTGTTCCCACCAAGATACAGAAACAAGCCACACACAGACACACGACTTCAGACTTCTCCTTAATCCCTGCTTGATGTTTGCTCATCATGTTACTCCCCTTCAGATTAAAAAGCGTGCTGAGAGCTCAGGCCTGGAGTGGCAGTCTGACTCAGTGTGTCTACACTAATTCAGCTGAGACCAGAGCGTTTCTCTCTGACACATAGGTGACTAGCTCCACAAGGCATAAGATTTTATCTCACGATTAAGATGAAGATTACCCGATCACGAACAACATAGAACTTTTTCCAAGGTGCCATTATTTATTTAAGAAATATTAAGAAAAAAGAAAAAAAAGCATGTGTGCAATACTAAGTACCCTCATGATTCAATAGCTAGTAGATCCAACATAAGCAAGGATACCTTAATCATTTCCTTATGCACAGCTCTGTTAAGGCCCTGCCACAGCACTTCAGTTGAGTTGAGGTCAAGTCTTTGACATGGCCATTCCAAAACCTTTGATTTTTCTATTATTCAGCCATTCTGTCGGACAGATGGCGTCAGATTGCCTCTAGAATACCCTGAGGAGTAGCACAGAGAAGTTCATGGTCGATTCAATGGCTGCAAGGTGCCCAGGTCCTGTGACCTGGTCCAGTGAGTGCAAAGCAACCCCAAATCATCACCCCTCCATGGCTATCCTTGCTGGGTATGAGGTGTTTCTCTTGAAATTTTATTTGATTTTTGCTCAACACAGCACTGGGCATTAGGGGCAAATAACTTAACTTTGGTCTCATTTGTCCATAGAACATCATTTCAGGAGTCATCTGGTTTGTTCTGATGCAGCTTTGCAAACCTCAGTCGTGCTTCCATGTTTTTTTTTTTTAGAGAGAAGAGGCTTTCTCTTGGCACTGTATTTTTTTTAGTCATTCAAACTTTGCCGTCATGGACATTAATATATCACATGTTCAGTAAGGCCTGTATCACCTGTATCATTATTTTTGTATTTCCCTAAGAATTGTAGAATATTAAAGTGAATGTCTTGAGACGTCTTGGAACGTTTTCCACTTATGAATAATCTTGAACGTAGATCGTTGATCGTTGAACTCCAAATTCCTTGACAACACTTAATGCAGCAACGATTTTTTTTTCTCTAAGATCATTGCTTATGCATTTCCCTCTTGGCATTGTTAACATAAACCTAAATGCTCCAGACCAGCGAACTGCTAGGAACTAGGCCTACAGAAGAAACACAAAGGGAAAAACAAGAAACACAAATACACTACGGAGCATGAGATACATACAACTCAGCTAATTAGTTAAATAATGAATCAGATAAACTTTAATGGGATTTCTTCTCATCAAGCGCTCCAGCGCTGACATTTTGCTGAGACGGCCTCACAGCACTGATGATTTTCTCTGCTTCGGGCAGACATTTGGCAGTAGTGACCTTCAAACCCTCCAGGAGAGCGATTCATCAACTGAGGAAATAGCCTGTGTGTGTGTGTGTGTGTGTGTGTGTGTGTGTGTGTGTGTGTGTGTGTGCATGGGTGTGTGCGTGTGTGTTTAGCAGTCCTGTCTTGGCTCGCCAGATTGACCAAACCTGTTGTGCAGGTCCCATGAGTCAATCCATTCTTTAAACAGCAGTAACCAGCTCGAGTAAAATGTTAACGGTTAGTGGTTAGGGTTAAGGTTTGGGGTTAGGGTTAGGTTTGAGGTTAAGGTCAGGGCTTGGGGATCGGTGTTAGGTCTTGGACTTTTGGTTAGTGTTAGTGTTAGGTGTCAGTGTTTTGTCCAAAGATAATCATGACCGCATTTGCATGCCGTTTATAGCGGATTGGGGTTTCTTTTTACTCTAACAAGGTCACATCTAGGTTAATAAAATGTAATTAATCATTGACATTCATACACACCACAGTGAAAGAAAAGGTAGTCTCAGGGGGATATCATTGTTGCTTTAGAATTTAAGCAGAATTATGACAAAAAAAATCAAGATGAATCTATTAATCTATCCCTCATTCAATAGCGACTGAATAAATAAATGCGCAATAATATATAATAATTAATAATATTAATTTTTATTTAAAAAGACTTTTAAAGAAAGTTTTACTTTAAGAATTTCTTTATGCATCTGTGCATTTTATTGTCTGCATTTAATTTACAATGATGTGCTGATAAAGAATGTTTTTACAGATTTATTCTTTGTTAATAAGCAAATTAGTAACATTCATTTGGGGATTTCAATAATCATTGCCTTAATGCTCGATATTCTGAGCCTTTAGGACTACCATTTAGTAGCTAGTGAGAGAGGTAGATGGAGAAATTTTCATAAGGCTTACACTTCATTGTCAACTGAGAAGTGAGAAAAATTACATGACCTTTCAGCTCAGCACAAGAGAGATGAAGTGGAGGAGGATGTGAAGGAGTTGATCCCTCTTTTGGCCAGAAAACAGAATTCCCCATAACTACCTTATCACAATCTCACTACACATAGAAAAGAAGAAAACACTGCATCAGTGATTCTGTTGTTTGTCTTGTTCATGCCCGATTCTAATCTACTACAATGGTTACACAATGTCCAACTAACATTGTAAAAGAACACTGCTAAGTATAGGACTCGCATCACGTCAGTCATCCCTGGAAGAAAAGAGGAATATAATCATGATTATATTAGATTTTAAAATGTCTTTGTCAATAAACCATAAAACTTCGAACAATGACAAAAAAGCGCTCTGAATCTGCAAACAAAGTAATGACTAGGAACAGCAAGATACAGAATCAAAGAGCAGGAAAGTGTGAAATAAATGCCTTGTTTTGGATATTTCCAATTTATCCAGTCCAGGTCTGGAGCAGTGGCAGGATCAGCTGGTCAAATACATTTGCCGCTGATGAACCAAGAATTTACCCTATCATCCGGAGATCGCGAGGTGATGCTGCAACCTCTCGCAGCCGGAGGTCTAGAGAGAGCTGATTGGCCGAGCTCTCTCAGAGGAGAGGGATAAGAGGTACTTTGGGCTCCCACATTAATTACGGCTCTACAGCCAATCAGGGGCATCTGTGAGCTCGCGCACGTGGAAGGAGCGGATAGCGCTGTCCTTTAAGTGTGTAATGTATCTAAATGTAAATGTTATGGCGCCCCCAACGGTGTGTGAGTGAGCAGTTTAAAAAGATGCAGTCGGCTGGTGTGACATGGTTCAGAGGAAACACGTGATAGTCTTCGGCCCTCCCGACTGAGTGGTAGTAGTAGCCTTAATGTGGAAGCCCCCTAGTGACGGGGAGGAATTAGACACGACTAAATTAGGAAGAAAATGCATATTTTCGGGGAAAAAAATGGTTCATAAACAATATGACAATATGATTTAGCTTAATAACATGAATGACATGTACGTACATTCTATATACCTTCTTTATACCAATCATCCAAGCTCTGTGCGTCTACTTTGGGATCTGGCACCAGGTTATTGGCAGCAGATCCTTTGGGTGCTATAGATTGTTGGGTGGGTCCTTTGTGGGTCAGACGTGTTTGGCCAGTGTATCTAATGGGCGCTCAATCGGATTGGGATCTGGGGAGTTTGGAGGCCGGGTCATCAGTCTTAGGGTCTTTACCTGCTGGGCCTTATCTGCTGCAGACTGTGGTGCAGTGTTTCTGTCATGGCCAGCAATGACTTTTTCTGTGAGTTGTGCTGCATTGACTTTTCTGTGGGATTGGACGAAACAGTCTGGGCTTTCGTCTCCATAGGCATGGGTGAGGCTTGGGTGTCCATGGGCCTGTACCAGTTTACTGGTATATGATTGACAATAAATATTATTATGCTATCGATTTGTGAAGTTACTGTTATGGCTGATCCGATATATGAACATATTATTTATACTAATGTGCATATCACAAGGTAACAGCTCATTCACAGGGACTTTTCTAATTTCTTTGTAACTTGTGTTTCATCTATAAGAAAAATAAAGGCTGGTAAAAGTATTTATTGCTATTATTCCACAAAAGTTAAGTATAATTGTAAATGGATAAAGCACAAGGTGTTTTTCCTTTAAGTAATTAAAAACAGTGGGCAGGCCAGGGGTAGCTCAGTGGTTAAGACATTGGTCTACGGTTCGGAAGATCCCACGTTCAAACCCCACAACCACCAATTTGCCACTGTTGGGCCCTTGAGCAAGGCCCTTAACGCTTAACTGCTCAGACGTATAATGAGCAAAAAAAGTAAGTCGCTCTTGATAAGAGCGTCTGACAAGTGCCTAAATATGGTAAATTGTTGTTTTATAAGAGGTTCATAATATGAAAATTTTATAGATACAATATATTATAGATCCTCAGCAGGGTGTATATGTGGCCAATGTTATATATATCATATAGCTACCTGTATGTATGTATATATGTATATATATATAGAGAGAAAGAGTCTGTGGAAAGAGTTAAGTTTATGAGAAACCAGGCAGAGTGTACACGCTTATTTTATACAGCTGTAACAAAATTAAATAAGTGCATGTCTGCTTTGACGCCTGGTCCATGTTGTGTAAGAGCTAACTTTAGCATACAGAGTTAGACCTGAAAAACGGTCATTAAAGTTTAATTACTGACATGACATGATAAAACATTTGATAATTGCTCGAATTAAAATAAGAAAAAACGAAATACTGTACACTGAAGATCATTTTCCTCTGAGTGATGTTTAATGACCTTTTGTCTGCAGTTTGTCTCCCATATAACTAGCTATATTTACATAGAAAATATTTCTTCAGTTCTATACGAGCTTTTAAACTGTTTACATGGAAGCTGTTTAGTAAGATATATGTTTATATACAAAAAGGCATTCAATCATAATATATATATATATATATATATATATATATATATATATATATATATATATACATTATGACTGTTTACAAGAATTCAGTCTCATCTATGACTGGTTAGATGGTTTACTATGTATGAAATGGCGGACAGTGTCTCTTCCTCAGATGATCTGCATCATACTGTGTAAAACTGGAAGTTGAGTATAACAGGAGATGTGTTTAAGTTAAAATCGAGTCTAGTTCATTATTGGAGTCTTAGGTAGACTGCAGGAAACTCCAATCCTGAACTATCAAGCAACTGAAGTCATAAGTTCTCACAGAACAGCTGTCTGCATCAGCCGAGGACAGGTCCGTCTTTGTGAAAAAGTGGAACCGTACCCAGTCACCATATGTATCCCAGGCAGACCACATGGGGCATCCATGCGACGAGATCTCCAACCAGGAGCAGGACACCAGGACAAGTCAGACAGGTCCAGAGGGCAGAGGGGGTTGGATTACTGGCAGCTCAGGAGCAGCATGTATAGCTCAACAGAGAGACAGGTGGAGGGAAAGAGAGAGAGGGAGAGAGAGAGGAGTAGAGAGAGAAGAGAAGGACAGATGGCAGGTAGGTATGGTCACAGTCGAACAATGTATAAGGTGAATGTATATTTAGTGCAGAGTGCAAGCAGGGACTCCGGCAGGACTAACTATGACAGCATAACTAAAAAAGAGAGCCAGAAGGAAACAGACATGAGGGCTTCCTGAGATGTAAAGCAACCAATCACCTCACCGTCAGCAAACCTGAGTTATCAGTGAGAGTGGGAAAGACAGCATCTAAACATACCAGTTCACCATAATACTCTACGTCCATGAGTCCCCCAGATCTGCTCCTTTACCTAAGGCAAATCTACTTACAAAAATGCTTGGCTAAATAAATAGGTTTTTAGCCTGGACTTAAACACTGAGACTGTGTCTGAGTCCCGAACATTATTTGGAAGAATATTCCATAACTTTAGGGCTTTGTAAGAAAAAGCTTTGCCCCTGTGGTGGTTTTCATAATACGTGGTACTGACAAGCAGCCTGCATCCCTTGATCAAAGTAGGCATGGCGGATCGTAAGACACTAGCAGTTCGCTCAGATACTGCGGCACGAGACCATTTAATGATCATGGTTAATGTTCATGGTAAAGTGGAACCATCCCCAGTCACCACACGCATCCCAAGCAGACCACACAGGGCCTCCATGCAACGAGATCTCTAACAAGAGATGGGGCACCAGGACGAGACAGACAGGTCCAGAGGACAGAGGGTGTCCATCATGCTGTCATGAGAAGATAGAATGTTCATTCCAACAAATGGGGAAACATGATGGGCTGTTATTCCAATTATAAGTATAATATTCAGGTCAATATAAACACAACTATTGCAGCAGAGATCAGAAATTACATTATAACTGCTACAGCTAAACTGTTTATATTGGTACCTTTGTATAAGCAAAATCTCAATTTCTTTGCTTCACATGTTAAATTATAAAGGCTCACAAAAATAAGTAACACCTTCCAATATGCATTAAAAAAAATATTCAAATGAGATGAATGATGCATGCTTAGTTTGTCTCAGACTGGATTTACATAATGATGTTTTACACTGTTGCTATTTATTGCCAAAAAGACAAGCAGGTTCCTCTGGTTGCTGTGAGTAGCATGCGGCAATGAAAATGATGAAGGCTGAATGTTAAGCGGTTTTAGAAACAGAGGATACTCTTTACTTTCGCTCTGTAAGCCTGAAAGATTTCTTTTTCCTAACGTCAATGGGTGATAAGCCGTCAAACTACAATCTATGCAGATTACATAGACTAGGGGGTTGAAAGGTCATTAAATAATGGCCTTATGAAGCTGTCAGTAAGAGTGCTCCTGTTTCTACATATGTGAACATCAGAGTAGCGCTACATCAGATGTTAGCATTTTGCATATCATAAGCCTATGAACAGGATGTCAAAAAATATGAAATTGGAGTGTTGGCAACATTTGGCAGTGTTATTTGGCATCCAGAGAGGGGATTTGGATGCACCTGTTTGGAGACAGAGGCAGAGAGAGAGAGAAGAGAGGCTTGATCATCGAGAGGGCTTACACACAGAGCTTCTGTTTGCCACGCACCTGCCTAGCTCTCATTTAGCGAATGGACAAGAGAGAGGGTGAAGGGAGGAGCTGGAAGATGTGGAAAAGTAAGAGGTGGAGGGCTGGGGGTAGTTTCTTTACCCGTTTTTAAGCAAGTAGATATACAAAGCAACAAAGAAGCTCTTTGTAAGATTAAAGGGATTGAGAACAGAAAGGTTGCTCTTCTCCTAGGTACCACTCCATGTGCCTCCACTTAGGCCAACTTATTTCTGGTCTCGCAATACTCTTGTCTTGTTTTATCATGTTTTTTCTTGTCCTGTCCTCTCTTTTCTTTGTCTTGTTTTTTTTTTTTCTTTTTCTTGTATTTGGTTCCAGTCACCTCTGTCCAATCTGCATGTGGTTCTGAAATTTTCCTGATCTGCTTCACCATGTATTCACGTTTCAGTGTAGATCTAAATTGTCGAAGGAGCGCTGACAGACTGGCTTTACCCTCGCTTTGGACGGAGATGTTGCTACGAGAGACGAGGAAGGGAAAATCGATCTGAAGTAATTTGGTGAACGACCACGTTCTGCTGATCAATAAACGGATCAATGAGAAGCGTCTTAGTGAAAAAGCAGACCGAGGATCATCAGTGGAACTGCACCTTCTGCTGCACTGTTAGATATCAGTCCTCTCGTTATTCCGCGGAATCATTTGTAATTTAAAGTAGACATTAGTTTCATTTCTCATACTAAATTGGATAAGGCAGCTGGTGGCAAAGACTTCTCTTTTAGGTTTTCTATAATGGATGAGGTTTATTTTATTATGGCACATTGTGGTTTCGGTAAAGCTGTAGTTAATCTAATGAATCAAAATACAAAAATGTAAACAAATACAGCCGGTCGTTTCAGGGTTCACTCTAAACGTACTCAATGTATTCATGTAGACAAATTGCTAAATGCTGATAGCGACTATGACAAATGCAACACAGTCCTGTATATGATTGGATCATGGAGGACTATGCCATACTCTGGCACAATCCTGCAACACAACAGTGTCTAAAACATCTAAGTGATAGTGCAAGTGCAAAATTAGGGGCTTTTTATTTTTGAAGGAACATGCATGGTGGCACGTGGTGTAGTGCTTAGCACTGTGGCCTCGCATGCCCAGGGTGTACCCCACCTTGTGTCCTGAGCCCCTTTGGCCCTGTACAGGATAATCTACTATATACCATGAGATACGTGCATTACAGATTTTTTTTTCCAACCACTAAATACACCATAAAAGGTGTATGTCAGACTGAAAACAAAGCCATGAGGTTGAGAGAATTATCTGTAGACAGGAGTGTGTCGGGTCGCAGATGATTGGAAGGCAGCATGAACATTTCTGCAGCATTGAAAGTGCCCAAGGTCACAGTATCGCCTCCATCAATCTCAAAATGGAAGTGATTTGGAACAACCAACAGATGTCCTTCCAGATGTGGCCACCCAGCCTAACTGAGTAATCAGAGATGAATGGCCTTGGTCAGAGAGGTAACCAAGAACCTAAGGGTCAGTATGAATGAGATCCTGAGTTCCTTTGTGGAGATGGGAGAGACTTACAGAGGGGCAAACATCAGTGCGGCACTCCACCAATCAGGTGTGCGTATACTGTATACACTTATCTCATACACACCCCTTTTCTATATTCAGGAATGCCTCAAAGCATTTAGTAGCACGCACACACACACACACACACACACACAGGAGTTCTTAATTTAAAGATCCCTGAGAAATTAATCAGAAGAAGAAAAAAAAAACTCTGTCTCACCATAGGGAGTGTGTATCAATATCAGCCAATATTGCAATTGCAAATGTTACTAATACTTGTTGCTTAAATAAATTTCCCAGGTGTCCCTTAAAAATTAGCACAGGCATGTATTAGCTAATTAACTGACATCTACTGTATAGGGCAGTATATCAGGGAGGATGCACTTCTTTGCTGCTTGGTAAAGATGAATTCTGTATGTTATTTTTATTAGAAATAAAAATGAAACATCATGACATGATATATGTGGATGCAGTTAAAACGATTGATTTCCTCTATTCAGTCCTCAAAATGGCAAATACAGTATGACATCATATGAAACTCAATTATAGTTAAAGAGAATGCATTTACAGAACCGTGGACGTCACAGAAGCTGCAGATTTCTGACTTAAAACTCACTGACACCAACTCACAGTTGGAAATGTTATATTCTGTGCTGACTGTCTAGGAGTTTAATGGGCCACTTGAGCTCCCTGGGAAGTCCTTGACATTTTCTAGCTCGGTTCTCTAGCAGGGGTTATCAAGTCTTCCCTGAAACAAGAAAAAAAAAAAAAATCACAAGAGTCTGACCTTCTTGAATGAGAAACTATCATACAGAAGTGTCCTTTCTCTAATCTACTTGCAAGAGGTGGAGTAAACTGTGGCCTGCTATCTGTGTAGAAGGGAGAGTACTCTGGGGCAATAGCTATTGACTGTGTGTCCTGCAGAATTACGATTACCGCTCTTGGAGGATAAAGATATTTCGATAGAATAGTCGGCACGGATTTATATAGATCCCACAGCATGACTCAAAGTGTCTATTTATAGAGGCTTTGTTATTCTTCTATTCCTCTGCATGCACTCATTCATTTAAACTCTCATAAACTAAACCTTTGTGTGTGTGTGTGTGTGTTCATGCAAGCGTGTTAGTTCATATTTAATGATCTACACCTGTGAGTCTAATGAGGTATGAGTTGGATTCCCTACAGTCTTCTCATCACATACACACTCCGTCTCAGCAGGACCACTCTCTCTGTAGTACTCAGCTGCTCTCTCTACCTTTCTATTCCCCATGCTCCTAAATCACATCACTCCAACTTCTTGTGCTCTCCAAAGGGATTCCCGTCCTCCCTCTGTCTAAGCCTGCAAATGCACCGTAACCCTTTATGTCTTATTGTTTTTAATGATGTATGGTCAAAAAATTTTGCAACTTAATTGCAATCTCTAAAAAAAAAAAGCTTTATTTATGGTGTAAATAGAGGAAATATTGTTGATGATCAGAATTCATCAGACTTGATGTCTTGTCCTTGTCTTTAATTTCCATCTGTCATTGCTGAGTCATTTTCAATGTCAAATCATCCAAGTTGAGCAAGAAGTACTGTTTCCTGCTATGGTCATCATGATATATGGTGTGGTATAAATGAAATGCCTGTCGTTACATAATGGATTATAGTCAAGCTTTGTTTCACTCATGAATTTTTTACATCATGTTTACGATGCCATTCTGTAATCTAGACATTCATCATGGAACAGCCGTGTTTTTTCTTTCTCTCTGTGTGTTCAGATTGCTCTGCTCTCAGGTGACTCTTGACTCTTGTTACAAAGCAGAGGATTGACAGTGTGCAGAATTCACACTTTGAATGTGAGTAGAGATCGTGCACAAGAGGAAAGGCCAGATTCCCTCAGGTGCTAAACTGCGCCATCTATAGTAAAAGCTCGGTACTGTTAGGAGAACCAGCTGTTGAGGCATATTTAACAAAAAAAAAAAAAAAAGATTTGAAATAAGTTACTTATATATAAAAGTTTTTATATAAGTACTGATTTTCTGATCTGTAACCCAGAGGCTTAACACACTGAGCAGGGCTGGAGTGGAGGCTAAATGCATGTTAAACAGTGTTTATGCACCTCCTATGTTTTTAAAATAGTGTTTACCCACCTCCAACTAGCGTTTACCCATCTCTAACTAGTGCTTACTCCCCTCTAACTAGTGTTTACCCACCTCCAACTAGCGTTCTAACCCAATTCTAACTAGCGCTTACTTCCCTCCAACTACATTTACATTTAGTCATTTGGCAAACGCTCTTATCCAGAGCGACTGACATTTTTATCTCATTACACATCTGAGCAGTTGAGGTTTAAAGGCCTTGCTCAAGGGCCCAACAGTGGCAACTTGGTGGTTGTGGGGTTTAAACCTGGGATATTCCGAACCGTAGTCCAATGCCTTAACCACTGAGCTACCCCTGGCCCTAGTGCTTACTTCCCTCCAACCAGCGTTTACCCACCTCCAACTAGTGCTTACTCCCCTCTAACTAGTGTTTACCCACCTTTAACTAGCGTTTACCCCTCTAACTAGCGTTTACCCACCCCTAACTAGTGCTTACTCCCCTCTAACTAGTGTTTACCCACTTCTAACTAGCATTTACCCACCTCTGACTAGCATGCTTTAAAATGGCAGCTTTAAAATTTGCTAACATTACTCTAAGACCATCCTCTCTGCAGCTCGGGTCATTCATATTGTTTTGATAGATCAAACCATAGTGTATTCCATCTTGAGCTGCTTATTCAGCGTTTAATCGACTGTCTGCTGTGACCAATGACATTGTCTCTTGTGTCAGCCAGTTGATCAGTTAAAATTTGACAGCATGGATTTTTTTAAGTGAAATTTAAAAAATGGCATACCTCCTCCTGTCAAGACCAGCAAAAGACCTCGAACATGCACACACACAAAAGCTATGTTTTATATATACATATATATATAAACATAGCTTGTGTGTGTGTGTGTGTGTGTGTGTGTGTGTGTCCATCCTTCAATCTAGGAACCTCTGTAGTCCAACTAGGGACTGTGGAGACCAATGGTGATTACCATTTTATTTGTGGTAAACCATTAACCTCCAGTAGAACCCCTTGAATAAAATCCCTCATTCAAGCACAAATTTCTACATCAAGCACAGATTAGATTATTCAGGATGTACGTATATATAACACATCAAATATCCTGGACTTTCTAGAGATTAGTTCATAGTGATGTTTGACTGCATGTCAGAAATGGTCAAGAGAGTTGTACATAAAGTTAAGAGACAGGTCAAGAGAAGAGTTGATTGCTTTGCACAAATGTTCCTAGATATACAGCAGGAAGTCTATTTCGCGGTTCAAAGTTAAAGAAACAGTGGCTACAAAACTTGCTGCTACCAGACTCCTGCTGAGGTAAGTGTTGAAAAACCCTCGATTGACTGCAAAGGACCTACAGAAAGATTGAGTGGCAGCAAGCACTGAGGTTTCACTCTGCACCATAAGGCTCATACTGAACATTGAAGCTCACCCCAAGAAGTACCACGTTACTGACCCTCAAACACACACAAAAAAAGATGGATTCAATCAAGATGGATGGCAAGATGGATTCAATCAAGTATCCTTGAAGAAAATGTCATTCCTTCTGTGAGGAAGCTGAATCTTGGGTTTCATTGGACCTTCCAACAGGACAATAATCCCAAACATTCTTTAAAGTCCACTAAGGCTTTGTTTCAGATAAAGTCCTGGAGGGTTCTAGAGTGGCCATTACAGTCGCCTGACTTAAAGGTTCTACACATCATATTTTTCATTAAATGTTAATATGATCTTTAGGGTCCTAATGAAAAGTTTGTATTATACGTTAATTAAAAATTCAAAATTATTGTGTAAAAAAAACACTAATTTTACCTGGTAAAAACTAGCTCTGTTCGCAGCAACCTGTTTCAGTACATGCTAATTTAATGCTCATCACCTCTGCTGAGCCCGCCCCCCCCAGTTCTGTGGGGCGTGTCTTCACAACACACGTGGGGTATAGCCACGGAAGTGTAGTCCAGTGCGGGCAATGCTTTGGACTGCATTACCCACAAAGCATTGCCCACAACGCAGTGCTTTGTGGGTAATGCAGTCCAAACTGGAAAACGCTGGATTATAGAGCCTGAGCCTGTTTTCTTCAGTAATTTTTGGTTTGATTTAAGTACGGAACCTATGCGGAAGTTTGTAATATAGCTTGACAACGCAGAAATTAAAAGAATGGACATGCATCGACCCGTTTGTCTTTCTCATCACTGCATGGGCATGAATTAACGGGCTGTTACGCTGCCGCGAGCAACAACAACATAAAGCGGAGAAGCTTACTGAGAGAGATACGAACGCGATGTGTTTACTGATGTGTTTACATGACTTCTTAATCTCCGACAGACATCGGTATAAACCATCTAACGTTACAAAGGTAAGCATAATATAATTTTCCGACTACGTACACAGTTTGCAACTAGACAATCACCTTAATGCATTGTTTATTATAAACGGGCGATTAGGGATTATATAGAGACGGATGTACATAGAGAAGAAGCCATAACCATGTTCTATGAGAGTGTAAGTTAACTTACACTCCACATTCATCGTGATTATTAGAAAAGGCGATCTGCAAAGACTCATAGTAAAATAAATCACACTCACTGAGCCTGGTGAAGATGAAGCAGGAACACGAAGCGTTGGTACAGATCCGATTTTTAGGAGCAGCTTCCTAGTAAAACCTGCTTTATATTGACCCGCGTTTATAAAGCAGTCTGGTGAAAAATGATTATCGCAAACATGAACGCATTTAGGTAAATCAGCGGGTCGTTAGCTTCAAAAACTAAATTCAGCCACTGCGTCCTCAGCGGCTCAGATACCTAACCCTAGGTAGGTACCCTAGGTCACTAACCCTAGGTAGTGAATGACAACTGCTGTGTTCGCTATTACACCCAACAACTGTACACAACACTCGCTTAGGCGCCATTTTGCTCCAGCGGCGAAAAACAATGGCCGACAGCTTCTTCTCACTCAGGGCGGGTCTTTGTTAAAACACCAGTGTCAATCAACTAGTGTAGGAGCGGCCTCTTGCGGTGTGGCATCACATTGACAGGCATTTGTGATTGGCCTGATTTCAGAGGGGGCATGTTATTGTAATAAAGGAAAAGAAAACCACTGTGCGGCTCTTTATCATCGTAGAGTGGTTGTGTACGCACTCTCCTAACACATAGTTCAGTCCAAACAGCTTAAAAAAGTGCATGTAGGCCTGTATGACCCCTTTAAATCCAACAGAAACAATATCAAAAAGCAGTTGCAGCACGCAATCCTAAGAATCTTTCTAAACTTGAGGTCATTATCCAAGAGGAATGGGTTAAGGTTCGTCAGAAACACATTTGCAATAGGTCATAATAGCTAAAGGGGGCTTTACTAAGTACTGAAGATGTTTCTCATCAAGGGGTTGAATCATTTTGATACGGTAGTATTGGTGGAGAAACCATTTGTTATATTAGTTTTGTTTAATCTATTTACATTGCCCTAGTTTCACTGATTTATTCCAAACAACTGCAAGTTAGTAATTTTGGACAAAAAAAAAACTTTCTTTCAATGGGAGTAAGAATAATTTTGAGTGCATCTGTAAAAAAAAAAAATAATAATAATAATCATAAGAATAAATATATTTTATTGTCTGTATGTGTTTGCAGGTATGATTCCTGGAGAACCCAGCACAACAAATGGTATTTTGTCTTTGTATTGTATTCAGATTATTATTTTGGAGTTCTTATAGTGGACTTTTATAGTTAAACATGGCAGTGTGGCATTTTGTACATACAAGCTTGCCTGTGAAGCGAATGTGACTAGAATGTTAGCCTATTCACAGCATGTCTGTATATCAAGTTTAAATGAGACTGGCCCTACACCGGCTCTTATCCCCCCCCCCCCCCCCCCCCCTCTCTTCTTATTTTGGACTTGTCTCCCTAACTTGTCATCAACAGCGATTTATTTATTCATCCTTTCTACCAACACTCCTCAGTGTGAATCTAAATAAAAAAGGAATCACGACCACTCATCACACGTGGGGGACCAGGAACCTCTCACATGGACCTCCCACACAAGGCAGGAGCATGTCATTACATTAAAATGATCTACATCTTCATAAAATAAGCCATTATTCGCAATGCCTCTTATTGCTAAAGAAGAATAACAGTCTTTAACGTCTTGTCTGTAATCTCTCAGCCTTTATTCGAGATCGGCTCCATCATTACATTAACCTCATTCAAGTCAGAAAACGACATGCATGAAAATGTATACCTAATTCCTGTACAAAGTGATAATCACTTAACACTTGTCCGACTGCCAGACTGCCGTTCAAACTTACATAAGCGCATTAAAGAAGTAGCGAGCATTTTCACACCACAGATTTTAGTATGTAGAGTGGAAAGCATGGCAGAGAGAAGAGAAGGTAAGCTAATAGTGTTTTTAAAAAGTGAGAGGACTGAAAGACAGAGTCAGTGTAGAACTATGAAATATTTATTTTTCCTTTCTCACAAGCTCTTTACTGATTTCACTTAAAGAAAAAGGTTCGATAATGCACTACCGGCTGCACAAGGCACATCATAGGCATACAGATAAAAGTGGGTATTAAAAAAACCCACATGTATGTCTTTAGAAATTCACTCAAGTAAGACTAAAAACTCTCGTTTAAACTACGCTTACAGATACACTTTTTACCGTAAATATGTTTGAAGCAGCAATGTGGCTTAGTGGTTAGCAATGGCGCTTTGTACATCTAGGATTGAGGGTTCGAGTCCCACCTTGCATCTGCAGAGTTTTTATGTTCGCTCAGTGTTTGGTGGGTTTTCTCTGGGTGCTCTGGTTTCTTCCCACAGTTCATAGCATTTAGAAATGCCTTGCATCTCCAGGGTCCGGGTTCGATTGCAGCCTCGGGTCTGTCTGCATGGAGTTTGCGTGTTCTCCCCATGATTGGTGGGTTTCCACATTCCAAAGACATGCAGATTAGGCTAACTGGCGTTTCCAAATTGCCCCGGAGTGTGTGAATGAGCGTGTGTGTATGTGCTCCGATGGATTAGCACCTCTTCCAGGGTGCACCACGCCTCTTGCACTAAGTCTCCTGGGATTGGAGGGAGTGAGTGTACACACACAAAATGACATCTGTTCTGCAGTGATACTGCTTCCTTCGCATGCATGGATGAAGTACAGATGCATATAAATCGTGCATAACAGATGGTCTACATTCAGTAATTAGACACCTACAAAGTTCACCTAATATATAATAGGTTTACCTAATGAAATGGCCCTAAGTGAATGTGTGTGCATTCTTGTGTGTGTGTGTGCGTGTGTGAGAGAGAGAGAGAGAGAGAGAGACTTGATCACTTTGGTCCCTGATGGTATGCATGCTGTGCTGCTGTTGCACTGAACATCTGTCAACACAACACATCTGATCATTGCTTTAGATCCATGAGGGTGTTTATATTTACATTTCAAATGATCTGTTAGGAAGTGCATGCAGACTCAGAGACATGTTTGTAATAATACACTGACATTAGTGACACACATTGTGTGTGTGTGTGTGTGTGTGTGTGTGAGTGAGAAAGAGAGAGTGAGGGTCTCACTAGGTGCTTGTTAGTGTTTTATCCCCTGCATCCCACCCTCAGCTCAGCTGTGTCAACGTCTGTCTCTGAGCACCAATAGGGTTAATTAAATGTGTGTGTGTGTGTGTGAGAGAGAGAGAGAGTAAGAGAGCTAGACAGGCAAAAACAGAGGGATAATGAGCCAGCTGCAATAAAGTGTAATGATTAATTTTAGCACAAACAAATTGACTTGCTATCTCGGGTGTCATTAAATCGGAGAGATGATGAGGTGTGTGTGTGCGTGTACATGTGTGTGTGTGTGTGTGTGTGTGTGTGTGTGTGTGTTTGAGTGTGTGTGTTAGAGGGAAACAAAAAGAGGAAGTAGAATGTTCATGGAGAGGATTAATTAAAGTTACTTCAGGTTTTGCTTGTAGTTTGGGTCAGTGGGTTTCAAAATTTAATCATGTATTCAGGGATGTTTTTATGTTGTTGTTTGTTTGTTTGTTTCGTTACAGTGGTGGAAATCACATGATCAAGATTTAATTCGTATTATAATGATCTTTATTATTAGCAGTAGTAGTATTGTTAATATTATTAGTATTATTGTTATTTAAGTTTTTATAGTTATGACGGCATGGTGGCTCAGTGATTAGAGGTGTCGCCTCGCACCTTCAGGGTTAAGGGTTCGTATCCCGCCTCGGGGTCTGTTTGCATGGGGTTTGCATGTTCTCCCACTGGTGGGTTTCCTTCCACATTCCAAAGACATGCAGATTATACTACAGTAAGTACCCTGTACCCTGCCTCATGTCCTAAGTCTCCTGGGATCGGATCCATACCGCTCAGTACCATACCAGACCCAGTATACAGGATAAAGTGGTAGAGACAATGAATGATTATATGAATGGTTAGGTTGAAGTTTTTACTTGTTTTTAATAAGCATTTGAACAGAATCAGTTTTAATCACTAACATATCCAAAAACACATCCTGACCCTGTACTTGTAGTGTAGTAGTGTAGTGTCAGTGTACAGTCAGGAAGTGCTTTATGGCTTTAGTACATAGTCACGATACTGTTGCCTGGATGGATTAAGTTTATAAATCACATGTGTACTGAGGTGGTATGTGGATTTTATTTCACACCTAGACAACCCTACTTCCACAGGCTTCTATTCAATTCCTTTAGTAATCATTCCTTAGTAATTTCTTTGTAATATTTATTTATTCATTTTATTTATTTATTTATTTTTCTCCCATTCATACACAAAAATCTATGGACAACTCTATGGTGCTGTGAAACTGTTAACTGGCCTTGAGTTGTATAAGCTGATAGAACACTGGGAATACAGTGAGTGCTACAAGCGCCCCATAGTGGTTAACAGAGGTATTACATGATGTTGACAAATTTTCTTCTGAAATTATGGAAATTACAGATTCCTTGAAAATCTGTTATGAGTTAGAGTAGATATACAGTAGATGTTTTAACCAATCCTAATATCCTAGTTTTCATATCAAGATTAAATAGTAATATATTTGGATTTAATCCTTAAGATTTAATTTATAATTATTAGGCCTTTTTGATTATTTTGCATAATTATTGTAATATTTATAGTCAGTTCCTTAATGATTGCAAATTGTCTTATGAATGTTTTATTTGATATGTTAGTCTTTATTAAGTAAATAAATGACTTTGTATTTTGGGTTAGATGCATGGAAGACTATACAGATAGAGGTGGTAGTGGTGATGGTGATGAGGTTAAGTTAAATAATTAAATGACAGTAAATAAACCAGACATGATGTGATCTCCCAGAGCTTGGTGGGTTTCCTCCCGGGGTCTCCTATGGTGTAGGTTGATTTGCATTTCCAAATTGTCCACTGTGTGTGTCTGCTTGTTCCCTGTGATGGATAGCCACGGCATTCAGAGACACCCTGCCTTGTGTCCTAAGTCTCCAGGCACCGTGCGTCCTACAGCTGCAGATACAGTATATATATAAATATAGATATAGATAAACATAGATATTTATAACATGTGTATATAAGTAGATGTATGGTGTTTAGCAGTGCGTGAGTTGGTGCTAGCGGTACAGGCCCAGCCAGTCTGATCAGTTATACACTCATGTAGCCTGCAGGGGTCAAACAATTAACCTTCAGAATATTGAAAGCAACAGTAGAATACTAACACAACTGCTTGTACTGAATCCGAGGACGTTACTATAGTAACTTGCACTGAAATCTGAAGGCATGTCTCTGCTTTCACATACTTTCCGTTGCTAAGGGAACTTCATTCATAATTTTCAATTGAAAACGCACTGCAGGAAGGGAAAAAAAGCTGCAGTTCAGTAGGTGAGGATGTACTCTCGATGTATGTTCATATGTAGCATTTGGATGTGGTGTTCAGCTGTGTTGCATCACTTCATGATTTCTTATATATTAAATGTCACTAATAGCGCTGAATCTCCTGTGATACAATCACTCAATCCTCAATACCCCTGTATCCTGTATACAAGGGACCTGGAGACTTAGAGCACGAGGCTGGGTACACCCTGTACGGGGTGCCAGTCCATCACAGGGCACACACATATACACACACTACAGCAATTTGGGAACGGCAATTATCTTAATCTGCATGGCTTTGGATTGTGGGAGGAAACCCAACGGGGAGAACATGCAAACTCCATGCACACACAGAGCCGAGGCAGGAATCGAACCCGGACCATGGAGGTGTGAGGGGACATTGCTAAACACTGTGCCACCTTGTCAGAGACAATACATTAGAATTGAATTTAAGAAGCTTTGATCAATATATGACAAATTTGGTTTAAAACCAGACTTGTATGACCAAAATTCAGAATTTAATGTACAAAATAATGTACAAAAAGTATGGAAGTAATGTACAAAAAGTACAAAAAGTATGGAAAACTGGGTTGAATTTTTTGTCATGCAGCATCGAGAGTAACAAGTCTGCATATGACTCACTGCTGGGTAATTTCTGTCCTGTTTCTCCTAATGAGCCTGTATTATGCCTGTATGGCACTTTGTGTGACAGGGCGTTTACACCATGTTGGTGTGTTAACATTCTATTGTTGCGGAAAAACCTTAACTGAAGCCTATGGAGAGATTGCAGCGTACAGTAGAAGCACAAGTGTGTGATGATTGACACACATTTACTACGACCTGCGTGAAAAGGCATACTTAGGGTGTCATCGCCATTGTAAAGACGCTCAATGTGTGTGTGTGTGAGTGTGTGTGAGTATTCGGCCTTCAGTAATGCATCGACCCTGTGATGTGTGATTATCTGAACTGTGTCTGTATAATTTAAACCCACTTATGGGACCGTGCCCTAATTAGTTCCTGTAATTAAGGGAAACACTGTGACAGAAGGCTGAGGAACAAATGAAGAGAGAATGAACAGTAATGAACGCTTTCTCCTTCCCCAGTTCCCTTTCTTTCTTTTTTTTTTCACCATGCACTTGAGCTCGTCTTGCTCCCTGTATAGTTACATTTATGAATCTTTTCATCTCATTTTTAATTACAGCGCGTCTCATTTCATTTCAGATGCATGCTGTGCTGATTCTGCTTTGTGTATTTTAAGAGAAACAAGAATTTCAGGGTCTATATAATGCACACTGTGTAGGAAATTAAAGGCCTTTTCATCCATAATTGTGGAGAAATTGAAATAATAATTGCCTTAAATCGTTTGCATGCTCGGTTAAAGTTGCAAATGCTTTGAGCAACACAGAATGCGAAAGGTTTATTGTTACCACTCATGGTATTTCTCTATGATTCCGAATAGGACACAAAACCATAGCATGAGTGTCGAGCATTTCACACACAACATAACAAAATCGTAACAGGATTACAGCAGGCTAAAATTATTGACATTCCATTGTTTGTGTCATTGCTTACAACATCATTTAGTTTGCTGGAGAGACTGGAGCCTATCCCAGGAACCACAGGGCACAAGGCATGGAACACCCCGGATGGGGTACCGACCCATCACAAGGGCACTGGCGCAAAAACACTCATACATTACAGGCAATTTGGAGACGCCAATCAGGCTACACTGCATGTCTAAAAGAGAATTAAAATAGCGTGCAAACTCCATGCACACAGACCGGTGTCGAGATACTGTACAATAAGAACGCCCTACCCTGTGGTACCTACTAAGACACCATGCCCCCCCTACTGGCCATGTCTCTAATCAACCATAAATGATCCATATAAAAGGAAAATATTGAAAGGTTTGTGTGCAACTACAAGACAGAGCACATGTGCACGTGAATGTTATTTTGTAAATATTTACTGCTTTCAACTTACACATTTATATAAAGAAATAAAACATATATATATATATATATATATATATATATATATATATATATATATATATATATTGTGTGACAAATTGGATATATACTAAGTTATTACTTTTTTTTTTTTTTTTTTTACAATATTTAAAACCAGTTCATCTCTTTGAGTAGTAAAGCTGTTATTTAAAAGCACAAACTGTGATTTTTTTTGTTAAAAAAAGAAAAAATGGTCACATATCATATCATCACAGGACCAATAATGTGAATAATGTAAGTTCTTGTTGCATATAAAGGCTTGCAAAAACCTTTTGCTTTTCAGCTCATCTGAAAGGAACTGGATAACATTAAGAGTGTGGAATATACCCTGAGACATGCAGAAGGCTTACGTAGTGGCTTACAACATTCTTTCGTTCTTTATTTATGCCCAGGAGTGTTTAATTATAAAAAGATTATAGTACATATGGTTCTTTTTTTTATCCATAGACATTAGGAATTTCAACATAATGCAGTTCTACAAAGCTGCATATGTTATGTGTAACATTCTAAAAAGCAAATGTGTGCTATGCAAATAGTAAAAACTGAACGGCATGTAGGCATTCATCCAAATTATAGGACAAGTGTTTTTATACAGACACACACAAGTTCTCCAGTCATGGCCCATCCCACAGATGGTATCTATGTTTTATGTGTGTGTGTGTGTGTGTGTTCATTTGTTCATTAAACTGTATCATACGTGCCAAGACCATAATGTTAAAGGCTTTCAATCCTCCTGGTTGCTTGAACCAGAGCTTTATGTTAATATTTGCATTCATTCACGTGACAGGGTTTTAATAAGGCCAGTCAGTGCATATATTTGGTTTATCCAGCCGCAGGACATGAGTCCTATATACTGCATTCTACAGAGATAGAGAGAGAGACCAAGAAATGTATACACACTTTAACATGATAAATATGTCCCTGTCTTTTGATGGTCACATGATAACATTAACCATATTGCGACTACTGACATCTTTAGAGGAAACATAATACTACACACTGCTGCCCTAATTTGGTTTAAGTTTAAAAAAAAAAAAAACTTTTGAAGTTAGTATTCATTTTTGGGACCCGCGTTCATTATTCATCTTCTATGCCTTTTGTACAGAGATGTGGTTGGAGTGGAACCTATCCGAGAGGTTTTCAGTCGGGGTACACCCTTCCAATCCATTGCAGAGCACACACACACACACACACACACACACTTCGGCCAATTCGGGATTGCCAATTAACCTAATCTGCATGTTTTTGGACTGTTGGAGGAAACTGGAACACCTGGAGGAAACCCACCACGCCATATGCAATTAATGCAACCAGTGTTCAGCATCCCGCTGAAAATACATCCGCTCCCATACGCCACTGTTCCCATATTTCCACCTGCTGAACAAGCTTCCTGTTTCTCACTCTGGTTTCCTACTGGCACGCACACACACACACACACGCACACACATTCACTCTCCTTTGTAGTCTGTTTGCCTAATGTACATTTCCCATGCCTAGTCCTGAAGCACCCCCTGTCCTTCTGTATTTGAGTGTTTTCTCTGATCTATCACACCCAGTTCAATTCAGAAAGGGATGTTAAATAGCTAATTAGGTAAATCAGGTGTGTTAAAAGCAGGGAAAACAAAAGAAATGTAACACACAGGTTTATAGGTTTAGTTAAATAGGCAACCATTTTATATGTAATTTTACACCACCCCAACAATATATGTATATATATGACCATAATAATTAATAATAGAATAATGTAAAAATCCAGAAAAAAAAGCTACAAGTTACAAGTTACATTATAACTATTGTGAAACCGATAACCAATATAACCTGCGTGAAATCTGACCTATGAAGCCTATAATATTGCACAGATCCTGAGCTTTAGCTTGTAAAGTAAACGTTCAGTAAAAGCTGCCCTCACTGAAAAACTTCCTCCAAAATCTTTTGTGTTATTTGCAACAATAGAGATCAAGTCCTAGCCCTACAGCTCTCGATGGTAAAATAGTCTCCTGACTCAACACAAAGATTGCTGAACTCAGTCATGAATAACAGAACAGGATTTTGGTTTCATCATATCTATACAGAGTTGTTTGCCCAGTTTCTAGACTCGGGATCAAAACAAATATAGGCGTTTGCTTAGAACTCCATGGGTCTGCCACTGTTGCCGCTGCAAATGACTGCAATTCATAATTGCTTTGTGTTTGATCAATAACTGAGTTTTGTGTTTGATCAAGGGGAATAGCATGCTGCAATTGGTTTTATAGAGGAGAAAAAACATCTAGTTTAAGAAAGTCAATGGTGTAATTATTTTTTCAAATATAACATTAAGCTTTGATCAAACCCCATATAGGAAGTACTTGTAATGCTTAGGCCTGCTTAAATGATCATAGATCATAGTCAAAGTCTAATTTACTTTTTCCTAAAAAATGAACAGAAATTACTTTAACTCTTTATAGCTATTTAAAAAGCATACATAATGCCAACTTGAACTGCAGTTGCAACCTATAATAAATTAGTTTAGTTTCATTTTAGTTGACTTGTACTGTAGCTTCAGGACAACAAATAATTTCATCAAATGTATCAGATAGATTATTATAACAAGTGAAACTGATTTGGGTCTGGCTTGTGTGTTTACAGGAATATAAACACCTCATCAAATGAATATGATCATGATACTGGTCTGTTACAGAGCTGCCTTAAAGCTGCAGAATTGTAAGTTTAAGTAACCTAAGCTCAGGTTCATGTCCATGCATAGTTTCTGTGAATAGTCTCCTTATGCCTGCGTAGAATTAATCTAGGTTCTTTTTCTCAATTCTCAGTTTCCTCTCAACTTCCAAAAGCATGTCAGTATCCGGATCAGTTATGATAAATTGCCCCTGGTGTGAGTCTGTCATTGTGCGTGTGCAGGATGCCCTGGAATAGATTGGTATCCCATTCAGGGTGTGTCCCCATCAATGTTGCCAACTTAAAGACTCTCACTAGATTTGGTGACTTTTTAGGCCCTTTTAGCAACTTAAGTAAGTTCACTCAACTCACAATCTGTGCTTGTGCTTGTGACTAGTCGCTAATCACCCGACTTTGTTCCACAGCACTTCTTTGTTTTGAACTGTATTAAAGGTATTTAAAAGCGTTAGAAAGAGAAACTGAAGTGGATGATCACAAAATTCTTTCTTTCATTAAATAAATCACTTCTTTGCTGAAAACACTATCAAAATGTTTGCCCAGTTCTGTTCTAATACAAGACCACTTTGTACAAGCAGTACAGTAACAGAAGTATATGGAGTGTATCACATAATCTATAAGACATGGTGGAGGCATTGTTGTGGCTTGGGCATGTATGGCTGCCGATGGAATTGGGTCACTGGTGTTTATTGAGGATGTCAATAGGAGTAGCAGGGTGAATTCTGCTTAAATTCAGAAAAATGCTGCTAGACTGGTAGGACAGGACTTCACAAAAAAGATAGTTAGTGACCCAAAATGCACCACAAAAGCAACCCAAGGCAAAGAAATGGAATGTTGTCTGTCACCCGGCCACAACCAAACTGAGCAAGCTTTTTACTTAGTGAAGACAAAACTGAAAGCAGAAAAAACTGCAAACAAGCAGGAACTGATGGTGGCTGCAGTAAAGGCCTGGCAAAGCAGCTCAAGGGAGGAAATTCAGCATTTTTATAATATCCATGACTTTTATTGGATGCAAATAGTTTACAACCAAGCATTTAAAAAACACCTAATATGTATAATTTTACATATAAAAAAATGTCTAGTACAAATATCTGTCATGGTAATTGCAATATTTTTGTTAAACCCTGTAAAAAAAATTTTTTTTTAATCAATCACATCTCACAAAACAATTGCATGACTGCCAAAGTACCGAAATGAGCCTAAGGCTTTTGAGCATGCTCAAGCAATATTTCTCAATTATAAAAAAAAAATCTCTGCCTCACACACACAGTGTTCCTGGGTTGTTGCAGGCTCTGATCCCCTGTGACTCTGATCAAGGTGTAAGTAGTACTGGAGAATAAGATTCAGTTATTTGTCTAATGTTCCTTACAGCACAGTGAATTTTATTTATTTTTCATATATATATATGCACATGGTGAATCAGAATATAGTAACCCTAGAGCAGATAGGGTTAAGGACCTTGCTCAAGGGCTCAACAGTGGCAACTTAAACTCCTGACTTTCCAATCAGTAACCCAGAGCCCTAACAGTTTGAGCCACCACTGCCCTCAAAACAACTGTGAAGGGACTAAAACCCTCACTCTTCTGATCCAAAGTCAGATGCCTTATTCGTTAGGTCAGCATAGTGCCTAATATTTGAATAGTTTAGACTGCTCTACTGCAGTCAAAACAAGATTTCTAGATTTTTCCCCTCACCATTTATGGGCTGGCTCCAAAAAAAAAAAAAGGTTGAAAACATGTGCCCTGGTGTTGTTTTGTAGTTATGCATAATACAGATCAAGTAATAAATGAGTAATCAACGTTAGTTTTTTTTTTTTAATTTACAGTAAGTTTATGTTGGTCTCTCAGTCACAGATGTGTCCGTGTCCCCGGTTCATCCTCCCATGTGAATGTGGCCAGGCCTAATTCCACAGAGATGATGATAGCTGAATGAGGTAATGGCTAGTTTGCAAGTTTTGTTAACGGTTATATGCAGTGACAGCGAGCGGAAGTCAAAACATGACCTTACGACGTGGCAGTCGTACATTCAGAGCAGGAACGACTAGACAGTAAGATTCGTGATAGTTCTAATAATGAATGTGTGAGATTTGCTTTCGTGATTGTTGTTATGAGACGCAACCGCCCCCTCGGGACACAGCGGTGACGTCACCGAGCGTCCGAGCTCCGCCGGAGAGGGAGAGAGAGAGAGAGGGAGGGTCTGAGCTTAGCGTGCGGTCTCAGGTAC
Organism: Clarias gariepinus; assembly: GCF_024256425.1. Lineage (NCBI taxonomy): Eukaryota > Metazoa > Chordata > Actinopteri > Siluriformes > Clariidae > Clarias > Clarias gariepinus. The sequence continues at coordinate 19,508,186 of NC_071113.1, read as the reverse complement.
ACACCCCGCAATGGCTTCAGGATTAGGGGGGCTGTGAGACTTGAAAATAAAAATAAAAAAATTATATTTCTCTTTTCGAGAACGCCTCACGTGAATATACGTGTGCGTTGTGAGCTCGCACAGCGCGTGGCGGGGCGCGGCCTCCTCCTGGAGCAGGATCTCGGCAGTGTTGTGACACCCCATCAGCACTGGGGGAAGAAAGATGGCGGACCCGGCGGAGTGCACCATCAAAGTGATGTGCCGCTTTAGGCCACTAAACCGTGCCGAGGTGGAAAGAGGGGACAAATATATTCCCAAGTTTCAAGCAGAGGACAACGTGGTGGTTGGGGTAAGTCTGCGGAAATGTCATTGTGCGGGGTTTTTTTTTTTTTACTAGCTTGCTAGCTCGACTGTACCCTTGGCTGTAGCTGGCTAGCTAGCTGGAGCTACGTTGCTAAACGGAAGCTCGCCCATTGTAGGCCAGCCAATTCCCAAACCTTCTTCAACCAACAGTGTGGGTAAACCACAGGGTTTGGACACGTAACATTTTAGTAGTGATATTTACCATAATGCGCTAGTTAAACTAAATTCACATGTCTTTATTGTAACCTTGACAACCAGTTAACGTTTGCACTGATCGCAGGTATTGCGAGTTGCCGGCTAAGTTGCTAGCTACAATCGCGATAACGGGCGACAATTGTTGTCCATGAATGACTTCATACTTAGCTTGCTAACTTTGGACTGTGTAGCAAGCTAACCTTAGCCGTTTAGCAAGCGAGGCTAAGCAAGCTAGCTAGCTAGCAAGCCTGGTCAGATGTGTAGCATCATCCTTTGGCCCTGCCTTTCAAACACTGCGACGAAAGACAAGACAAAGCTAGCAAGCTAACGCTGGTTATGCCGGTTGGATTAAAGATCAGTGATTAAAGATTAGAAACGCGCACAGTGTGTATTTTAATTCTTTGAGCTGATGTGGAGATAGCTAACCGGTTAGCCACCCACATATCCGCAACTTATCGGCCTTTTTTTATTCATTCGCTCCCGCTTGGTGCATTGGTAACGTCGCCAGCGGTAACACTGCTAATGGGTGTGAAACGTATTAAAGCTTCAACCAGAGAACACATCAGCAAGAATGATGAAATATGTATTTTTTTTAATTATTTTTCCGGCATCCTGATTAACGTTATTTCATTTTTAGCCGAAGCCAGTTGGCACAGCATCACAGCTGCGGCTTGTCCATCATCCAGCACTTGGCCTACTTTAATCTCTCATGGCAAGTTAGACAAAGAAAACATAAAGCCTCATCATTTACCCCTTTTACAACCCTTTTACAATCAAATATCACTTAGTGGTCGTTCTTGTGCTAATTGACTAAAAGATGAGGAATTACGTAAATGTGTTTGGTCTGTGGTCACGACCCATTCAGACGTGTTGCGTACTCAAGTGCAAAAGTTTTAACCTTTGAAATGTCCATATGGTATTCAGTTTACACACACAAATCCAGAAATATTTTTTTATAAGAAGTTATAAATTAAGCTGCAGTAAGAAAAAGTCTGAAAAGCAACATTTTTTTCTTTCATGACTTTAAAGCAGGCAGTGTGTGAAATCTGACAGATAACTGCGTAGAAGATTGAACAAAGATTACTGAAAGATCAGAAGTACCAGAGTTCAAACAAAGACGCCTAAAGGTGCCTAGACGCTGAAGTAATCCTAAGTCATGATTGACGCCACTGATGTTGTGGCTCCTTTAAAAGGAACACAGAGACATACAAGAGTTATTAGATCACATTTAGAAATTTTATTTTATTATTTAAAGCTTTCATTAGATAGATAGAAAGATAGATAGATACAGTATTGATCCTGGAGGAAGTTCCAAATATTTAGTAGCAAGGATAGTAACACAGTAGGCATATACAGTAAATAAATGTGTAGTTCATACAGTCAAAAAAAGTACACATGTGGGAGATCTGTCATGCCTAAATAGAAATTATTAAGAGAGGAACAGAATATAATATATCAAAAATGAGGTGAATATGTGCAAATATAGGCAGTGGAGATGAATGTTCAGTGGACTTAATAGTGCATATTGAGATGTGCAACCAAGTTATAGCAATTAAAAAGGGCAGCAGTGCAAAAAGTCAGTGGATACCTTCGTCTGTTACGTAGGAGAGCTACATGTACTGTATAACCGAGGATGAGTTGTGGTTGAGGGACCGTTATGACCAAGAACCCTAATCATGTCCACAAGCACCCTAAAGTGGAGTTAATGCAGCGTCTGGCCCTAGGAACAAAAGATTTCCTGGGTTTGTCAGTAGAGCAGCTTTGTGATAGAAGTCTGTCACTGAACTTGCTCTTCTGCTTGGCGAAAGCTCCATACAGTGGGTGACTGGTGTTGGACATGCTGGACAGCATTTTGTTTAAAGACCTCCTTTCCAGCACCAGCTCTAGTAAGTCAAGCTTAAAGCTAACTCAGCTGCCCTAACTATTTCAACCATATGACTTTTTGAAGTTTCTTCCCCAACACATTACAGCATAGAAGAGAATACCGGTCAGCACTCATCAGTAGAACTCTGTGCTAGCTTTTTGCAGATGCTAAGAGTCCAGTTTCCTCATCACCCTTCTCAATGGTAATCTGTAGTAGTGTGGACACAGTCCGACGAAAGTCTATTATGATTTCATCTGCACCAGGTTATAAAATCCTCCACAATGTTCCTATACTCCTCCTCTCGTCCATCCCTGATGCACCCCACAATGGCAGTGTTATCAGAGAACTTCTGCATGTGAAATGAGACCAAGCTGTGCCTGAAGTCAGAAATGTACAACATTCACTTTATACAGGAACTGAAACTGTGAATCCCCCATTGTTTTTTTTTTTTAAACTACTTTAAATATATTTTTCCACTTTTTTTAGGGTATGCTAACCTTTGCACTGATCTGCACTTGATATTTAATCAGACTTGGGTTTAATTAAGCTTTTTGCAATGTATGTACTTTTAATTAATTCTCATTTGAGTGAATTTTTCGGGTAAAATTTGATGTGGAAGGGGGGAGTTTTTCTCTTATTCATGTTCAGACTTCTTGTTTTAATGTCATTGTAGCTTTGCCTTTTCATTGTGTGCACTTTACTGGGCTGTGCAATTATTAGCCCAGAGCATTGTATGTTAAATTAAAATGCGTTTTGATGAACTAATAGCTGTATGAGGATAAGCTGCCAGGAAAAGGCCTAGCAGATAATCTTACAAAAATAAAATGAACCTGTGTGCCTAGCCGAGAGACGAGTCAGCCGCTTCAGCCTAATTTTGCAGAGGTATGATGGTGTAGACATGATTACTTTGATGTCATGATTACTTTGATTACATTTGATGGGTTTTATTTCATATATTTATACTATTAAACATTCAGAACTGGAGTTAATAATGTGTAATATATTTTTATTATTGGAGCAGTTATAACACAGTGCACAGCTGTGGTAGCTACTGTCAACTAATAAGGAAGATCCAAGTCTTGATGTTTCATTTTGTCAAGGCTTTATGGTGTATACTGCTTAAATTACCTGCTGATTTTGAATTTTAAGCATTCTCCTGATGTCGTTTTGACAGAACAGACTTTATTAGTCCTGTATTACTGGTGTTTAAATTAGATAATATCTCGTATATGAGGATAGTCACCCTTTCTGTTTGCCAGCATTTTGCAAAATTCAATGATCAAGCTAAATTGTAGACAAGGGGTCATCCGTTCTCATCTTGGAAGGCCCGAATCCAACGCGTCATGGTGATTTTCCTGTTATGTGGGGAAGGGAGGAGGAAAAAAAGTATAAAAGAGAATTCCTGAAATCCTGCAAAAGAGACAGCCAATCAGACCTGTCTCAGGGTTGAAATTAGCAGGAAATTCACTTGTTTAGTACATCGTACAAAATCGTACAATATATTTTATGTAATGTATTACGATGTGGTTTTATTTCCCAGATCACATGAAACAACAAACAATTTAACCATAATGTTTTCACCATTTGTTTAAATGATAAACAATGTAATTTTTTTTCTGCATAATTTGTTATTGGTCACCTCCCACCTATTAGCCAACTCTTCTGTCACATAACATCCAGCCGCCAGGGAGGGTGAAGACTGGTACATACTTCCTCAGAAATGTGTGAATCCAGCCAATGTTGCTTATGCTGCATCAGGGAAAAATGTTATCTGCAGTCTTCCCTGTACATGAGCATGCACGTGTACACACGCACATACACACACACGGCTGGCATGTCAATCCATCCACCCAGAGTGTGGCCAATTTTGCTGTAGGTCTATCATCAAGATTCGAAAAGACGGATGTTTCCACTCCTGCAACAACGCATCATTTGCACATAGTTTGCTTCTGCGCATTGTTTATTTATTTATAAAAAATTTAAAGCACTCTATAGACAAAATCAAGTAAAATTTAATTCAGAAAATGCCATAGCCTTTTTTTGTACCAAATATAAAGGACTAGATGTTCTCAACATCAAGTATAACACATTTTGGTTTATGAACAGTTCATGAACAGCGCAGCAGCCTACTTTGCATTCACACATATGTACACTCACTGGCTGCTTGCATTGATTTTACTGCCCTGGACCCCCTTTTGCCTTCAGAACTGCCTGAATTCTTCATGGCGTAGATTTCCACCACATGGTGCTCTTAGATTCAGACCTGGAGACCAGAGTCCAGTGAACTTATTGTGGTCTGCTGTAGCTCATCTGCCTTAAGGGTTTGATGTTGTGTGTTCAGAGATGCTCTTTGTAATACCTTGGTTTTAATGCAGTGTTATTTGAGTTACTGTTGTCTTTGTGTCTGCTGTCGTATATTTGCATATCTGACTAGTATCATGAACCTTTTTTTCCCTGCATTGTAGCTGATAAAGCCTTTGTTTTAGACTTAGACAGAGAAACCGGTTGCATCGGAAAGTGTGACTACTGTCCTTCCATCTTTTCTTTAATGGGACTCTGCATAGACAAATCTCTGGTGTGGACGGAGGGCGTGGTCTGGTGAAGTTAGCAAGTATAAAATGAAAATACTTAAGTGTGCTCACTAGTGTGTGGTCAGACAGGAATAAAACTGATGAGTTTCAGTATGAATCACTTCCAGACGGCTTGTAATTGTTATTAAAATATGATCGTCTGTTGCTCTGCATCCTTCTCACTCTCAAAGAGCATGAATCAAGCAAGATCGGGGTGGAATAATATTCAGAAGCATCACTGATCTGTGGTGTTGTGTTTTCTTATCACTCCACCCAGGTTCATAATTAAATCAGTACCATTTGATAAATTTCTTTGGGTTTATTTATTTATTCATTTATTTATCTTGCTAGTTTGCATTGGTTTGGTCAGTTGGCAAGGTTAACAAGGAGTAAAAAAATGATATTAAACAGTGTGACTGACCAATCAGCATCAACTAGAATGAATAATTAGCCTGTAATTATGCAGATAAGGAGAGGAACAGTGGTGTGCTGTGTTTGTGGTCTGGCGCTTATGGTGTGTTTATCTCAAGTCTGGCCTCAGGGCAAAACGTGGCTCTGTGGTTTGTTCATAAGGACGTACTCTCACTAGGCACACTTTCCATTTACATTTATGGCATTTTGCAGAGCACCTTGTACAGGGAACACCAACTAAGACTCCGTCCACACAAAGCCGGTGCGTTCCCTATCCGATAATTTTTTTTTTCGTGAACACGGTGTCGTCTCAAGAAATATCTGCGTACACACGAAACCACTGAAAACGGTGCAGTATATATGCCACACCAGTATGGGGCGCTGTAATTCTGCCATAGAGATACACTATACACGGAGAAGAAGACTTTGAGCATGCACATAACCTTGTGCGCTGTATACGAACCAAGATTGTGTTGTCCATTATTGCTTGTTGCTCATAACAGTTGCATAGAAGCAATAGATTTTGCTGTAATAAAGCTAGTAGGCTTTGTAGCAACACGAATACAATCATGTAGTCCGCCATTATTGTTGTTGCTGTTACGTGTGATGTGATGACATCATCGTTTTACAAAATATATGGATTGGCCATACACACAAGGACGCAAGGGTGTCGTTTACAGATTTATCCACTTTGGGACCCGGTTTCAAAAAAATAGCAGTTTCAGTCTCCTAAAACGCCGGATTCGTGTGGACGAAACGCCAATATGATAAAAAATATATACGTATACAGCGAAACGCGTTTCGGTGTGGACAGGCCCTAAAAGTTACTAGGCTTCGCTCCCCATTGACCTGCGATTAACTTTCTTGGACCATTATTTATGCAACAAAGTGATTTTTATTAAATCTTGCTGCGCACAAGATAATTTTTTTTTTATCCAAACTGGATAAAGTCACATAATTTGCATCACAGTGATCGCACTGAATACATCCTGTGCCGCTGAACCATTCTAGAGACCAGTGTGGTGTCATCATACTATTCAAACAAACTCCACTTTAGGTTCCTTTTGTACTGATTGCTTAGTGGAAGTTATCCACCTTTTCCACAATGGGCGATTATGTCAGGTTACACCTGTTTCCCGAGCTGATTGCTGCCAATCGTGTAGCGTTTTTCCTTATGAATTTAACTATCAGGCCAAAAGGCAATTTGATCTGCTCCACTTCTTGAACACTTCCAGTGGATTATAAAGCATCTCAGGAAGAAACAAAGCTGCTCCCAGAAAAATCCAGGGTTAGAATGTATTATAGGTGGCCTGCTGCATGCAACATCACAGTTTTCCCCTCCATCTGATGTTGGCAAGACCTGTGTTAATGCAGTTATGTAAAATAAAAGAGCGTTTTTTTTCCCCTCACAACTACACCTGCAAATTAATTTACTAAGCAAGACTCATGGCCACAAACAAAAGGCACAAGCAAAAAATGTACACTGGAGGAGTGGCCCTCTGGTATTTGAACAGGTCAATTTAACCCCCTTTGAAAATTGTTGGAGCATGTTTTGGCTTGTATTTATCACAATAGGTTTATTGTATGATCATTTCAGTATTGTCATCTTTTTGAATGCCTGACCAGATGTTTCTTCCAGGTATTAGCCTAATATTTTTGTTAGTGTTCCTTGTTTTTGCCTTCCTGCTGATCCACACAGTGAAGTTTCTTCAACCATGTCATGCTTTTAAATGTTTCTGCTACATCGTCGTTGGGATGTTCGTTCAAACCATTGTGATAGCCATAATAAAAAACATTTTGTACTAAACATGAATAAGCAAAGCTTAAAACAGATGCTGCGATTGTAACAGGCCTTGTCCCCTAATCATTAACAGAGTTTGCTTAATCACAGACTCGTTTTATTGCAGAGTTCTAAATAGTAATTGCTGAATTCAGCCGGCACCACGCAGCTAAACAGTTTGTGTCCCTGTGTTTTACTGTGATTGCAATGCCTTATGACTGCAGTCAGCTGATTAGCCAAAGATACGGTTTCTTGCCAGCCAGATACAATTGCTTTTACACATACCGTGTCTGAATGAAGAGAGTCTTTTATATGCTGTCTTTAACCACAAATGATCTTTTATATGTGGACACAGTGAACACAAACATAGAGAAAGATGCAGTGTTATTCAGAAGCTTCTTTTCTTGTGTTTTTCAGGGAAAGCCGTACATGTTCGATCGGGTTTTCCAGTCCAACACTAGCCAGGAGCAGGTGTACAATGCATGTGCTCAGAAGATTGTCAAAGGTGAGGAATGTGTTTGAGAAAACTGAGATCAGACTAGGCTTAGATCATATACTGCATCATAATTAGGGTTGGGTATCGTTTTTTTTTTTTTTTTTTTTTTCGATACTGGTGCCAAATCGATACTTTTGAAACAGGCGCCGCTGCCAAAACGGTGCCTGAACCGATAATTTAAAAAGGCAAAAAATGATGGTGGATGACTCAAGAATAAATTTTTATTGAAAAAAAAAATGTTATGCTTAAAATTGAACAATATATTAGAAGTATAAAGAATATACGAATATATAAGTAAATACAAAAAACAACCACCACCACCAAACATAAGCCACCCAACTACAGAAATTATAGCAGAAATTTCACCATATTTGCCTTTTCTGCTAAAATACAACACATTTTCTGACTTATTGCATGACCTGCACAGGACGTGCTAGCCTTCTTTGCAATGGTAAATGGGGTCACTGTTGTACTACTAGTACTAGCTGGAAAGGCATAATTATAAACAAAATCCATATAACGTTAGTATTTTATGAATACTAATGTAATCGTTTGACCATTTGTTAACGTGAATGCAAGATTTGCATTTTGCGAATAACATTACATTAGCCTGCGGAAAGGCTGCTGTTGTCATCATAACGGTTGGTATGACTGGGGCTGGGGTCATCCACACCGAGTGCCAGCTGTTTTCCGCAGGCTGTCAAACATGGTGCCTCCCTCTGCTTTTAACTTTATTCCGTGTGCCGTCTGTTTCATTAGATTTGATGTGTTTCCCCCTTTACACGCAACTGCTGTGAAACATTCTCTGCACGTCGCAGTGTTGGAATCCATTCTCGTGAAAAATAGCCACACTTTCGATCGTTTAGTTAGGCATTTTAACGGATGTTTAATTTAATAAGCTAAGATAGCGGTAGACCACTTGCTGCCGTCAGAGCGAGTGTAACGTTAGTTGCTGCATTCATGCGCATCTTGGATAGTCTCTCATTTCCTGATGATTCGTACTTTAATTTTTTTTATTTAATCTAATAAACTATTAATCTAAAAAAATATATAAATCCAGAGAACAAATATTTTAATCGACAGTTCAGGCATTTAAGTGGCCCCGAAATGACGCACCACAATTCACGTTCTGTTTCGGTCTGGTACATACCGATTATATATGTACCGGTGCCGTATTGGCACCAGTTCTCAGTACCCAACCCTAATCATAATCTGCCTTAGTGTTTTGTACAACATAAAATGACTGAATGAACTAAAAGGAAGAGTCTTCAATAGGAAGAGTCCCTCGTGTTCAATGTGATCTCTTTTTCCCCATTTATAGATGTGCTCGAAGGTTATAATGGTACAATATTTGCTTATGGACAGACATCGTCTGGAAAAACACATACTATGGAGGTATGTAGCTGTGGCCGTGTATTACCAATTTTTTATGCATTACAATTAATCAGTGCTCGGAGTACACATTTGTCTATTTATTTATTTATTTATTTATTTAGGGTAACCTGCATGACCCGGATGAAATGGGAATCATTCCACGTATTGTACAGGACATATTTAACTACATTTACTCCATGGATGAAAACCTGGAATTCCATATCAAGGTAAATAGGCTGATATGGGATGCATATGGGATAGATGGGATAGACCTCTATATGGGATGGAGCAAATCCAAGCGCACAGTGTATAAAGCGTAGTAGCATTTATTACTTTATGAGTGATTGTAGTTAACTTGAATGGTGTTGTTGTTAGGTCTCCTATTTCGAAATCTACCTGGATAAAATCAGAGACTTGCTGGATGGTAAGTGTAACACCAATGTTATTTGCTGTAACCATAGCTCACTGATTATAATCCTGGTCCTTAAAGTAACTACCTGGGGCGTTCAAGTCAAACTGCTACTTGATGGAATTTTTTGTGGGTGAAGCCGTGAAACTGGCATTTACAGAAGACTTCAAGCACTGTATTGTGATGAGACTCTTAGCCACAATAAAACATCTGAATGGTGTAAATATTTATAGGAAGGCTATACATCAATGAATGACTTATTGCTGGGGTGGCTCCGGCCTCACTGCAGTTCTTCTCCTGACCATTCAGCTAGTGGACCAACTAATTCTTCAACATCAAAGAAGAACCAACTTGCATAAAAGATGTATCTGTCTGTTGGAACTGTGCATGCAGTCATTCACAAACACAACTTTCACATTACAGGGACTTGGCATGTATTTATTGCTATATCCCCTCTATATTCCCGATCTCGCCATTTCCACATTTTGGGCCAATAAAGGAGTTGCTGCGTACTGAGGGAACTTTCTAAACACAATTAAAAGTCCCAGTTTGACTTAACGCCCCTTATAATTAGGGACTGGTGAAAAACTGGTGATTTTATATCAAAGCTTTATTAGAACTTAGATCATTTTTGTAGTAATGGATAACAGTGTAATTTAATTTATGTATGATGACTAGGTCTTTTTTTTCCCCCCTGTCTCTTTTACAGTGTCCAAGACTAATCTGTCTGTGCACGAGGACAAGAACAGAGTCCCATATGTCAAGGTGAATATGATATCCAAACAGTGGCATTGAAGAGGAAAACTGGGTGGCTGGTTGTGTTTAGGGATAAATAGGGATAATTCATGGTGTCTCTCTTTCTCTCTTTGTGCAGGGTTGCACTGAGCGCTTTGTTTGCAGCCCAGAGGAGGTGATGGACACCATTGATGAGGGCAAATCCAACAGACATGTTGCTGTGACAAGTATGCCCAAGCCCTTTTTCTTCTATTCACAAAAACAATGTGTTGCCCGTTAATTTAATATATCAGGTATCAGCACTCGCCCACAGTTGTGTCAAATTCCCGTTCCATGTCTGTTGCTGTCCACCTGTTAAAGATCACTGCAGGCCTTATGACCACCACTGATCAGATATTTTGTGGGTAGTAGACCACCTGCTATGTGTTTTAGGCACAGTTTTAGTCATTGAGTATTTTCAAGCATATTAATAATGGTTTAAAAATCTCAGCAGTAGTGCTGCATCTGATTAAAGTTTTACATAAACTACAAGGATGTGTGAATGCTTTGCTGTGGAATATTGGTCACAGCTGCAGTTATGAGTTGTTATATTCTCTTACTCTCTCCCTCTTTTTCTCTGCATGCTGTATGAGTATAGCTAGAAGCACCTATTATCTCTGTATATGACTGACTTGTTTATTAAAGAAGGCTAAGATTAAGCATTCTATTTCCTGAGTTTCTGGAAAAGCTTTACAGAAAACAAAATGTTTTTGAACTTTGCTTTCCTGAGGAAATTACCCAGGGAATATTAGTTATCTTGTAAATCTCAGCACTGATTGGTGTTAATCATAAACATCAGACAGGAAGTGTCGTCGGATTCCATGTTGATTCGCGGTTACTGGAGAGTTGTAAATACCTAGGGATGCATTAAGAGCTGCTGCTGTCAACAGCTCTGCATTTATTCCTGGCCTTTCCTGGGAGTCAGTCAAATTACTTAAGCTTGAATTGTTTCACTGACAAGCTATCCATGTTGCATGAGTTATCGCTCAGAACAAAGCAGGGCGGTTATGTATGCATCACAGAGGAAGCATATGTAACCTCTTCCCCTTCCCTATTCAGTTACTACCATTAGTGTGGAAGCATTGCAGCTGGTTTGATTTGGCTGTGACCTGAAGTTGGATTAACCAAAAAAAAAAAAAAAAGAAGTTTTTTTTTTCCTGGTTGCATAGTAAAATTATTAATATGTACATGGAATTAACAGCTTGTTTTTTCTTTCTTTTGTGTGTTTGTTAGACATGAATGAGCACAGCTCTAGGAGTCACAGTATCTTCCTGATTAATGTAAAGCAGGAGAACACACAGACAGAGCAAAAGCTGAGTGGAAAGCTGTATTTGGTTGATCTGGCTGGCAGTGAGAAGGTAAACATTTCAGGCTTGACTGAGTTCCTAATAGTCGGTGGATCTCTCAATCTTGCTTTCTCTTATGCCTATTATTTGTGTTTGTTTAGGTCAGTAAAACTGGAGCAGAAGGAGCTGTGCTGGACGAAGCCAAAAACATTAACAAGTCCCTCTCGTCACTGGGAAATGTCATTTCTGCACTGGCTGAAGGATCGGTGAGTGTGGAGAATATAATATCTGCTGTACATAAAGTTAATCTCTACCATTCCTTTGGCATTGCATTAATATCATATGCATGTCTCTGTCAGACATATGTTCCGTATAGAGACAGTAAGATGACTAGGATTCTTCAGGACTCTCTTGGCGGCAACTGCAGGACTACCATCGTCATCTGTTGCTCCCCCTCCTCTTTTAATGAGGCTGAGACCAAATCTACACTGATGTTTGGTCAGCGGTGAGGATACACAACATAAACCCGCACATCTAAGGAAGCTGAGATAGTAGTAATAAACTTAATATGTTAACAGACATTTGACTTGGAAAACTTCTGGTTATTGACATCAATGACAGACAGGGCGATGGGCAGAAGTAGAAAGCAAACAATAAGACCAGTGTGAAATCCTGATTCTGGAACTATGCAACTTGGTTCCATGATAGATACAGTCAGCTGTAACATTTTTTTTTAAACATTCTCTGTTACGGGGTAATATATAACTGTTACATGGTAAAAGTCCAGCTACATTAATCTCTTGCTTACAAAGTCCCAAATAAGTAACTAACTTGGCTGAATGGTTACAGTTACCTTTAATGTGCAGACATTAGCTGTTTTTATGAATTGTCCTATAAGCAACTAATTTTTCTATACATAACACATTTATTTATGTATTTATTTATGTATGTAAGACAGGTAATTTATTAATTATGAACATAGGACATACAATGATGTTTTGAACTTGAGTTAACCTGTACTTATGTCTGATCCTATTAAAACTATTTTTCAATGTAAGTTTTGCCAGAAAAGGTTAATGTAGGGAAAAAACATCTATGAATGTCTGCTTTCAGGTGTATTGTTTATGTAAACTCATGTGATTAGCTCCAGTAAAGCGTCTGCTGTTTAAAAAGTGAAATGATATATGGCTAGTTTCTGTACAGTTTTATCCATTCTGCTTCTGAAGTATTGTGTAAGAAATGTAAAGTGACCATTATCTTTCTTTGACCGTTCAAAAGAGGAGAAAAGTTGGAATGACATACTGTCTGTGTGTCTTTTGCTGCTTTCAGGGCAAAGACCATTAAGAACACAGTGACTGTCAATGTGGAGTTGACAGCAGAACAGTGGAAGAAAAAATATGAGAAGGAGAAGGAGAAGAACAAGACTCTCCGTAACACTATCACCTGGCTGGAAAATGAACTCAACCGCTGGAGGAATGGTAAAATCCTGCACACACTAGATATGATAAAGCATTTCTTCAGAGAACAATATAAATTGGCTTTATATTTAATCTGGCTCTAAGGTTTGCGTGGTTGCTTCTAGGTGAGACCGTGCCGGCTGATGAGCAGTACGATAAAGAGAAGGCCAACGCTGAGGTATTGGCTCTGGATAACACTATAAATAATGACAAGATAGCTTCCACTCCCAACATCCCTGGAGTGCGCCTGACAGACACTGAGAGAGAAAAGTGTGAGGCTGAGCTGGCCAAACTCTATAAGCAGCTTGATGATAAGGTAAATGATTTTGAGAGTTGTATTTTAATCAGCTGTCCTGTTTGATTTCTCACATTACCTCAATATATAATCTGTTCTGTGTATCTGTATATCTACCATTCTTGCTGTCTTGCCTGTTGTAGGATGATGAGATAAATCAGCAGTCGCAGCTGGCTGAGAAGCTTAAGCAGCAGATGCTGGACCAGGAGGAGGTGAAATTCTTATTTTACAATCTGTGTCGGTTCTGTTAGCTTTGTTTAAGTAAAACTTTGACAACCTGTAGGGGCGGTGTGTGTGTGTGTGTGTCTCTTTAGTTCTGTAGGATGTCTTCATTGCATTAATGAATGTGTGTGTGCTCTGTAGCTTCTGGCTTCATCACGGAGAGACCACGATAACCTGCAGGCAGAGCTGATGCGTCTGCAATTGGAGAACGAAGCGTCTAAGGAGGAGGTGAAGGAGGTGCTGCAGGCATTGGAGGAGCTTGCCGTGAATTATGACCAGAAGAGCCAGGAGGTGGAGGATAAGACCAAGGAGTTTGAGACCCTCAGTGAGGAACTCAACCAGAAATCGGTGTGAAGACAGTCATTTTATATATTTGAAAATAGATTGAAAGCATACACAGTTAAGCACAGCAGAGAAACTGCTATGGAAAGGAAACCAAGCAGTAATGTGTGTGTAGTTCTAAGTAAGATTTTAATTGCAGAGTTGGTAGCATAATTTCTATGAAGATCTTAAGGGACATGTGTTTAAAAAAAAAAAAAAAAAAAAAAAACAGGATAAATGTCAGTTTGTGAATTGGTTAAGTTGTATGTTCACCCCAGACTTCAGTTTAAGTCATTACAGGTTTGATTTCTATTTGTCAGCATTACATGACATCTGATTGATGTGGACAGGATCTTTAGGTCTCGTGTATTGTTTTGCCATAACGAGTTCACTAGTATTGATCAGGTTAGCACTTTTATCAGGGAACAACTGCAAACAACTGGGCAATTTTATTAAAGGGCTAATATGAGGGGAAACTGGGACTTTTGATAATAACAGTTTTGAGAGTAAGACCTCTTATCAGGAACAGTGTTAACGGCCCAAACATGTGGAAATGGCTTGGGGCGAGGTCAGGACTGTACGGGGCATGTGTCAGTAACAGCCAGCTGATGTTCCTGTAATTTGCAAGTGGTGTTTGTAAATGAGATTATTTACAATTCCCATGGACAGATACGTCCTTTACGTGTTCTTTATCCATCAATTATTTGTTTATTTTTTACCTAAAAATCAGGCTGATTGTTTACTGCAGTGAGCCCTGAGCCATCTTAGTCAGTAGACATACAGTTTAGTTGACTTGCCATCATTCAATTTTGTTTAACTTTGGCATCATTTAATTTTATTACTGCGACCAACAGTCTCATCAGTGTACTGTGCTTAAGGTCTTCATCAGTTTTACGCCTTTATTCATAAGAAATTTCATAAAGTCCTGTTTTAACTTTTTGCTCGTCAATTTAGTGGCTCTGTAAGTTTCATTGCGCGATGGACAAGCTTTTAGTAATCATTCTACAGCCGTACACTTAACTCCTTAACAAAAAAATAAAATTTTAATGATGTACTAATATTGATTTATTTTTCCTTAGTGTTGTTCATCATAGTTTTGTCGTTCTCCCCCCTCAGAGTGTTTTAGCCTCTTTAGACTCCGAGCTGCAGAAGCTAAAAGAGATGACCAACCACCAGAAGAAGAGGGTGACTGAGATGATGTCATCACTGCTTAAGGACCTGACAGAGATTGGCATTGCTGTG
Source organism: Clarias gariepinus (assembly GCF_024256425.1). NCBI lineage: Eukaryota > Metazoa > Chordata > Actinopteri > Siluriformes > Clariidae > Clarias > Clarias gariepinus. The sequence goes on along the minus strand of NC_071113.1, from coordinate 19,493,148 downwards.
GGGAGCAATGACATAAAGGTAAGTCACAGTATGGCTGTGCTTCAACACATCTGCTGAATGCTTGGTGTTAAGGTAACCAAACTAAACAAGATTATTTTATGTGTTGCCAGTAGCAGTACTTGCTTTTTGACTTTTGCTTGTTTTTTTGTATCTCTCCTTTTTAATTTGACTTTTCTTTCTCATCTATTTCTCTCTATCTCTCTCTATCTCTCAGCAGCATGAAGGCAGTGGGCTGATTGATGAGGAGTTTACTGTGGCCAGGCTTTACATCAGTAAGATGAAGTCAGAGGTCAAGACCCTGGTGAAGCGTAGCAAGCAACTGGAGACGGCTCAGACCGACAGCAACAAGAAGATGGATGAGAATGAGAAGGAACTGGCTGCTTGCCAACTCCGCATCTCTCAGGTAACTGGTGTTTAGAGCAGTAGGATCGAGTGAAACCTAAGACATTTTTTAGCTTAAAGAAAAAATTTCACTCTTTATCTTAACCCAGTTACATGTCCAGTACAATGTATTAACTGTCAATGTTTTGATTTTTGTTTCTGTAGCATGAGGCTAAAATTAAATCTCTAACGGAGTACCTTCAGAATGTGGAACAGAAAAAGAGGCAACTGGAAGAAAATGTTGACTCGCTCAATGAGGAACTTGTTAAAATCAGTGCACAGGGTACGCACATTGTGGTCTTTAAGTTTTTACTTTTTTACTTGTCGAATCCCTGTTGAAGCTTTATGTGAATCATTTGAATTTGCCTTGGTGGAAATGAGCTTTTTCCCCTTTTTATTAAAAGATTTTTTTATCTATGTCCTGTGTCTTCTTTTACAGAGAAAGTTCATGCTATGGAAAAAGAAAATGAAATTCAGACAGCCAATGAGGTCAAGGTAGGCAACTATAACCCAGAGCTAAAAATGAGACCATCGATTTGGTCAAATGCAGCTGGCATAGATTTGTTAATCTTTCCATCCAGAGATCGTTCTCTGCACTTGTATTCAGCGGGGTAGTGACTATGTGCCAAAGTGCTATTCTATTTTCAGTAGCCTTTTTAGCAGATTTAAGAGTCAGCACTACAGTTGCAAACAGCTATTTAAAAGTTTTAGGTCATTTTTAAAAATTAATAGATGAATCCACAGCAGTGTTTTTGTTACTGATTGCTTGTTCTTACACTTCTTTGTGTAACTGATGTGAAATCTTCCATCCACCTGCATGTCGAATTACCATACAATAGGCTCCAGAGAACTTATTCTGCCTTTATATGTAGAGTTATGTGATGTGATCCCAAGGGAATATACTTTCAGCCAGGATACAGATAATCCTGAGTTTAAAGCATAGATAAAAAAAAATAATGGAAATTTAAATATTCTTAGCTTTTTTTAGCCACAGGACACAAATTAAGTTACAGATAATTTATCTTCAGGGTCATTTTGTAATTTTTCCTTGGTTTTGTTTTATTTCAATTGTCCTCACAGCAGCTTAGCGGTTAGCACTATAACCTTGTACCTCCGCCTTGTGCATGTGGCGTTTGCATGTTCTTCCTGTGCTTGAAGTACTTCCATGTACTTTGGTTTCCTCACACAGTCTGAAGACATGCAAACTAGGCTAATTGGCATTTCCAAGTTGCCGTGTGTGTGTGCGCACGCGCTTATGGACCTGCTCCCCTTTGCCTGGTATACTCCACCTTGTACCTCAAGTTTTCTATGATGGGCTCCAGGCCTCCTATAACCCTGAACAGATAAGTGGTATAAAAATTGAGAGTGAGAGTAATTTTTCCTCTATCTTTATTCCAGGAAGAGAGCACAAAGTAACAGAATATTGAATTCTGTGATAAATTAGAACAATCTTTTGCCTCTGGAAAGCAGCTTACAGGTTGCTGTTAGGTTAGGTTACTCTACCCTGGACAGACTCATTCAGGATTATGTGTGCATTTGCAACAAACTATAAAAGCTTTCATCAGTGGAGCTCTGGAAATGTGATCAGGGACAGGGGGCCAAAAAAATGCAGTGGACATAAAACGGAACATCTCTTCGAACTTTTGAAGAAATATATATATATATATAAGAGTCCATATAAATCTAAATACAGGCAGGTGACAGATTAAAGATAAAGTACCAGTAAGATGTTGAGTTACAGCAGAGCTGCCAGAACAGCTTCAAGAGACTTTAAAATGGATTCTGCAACGTCTGTCACTACACTTACCTTTTTTCTCTGTCTTATTGGAAATTGGTACAACATGTGCTATGATTTGTTGACACTAAATATCGCAGGTATGGTTAGGCTTAACCTTAATGCCCCATCTACCAGGGGAAATCACAACATGCATTTTCAGGCCAACTACCAAAGCCTGCTTAATGTTGCATTAAATCTTCATGCAGAACATCAAGGTCTCATTTCTTGATGCTTTTTAATGCCAGATGTTATTTATATAGAACTAACACAGCATTTAGGTATCAGTAGCTAAATGAAATGTGCGTTTGTGTGTTTAGGCTGCGGTGGACCAGCAGATCCAGAACCACAGGGAGGCTCATCAGAAGCAGCTCAGCAGCCTGAGAGATGAACTCGAGACTAAGGAGAAACTCATTACTGAACTGCAGGAGTAAGACCCCTAGTGTCCTACAGATGAACAAGGATGCATTACAATCGCCTGGTATATATATTCTTTAATCATCTTGTGTTCTGTCTCTATTTGTATACAGCATGAACCAGAAGATCATGTTGGAACAGGAACGTCTCCGTGTAGAACATGAGAAGCTTAAATCCATGGACCAGGAAAAGAGCCGCAAGCTGCATGAGCTAACGTATGTGTTTTTCACACACGCCAGTTGTGTCCGATTAAGGAAACTTCTGATTTATCTTGAAGGCTGATATTGACAGTGGTGTGTTTGCTTGGGTTTTCCGTATAATCATTCATGGTATGTGTGCTTCTGAGAACAGGGTTATGCAGGACAGAAGGGAGCAGGCCAGACAAGACCTCAAGGGCCTGGAGGAGACAGTGGTGAGTTACTTTTTTAGTTTTTTATATTGGAGTGGGAGTTTCAGACTATATATGAGGGGTGCGTGTGTGTTTGTGTGCTCAGTCTCTTTTTTTTATCATTCTCTCCAGGCAAAAGAGCTGCAAACTCTCCATAACCTGAGGAAATTATTTGTGCAGGACTTGGCAACTCGGGTCAAGAAGGTGAAAAAGATTTTTCCCTCTAAAAGTTTGTTTATTTACTTTGGGACCCATGATATTTTTTCTTACAAATTTTGTGTGTATTTATGTAATTTATAAATTTTTTTGTTAAGTGTGTTTATTGAAATCATGGTGTATTTGAGTGTAGAGATCTTACTTCAGCAAAATGACACTGGGACTTTTTTGCTTGATGGCTGGATGATTACTCACTCTAAAGTGTTTTTCATTAAATATAATTGCTAATATACATGTTTGTGGTATTATAAATTATTATAAATAATTTTTCCCCTTTTTCAGAGTGCTGAGATGGACTCAGATGACACTGGCGGCAGTGCAGCACAGAAACAGAAAATCTCCTTCCTGGAGAACAATCTAGAACAGCTTACTAAAGTCCATAAGCAGGTACGTACCCACATGCCCCATGCACAGTAATGGATATTATCAGAATGCTTATGTTGAGCTCATTCTTATTAATCACAGCTATACAATCATTTAAGGAAAAAAAATGTTTTATTGCATTTCACTTTAAATATATTTAACTCTGCAGTACAGGTGTATATTCATAAACTTAACTGCATCTTATGTTGCTTTTGGTTCAAGTGTGAATGTAGTGAGTGATTCTGAAAACTCTTTTGAGAGACTCCTCTCTCTCTCTTTTGTCAGTTCTCCATAAAATGTCAAGATTACAAGTCATTTCATACATTATTCTTTCTCTGTGGCTTTGTGTATAGCTGGTGCGTGATAATGCAGATTTACGCTGTGAGCTGCCCAAGCTGGAAAAACGTCTGCGTGCGACTGCTGAGCGTGTGAAAGCTCTGGAGTCTGCGCTGAAGGAAGCCAAAGAGAATGCAGCACGAGACCGCAAACGCTATCAGCAGGAGGTGGACCGCATTAAAGAGGCCGTCAGAGCCAAGAACATGGCTCGCAGGGGACACTCGGCACAGATCGGTACACACAATGTTTCTTTTACTGCAAGAATAATGTTTCTAACAATTAAATGAAACAAGGTTAGATTAGCTTGGAGTTAATCGCCATACATAAATGTACAAAGGAAGTTATTTGTTCCTTAGTGATATTATTTATAACTTAGCATATTTGTTGTAAGTAAATGAGATAGTAACATAATTTAAGTTATACCTTGAGCACAATGTATAACATTTTACTTCTTTAAGAGGAAAAAATATTGGACATGTAACTTGTTGGACTAGGATTTGTTAGCGCCTTTTTCAATTAATTTCTATGGTGCATGGGAATGACTGAAAATATACTACAACCAACCACGAGAGGGCACTAAATACATTTTAGTTTCACTCGATATACTGTACAGGTATAGTATCATTTGAAACTAATTATGCTTAGATAGGACATGTCTTAAAATTTATTGAGAAAATAAGACATATACAAACAACATTAATAATATTTAGATACAAGTTAAAAATTTAATATTAATTGTGATAGTTAATAATACAGTATATCAACTAATAGTGTTGGTTAGCAAATAAATTTCAGTTAAGCTTAAATGTAGTTTGCTGAACTGATAGCAAAGTCTTCGATGTTATACTTATTCATGAACATTTTTAACAGACTATGCACATATTGTAGGATGTATAGATTATTATAGGACAATAAACTACATTTACAGAAGGGCCCAAACCTGCTTTTTGTTTTTGGATTATTTATTACTTTAAGATTATTTTGTGCTTTCATTTTGTCCATAGTGGGTGGTTTTCCGGCATTACTGACTGATCATTTTGTCTTTTTCTCAAGCCAAACCCATCAGACCAGGCCAGCCACCTGTGGCTTCTCCCACCCACCCGAACATAAACCGCCCTGGGGCAGGGCTCTTTAACAACCAGCCGATGGCCATCCGCGGAGGAGGTGGCAGCAAACCGTAAAAAAGTAAATGATCTGATTTTATATTTTGTTTATTTATTTCTTCAAGTTTCATGTTTATTGACTGCACATTATTTCTTTTTGTAGGATGCTAAATCTGCAAGTCTAGATGAAGTCGGAAGAACTGAGCTGGCCTTCCAACACTGGACAGTTCAACAGGCCTAACACTTTAAACTATATATATTTGAATATAAGTATATATATATGAAATATTCCTACATTGGCTGTACAGTTGTCCTCTCTGGTCATATGTTTAGAGTTTCCATTTCCCTGTTTAAACACACCAAAAAAAAAAGAAGAAAGAAATAGGACAAAAATGAGTGCAATCACCGCTCTGTAAGTAGCTTGTAGCTTCACTCTTAATAAATGCATTAGATTTTTAGCCCTCACTGTGCCAAGCGGAATGTATCATCAAAAATGACAAAGATTAAAAAAAAGGCAGGAATGAATGGAAAATTTACTTCCAAAAAAAAGGGTAAAAAAAAAAAAACCCAGCTACTGCATCCTCCTAGCTTATTCATGTATGCATCATGCTACTTGTTTTTAATTGTTTTGAAAAGAGCGTCTTTGTTCTTTCTTGCTTCCACTGAGCAGTTTCCAATAAACTAATTCACTTTGAATGGATAATTTAAACACTACAGTCAGTCTATGTGAACACACCCTGTTTTCGTGCACTGGGATAAGTTATTGGGGCCTTAGTGTGGTAATATGAAAAGGAATAAGAAAGTGGAACAAAAATGAAGGTTTTAAGAGAACACAAAGCTGCTGATTGTAGACACTCCACATATTACTTTAAAGCACTGTACAAAATAGACATAGTAGTAAACGTGCATCATTACTGATGATAGTAATATCAGCATTACAAAATGTGTGTAAAAGTTCAGTCTCTGTAAATGGAAGGTCACCTGTAATGTTATAGATATTGCTGTTTTTATAATTCACAAATTTAACAAATCAGTCACTACTCATCAGTTGATCATATTGATTGGGAGTACTGCCTTATAGCCTTCCATTAGTTCAGCCTGTGATCTATCATGTGGATATTTGAATAAATGCAGTAGCATTTTAACTATAATAGATGTAGACATTTTACCTCTAATGGGCTTTAAATTGAACTCCCCAGTTAGAAGTGGTGTTGGGATATTTTAATCTTTCCTTTTAGTAAGTCGTTATGTTCATCACACCGATACTAAGCAATATAGAGAATGTTGGCTTTGTAGTCTTACTTAGCTTAAAAACAGCTGTCTCTGTATCTTGGTACTGATTTCAGCACCTGCAAAAATCTGTTCTAAATAACTACCACTCTGTTTTTTTTTTTTCATTTCTAAACAAGACTATGCCTTGTTTGAAATACGATTCAACCCATGACCATTTTGCAAATGCTTCACCCGTTAACCGGTCAATATTCTTTAGAGATTATAACAGTTACTGAGCATCAGTGGTCATTGGCTTTGATTCTGTACTCTGCCCCTGCAGATTGTATGGACTAAATGCTTTCAAAAGTCTGGCTGTAAGCTTTGATCATGCTTTAGCTCCTGAATATTTATTGTGATTAAATGTAGCCATTGTGTTTGGCTTGCACATTTAATAAAAATCAAGATCAGATACATGTTTCATACCTACCACCGTTTTAAGAGTTTTGTTGCCTTTGTGATTGCAGTTGAAAGTCTAGGTTTGATCATTATCTTTTTGATAACCTTTCTCTTGTCCAGTTCTAAGACTCAGCATGACGTTGCAGCGTTTAATGGCCTAGCTGACTTTACAATAGGGTCTATTTAATAGTTATTTACCATATTTTCATTGTATTTGCAGGTGGATGTTTTATTTATTGATTGTTTTAATATAGACATGGGATTCTTCTTTTTGTTTCATTCTTTTTTCTTTTTTTTTACGTGTTTTTTTTTCTTTTGGCTTCCATTGTCAGGTTTCCTTTCTGATGACTTTTTCACCTACATCCTAGTTCTCCTTTGTAAATTTTAGTTGCTTTAGCAAGCACGGTGATGGCTGAATAACTGATAGAAATGAATTTATTTGTGCAATATGGATCAGGCATGAATAATTTTACAGAATATTGATAAAAGTGATACATTAAGCGCATAACTTAAACATTACTGGCCTGGTTTTATTCCATTTCCCTCTGTACTTTTTGAAAGCACTTTAAATGTTCCATCTCAGTTGAACGCCTCACTTATTGTAAACAGAGTTAAATTGTCTCATGTTAAATTGATTAGATGATTAGGTTTTTTTTTTCCTTTGCTGAGTTTTGTAATTGTTATTTTTGAACAGTTTTGCTTACTTGAGACCGTTGTCTTGAATCTGCATTGTAGCTTAAATGATAACAGTACCTGTGATGATGATGGAGAGGGATCTTGGTGTCTACACTCAGCTCTCGGAGTTGTGCAGAGTCATAAACTGGACTGAACTGTATATTTCTTTTGAATGCTTACTGTAGGGCAGGTTTTCACCCCTTGACATGAAATAAAATAAAAATTAATGGCATACAGTGTTTGTTTTCTGATTTTTGCAGAGGCACATTGACTGAATTTTACAGCTTTGTGACTTTACAGAACAATTTATCTAAAATAATTTCTACAATCCTCTTAATATTGCTAAAACTATTGGCATTAAATAGGTTAATTGAAAAGGCATTTTTTTGTTTAGAACTTTCCCATTTTATTTATATAGCAACTTAATAGAAATAAACATTCTGGATATAAATGGAAAAATCTATGTATTCATACGTAGCATTATTATTTTCTTGCCAGGGAACAAAACTGAGGTGATCGTGACAAGGAAAAGCTCTGAGATGAACCAGACTCAAAAGGAACCATCCCCATTAGCTTGATAACTAATAGTGCCACCTTAAATGAATCTCTCTAACATTGTTATATCGGGTTGAAAGTGCACTTGTATAACAAGAGAGGTTTCAATTAACATAAATTCTATATATATTTTTTTCTTATCATATCTGCACTGTTGGAGACTTGTGTACAAGACTTCATGGCAGTTTCAGACCTGAAAGAAAAAGTATTGAAGCGATAAACAGATGGTGGCAGTATTGTCCACAAGTTCTCCCACACATCTCCCTGGCACTCCCCTCTTCTTTCAGTCCATTCATTAGAAATAAGAAAAAGGACACACAGGACAACAGAATCTTACTCTATACAGCAAAGCTCAAAACTTTACCTCATAATACCTCAAGTCCAAATGAAGGCAGTTATTTATACCAAACTGAAATGTACATGTTTTATCATCACATATTACAACAGGTATGAGAGTTTGCATCTCTGCAGTGGACTTTATTTTTATTCTCCAAGTGTTACAATGATACTCTCTGGATACACTGATTATGACAAGGATAAGTCATTTGTGTGTGTGAGTGAGTTTGCATCTCCCTTTCTTAAAGTGGTGAATATTATTTCCTAGCTGGTATACCCACCCACCCACCTACTGCATGCATCACTCCGTTTTGTATTGTCTGAGAAAGTGTTCTATATTTTAGTGTATGCTGTTGTCTTCCTTTCCAGTTTGGATAAAAAAAATGCATTTGATTACTTAAGATATTTATTTATTTATTTATTTATTTCATACATTTTTTTTAATGTTGATTTGGAATGCATCAACATCTTTCCCAGTGAATGAGAGGAGGATGAACTGAACAGAATAGCAACACTAAGATGTACAGGGTGCGGAATGCTAACCCTGGGCACGCGCAGTAACGCGGGCACGCGCACTCACGCTCCCAGAGCAACCGAGGCCGCGCGGGAGCGCGGGCACGCGCACTGCGAGGTAGCGACTTGGCGCTGGTGCGGTTTATTTGCAAGTACTCTCTCTCTCTCACACACACATACACACACACTGTTCTCTACGGAAACGGTATTTAAAGTTAAGCTGGTGTTTTCCCGGACAGGCCGGCCTGGCAGCACCGAGTACGCGGACGCGAGGTCAGTACACGGGCTTCCTACTCGCCTCGGTTTGGGTTTAAATGCGCTTTTGTTTGAGAAATAAAGAGTCCCAGTGTTGGCGCGGAGGGTTTGCGGGCTGCACCGCTGCGGCTAACCAGTAACCGCTCCAGCTTCAAAGCTGTTCGAAATCCACGTACGCCTCATTCGCGCTGCATAGAAAATGCGTTCGAATCGCGTGTATCACGTGCTGTGGAGCGGTAAGATATAATATTTGTAAATATACAGTAGATATTTTTTTATGTGTGTGTGTGTGTAACGTGCACGCAGTGCAAAGTGACCAGAGAGACTTGAGGTGGGGTTTAACCTACATAGGATACTACAGTAATAACACTCCTGCTGTTGTTTTGTGTTAAAACAAAAAAAAAAATTAAAACTGAGATTTCACTATGAGTCAGAATGATTTGACAGTTATCTCACTGGAGGCTTTTTTTCTTTCTCAAAACTGTGTGTATCAGTTCTCACTGTAGAGTAGATGCTACTGAGTCGATATTTATATTTCCTCGGGTATTGGGGGTTAATATTGATCTCCGTGACACACACACACACACACAGACACACACACTGATGGTTGGGGCAGATAGCCCGGAGTCAGGACAGAACAACCCAAACCGCTGTGTTTATACATGATTAACTCTTCGCCATTGCGGTTTTTCAGCGCAGAATGTGAGCGCTTGTGCTCCGCCTCTGTGTCTGAGTGAACCGCTGGAGCTGCTGCAGGGCGCCTGTAGCCGGAACACCGCTCACTTCATCACCGCTCACTTCATCACGGCCCACTGGATCCGGGCACTCAGGGCAGCAGAGCACAGGAACAGGTTGGACTTTTAGGAAAGCAAGCTTGTTTAAACTCAGCCGGCTAAAACATTGTACAAGACAAGTGCGTTTTTTAGATTTGAGTTGTGTTCCATATAACACAATTTTTCATAATACTTGATGCTTCTTTTTCTTTTTATTTTTTGTAACTATACAGACAGATTTATGTTTGTATCAGATAAAAAGAAACTTTTTTTTGACTTCAAGTCCTTTATTGATCTTAACTGTGGTTCGGAGGAAACTTGGCCGGTTTAGATTTCACATGAAGAAGACATAAATCTAAAAAAAAAAAAAAAAGCGCATTATTCTAAAATGCAAAATTGTTAAGATATTGCAACATAAATTTGACACGGTTACAGACACTACAGATTTTGTTGCTTTTACCAAAAACGTTTCTTTTCAATTTAAGCAACAGGTCATGTACTTGGTGGTGTAGTGGTTAGCGCTGTCGCCTTGCACCTCCAACGACTGGGTTCGAGTCTCGACCAGGCTCGATTCCCGTCTCTGTGTGCATGGAGTTCCCATGTTCTCCCCGTGCTTGGTGGGTTTCCTCCAGGTTCTCCGGTTTTCTCCCACAGTCCAAAAACATGCAGATTAGGCTAACTGGTGTTCCCAAAATGCCTGTAGTGTGTAAATGAGGGATTGAGTCTATGTGTGTGTGCCCTGTGATAAATTGGTACACAGTCCAGGATGTACCACACCTCTTGACCTACAGTAAGCCTTCTGGGATAGGCTCCAAGCCCCTGTGACCCTGAATACAGGATAAAGCGGTATATATGATGAGTGAGTGAATCATATGCTTCTAGAGCCTTACACCAATTTTAGTATCAGTACTCATAAATAATGAATATGAATAATTTGCATTTTAAACTATTATTTTAGCATAACTCTGAAAAATGGCCATTTTTGATGCGCATATGAAATCATCTCTCCTAAATGGCTGAATTGCTGGAGTCGTCGAAATTTTTTCAGAAGCAAGATTTGTCACTTATCTGTTGAATAAACTTTAGGGGTAGACACATATTTTCTGTTTTACATGTATACCATAAAAATATGAAATCAGCACCGATACTTGTTTTGGTCGAACCTTATACAGCTTTGCTAGTGTGTTTGTTCATTGTAAAAGGGAAAATGGTAACCTACTGAACTGTAGCTTTTTTGGCACTGGCGTGGCATCTTTATCCCATAGTACTGTGCAAAACACATGAGCCGCTCCTCAATTCTTTATAATTTTTTTTCGAAGAGCTAGACATTTTTGTATTTTTATCGGAGTCTTAATTGTAGATAAATAGTTCTCCTTAAATACATTTTTGGCTCTCATTTTCAGTCCCGGCCCTGCACCTGACCAATTTCAGATGAATATTTTGGTTTCTTAATCCACACAGTGACCTATGAATCATTCGAGCAATCAAAATTCAATTCAATTTTATTTATATAGCGCTTTTAACAAAGGTCATTGTCTTAAGGCAGCTTCACAAAAATAAAAATAAAATTTATGGAGGTGTGTATATGTAAGAAAAATGACTAGATGAAAAATGGCTAGATAATAATGAGATTGTCCCTGATGAGCAAGCCAAGGGTGACGGCGACAGTGGCAAGGAAAAACTCTCTGAGATGGCAATAGAAAGAAACCTTGAGAGGAACCAGACTCAACTCAACCCATCCTCATTTGGGTGATAACAGATAGAAATTATATAACATCATGTGTGTTATGCAGGTGAAAGTTTAAAATAACAGAAGTTATTTAAATTTACATGAAGTCCAGTTTAGCACAGGGATGAGTCAGCAGGTGCAGAGGGCGGATGGGGTCTGCATCACTGGGAGCACAGAAGCAGCATGTGTAGCTCCAAACCATCATGAAACAGAATCCAGCTGGAGCCGGTCCTTGTCTACTGAAGCTGGCACAATCTCCAGAAGCCTCAGGATTGGTAGAAAAATAAAGAACAGGTGGAAAGAATTAGCGTAGTTGCCATTAAGGATAGATGTACTGGAGTATGAGGTTGGGGGATGAATTACGTGTATGCCAAATTAAAGAGATGCGAGAGAGAGAGAGAGTCTTGAGTCTATTTTTTAAACTGGGAAACTTTGTCTGAGGCCCGAACATTGTCTGGAAGGCTATTCCAAAGCTTTGGAGGTAAATATAAAAACGTCCTAGCCCCTTTTATAGATTTTGATATTTTGGGAACTACCAAAAGTCCAGAGTTTTGTGATCTTAAGGAACGTGGTGGATTGTAGCGTATCTGAAGGCTGTCTAGATACGTGGAAGCTAAACCATTTAAAGTTTTGATGTAAGTAATACTATTTTGTAATTAATCCTAAACCGAACAGGTAGCCAGTGCAGGGATGATAATATTGGGGTTATATGAGCATATTTTTTTATCTATTGAGAACCCTGGCTGCTCCATTTTGGACTAACTGTAGCTTGTTTATTGAGGATGCAGGACAACCACCTAGTAATGCATTACAATAGTCCAGTCTGGAGGTCATGAATGCATGAAGTAGCTTTTCTGCATCAGATACAGATAAGATGTTCCTAATCTTGGCAATATTTCTAAGGTGGAAAAAGGCTGTTTTTGTGATATTATTATTATGATTTTCAAAGGACAAGTTAGTGTCTAATATTACGCCCAGGTCTTTCACTGTCGAGCTGGTAGTAACAGTACATCCTTCTAAAGGCAGCCTGAATTGTAAGAGCTGTTGTGTACTGTTTTTTGGGCCAATATGTTTTTGGGCCTTATCTGACTTTAGTTTAGTAAAAGAAAGTTATAGGTCATTCAATCTTTTATATCCTGAACACACACAGTTAGTCTAGACAACTTGGGTATTTCGTCTGGTTTTAATGAGATGTATAACTGGGTATCATCAGCATAACAATGGAATTGTGACATTCTAATGATGTAACCCAAGGGAAGCACGTACTGTATATTGAGAACAGCAGAGGTCCTAAAACTGACCCTTGTGGGACTCCATATTTCACTGGCATTACACCAGACAGTTCTCCATTTAGATCTACAAAATAGTATTGATCAAACAGGTATAATCTAAACCATTTTAATGCCTGTCCCCTTAAAAAAGCATTTAACTTGAGGCATGAACTACTGAGAAACAGGTGCAAATGATGATGAATGATCAGGCCGGTGATTAGTATACTGGTGATGCTAAATGCTGAAGGTGGTTCAGACGAGAGGGGAAATGAGGCTGCTGCTTAGGTTGTAATATAAACAACCATTTTTTCAACTGTACTTTTAGACACTTTGTTCCAATTTCTTTTATTTTAATCTGCACAATTTAATAAAGGATGAAGAAATGAGGGGTGACTTAAGACTTTTGCACTGTACTTTGTTTTTTTTTCTTGAAACCTGGATATTGCAGCTTTAGAAATTGTCAGTAAAAAATAGATTAGTTTTAGTTTTAAATGTGGTCTATATAGACTTTTTCAGGTAAAATATAGACATAAAAATTTACAAAGGTTTTACACTTGTGGATGACACTGATGCATACATGAAATCTCCACACATTTTTGGAGCAATGACATTTGGGCTCTGAGCTGTCAATGCCACCCTGTACAACACTGCTGCCTGTCTTTTAATCATCAAAGATACCTCGAGGGGGTCATGTGGTCCTATATGACGGCATGTAGCAAAAACCTTTGTGGAAATAACTGGTAAACTAGAAATAAAACTGGTATCACTTTGGTCAGTCCATTTCAGTCTCCACTTAATGCTGTAATCCCAACCAGGTTCAGTTTCAGAGTAAATGCTGATTTAATATGTGTTGATTAATATAAATACATAATTTTTAAATAACACTAAATGTTTTTTGAATGGATACAAAAATAGATATGAATATTAAGTTCAGTGTTCCTTTATTTCTTTCAGTGATGTTTGAATAGGTTCATATGGCATCACTTGAGGTGAAAAGTGATGGGACTTGTAACAGGTTTTTAACTATCATCTGATCAACAATGACGAATGAGGATCATTTAAACACTTTTTGAAGTTGCATGGGAAAAAAAGAAATGGTAAAAAAAACAGTTTTTTTCTGTTAAATAGTGAAAGTAAGATTGTACCTTCTCATGGCTAGGGAGCATAAAGATTGGACTTTAGAGCAATGCAGAAAAGGTCATGTGCTCTGATGTTCAGATTGACCCTGTTCTAGAGTGATACATGCGTTAGGGTTTGCATAAAGGGAAGTGCATGAAGTGTATATGTGTACAGTCATGTTTTTACGCCATTCCTTAGTATCTGCATAGTCGGAAGGTTTATATTAGACTGCTTGTTTGTTTATATTTTGGGAATTAAAACCAACAACATTTGGTTGGAAATGTAGTATTCAGCAATAAACAAAAATAATAATGAGCGTGTGATCATGTGAGCGGGGTTCACAGAAGTCAGGTGCATGTCTCCTTTCCTAAAGAAAGGTTACAGCTACACCCATTTTAGGTTTAAATCACAACATATACTGATGAGACTATTTGGATTAATGTCATGCATGCATTTAATGACAACAGTCTAAAACTGTAGCTTTGGGAAAAGAAAATAGAACCTGTACACCATGTGTCATGGTGTTTCCACCCCTCCACCTGTATATACTAAATGTGATAATTCTCGGTGGAATCGGTGTGAAATCTGTGATGTGCTTCTTTAAAGAAAGAACAAATTTATGTGAGTCTGTCAGTCATTTTAGTTGATCGTAAAAAAAAGAGAAAAAAAACCCAGACATGCTGTGAGCCAGTAGTGATTCCTCTGTGCTTTGTGAGCCTGACCTCACACTCTCAGCCAAACTCGAGTCCTTCCATCTGCTCCCTGCCTCCGCTTTGGGATCTGTTCAAACTCTGAAATGGGAGACACATGGTGGAGTGAAATCCCAGCCTTTTTTGGTTTGTGGTGGAATGAGGCCGTTTGCACACTTGAATAGTGATTTGGCTTCGTCTCAGACAGCTTAATGTTACTAGGTGTCACTCACCTATTGCTCTGTCAATTGGTGTGAAGTAAAAACTCACTCTACATCAGCATTTGATGTCAATCCCTGCCTTACAGATTACAAAGCACATGGTGATAGCTGTTTGATGAGACATGTCTGGGTGCTAAGAGGTGAGAGTTTGATTGTTGGGATGTTTTGTGTAGTTCCTCTTTGAATGTGAAAGGATTGTATTGTATTTAATTGTATTTGAATCGCAAAAAATTTTTTTGATGAAAGTTTAGGTTAGATTTGGTTTGAAAAATTGTTGTACAACTGGAGAATATTGTGCTCTGGCATTTAATGACTGTGGACAATTAATAATTAAGGAAACATCACAAAAATGTAATTATAAGACTTTGTTGATTTCGTGAAAATCCTTATACTTAACTGTTGCTCCACAGACACTTGTTGTCAGTGTGAAAAACAGTTATGGTTGATTGATTACTGATTAAGCCAGGAAGATGTAGGAGAAAATGTCCAACTAATCAGCCAAAAGAGACACCTGTTATAGAGACCTCAATCTGGTGGCTATGTAGAAATAACATGGATGGCATGGTGTTTGCATGTTAAGATGGCCCTTGTACACTCCACCCAGTCCAGCTGGAGGATCTGATGTCTCCAACAACCTGATGGGAAGTATTTAGGCTCTGTATCCTCATTTAACTTTCCTCTTTTTTTTCTCAGTTAACAGCACTTCCCTTCACCGATGTGTTGTTTATCCTCTCTGTTTTCCTACATGTTGTTTTCTCATGGCGTCACTCTGTAAGGAGTGCTGAAATAATCTTGTTTTGCTCTTCTGGCAGCTGCGGGGTCTTGGCAGCCAGGATGATGTATTATGTCAGGGTGAATGCAAGTAAGAAGGCTTTTGATTTTGTTGCCAGAAATGTTCCAAGTGCCTTTAGTGCTGCACATTTGGATGCAAGAGGAGGCAAATCCCCACCGGAGCCACTCTTCGACCTGCTAAATAGGTTTAAGTGTTTTTAGATGGTGTCTGGTGGGATACGTGATGTATGTAATACAAGTAGTTGTTGCTTAATACCAAATCGGAGATGATGTAACAGACAGGACGTTTGAAGTGCTAATGTGTAATGTTTATGGGGACATGTTATATCACACCTTGGGTGGATTCTTCATTCAGATGCTGTGAATAAACTTTCAGTAACAGCATGGCTCGGAGAGTAGTTCGTTCTATATCATAAATAATAGGTTTGTATTATTGCATTCGGTTTAATATGTTACTGTGTATTATACAATGGTTAGTTCTGAAAGTGTTGGTTCTGATTGGATAAGGGACGTCCCTCAAGTGGTGATGTGGCACTTTTAGAAAACACGTGACGCGTTATGTCATTCTAAGCAACACTTTAGTCAAGTTGTTCTGAATTGCCTCCTTATTTTCTTTTTGTAGGTCTTCAGGTCTGCCGGTCGCTGTTCTTTAGTTCCACCAGGTTTGGAACAATGTGTGTTGGTTAAGCAAAATTACTGTTTAAATAAAAAAACAGATCATATTTTATCTGTTAATAATAAACAGTGTTTGTGGAACTGTTGTACAGAAGCAATATTACATTCAAGATTGTGTTGTGCTGGATGATATCAGCATGGTTGAGTTTCCTTTGGCATTTGATGCCCTCATGCCTACCTGATATCAGAAGATCTATAAATATTATAAATATAAACACTCTTGAACAGGAAATACCATAAAATTCATTCATTGTATTCCCGCTGTTGGTCGGAACTGTACCCCTACAAAATTTACACACAACTGTGCTCTGGTCTCGAAATCAAACAATTTTTTTTTTATTGTATTTTTATTTTTAAATGATCTATCGCAGTTATCTAAGCCCAGAAGTGGCACACTTAGATCTAACTGCCATGTCATGCTCCCAATCCTCATTTGAGCAGGGATGCTAAAATCTATTTGTACTACAAACTGTGACATTGAAATTACGATGCTCAGTTTGTTGAAAAGTAGGTCGTAACTAATAAACTGGCATATACAGTGCATATTAATTTTTACTGCAGAATTGCCCTCTGGAATCGACCTCAATTTTGTCTGGTGTCTGAATCAAGCACTCGTAGATGAGAGCTGTAATAACTTCCTCTCAGGAGCTGAGCACACAGTTTTTTTTTGTTTTTTTTTTCCCCCATTTACAACGCTAATCAGTCTCAGCTGTTCCCAGTAAGGCATGGTTATGATCTGACAGATGCCGTCATTTTTACCAAGACTGTGCATCCAGATGTTTGACCTGTTTGTCACATACCAGCTCCCAGGAGGAGACTTGTCTAAAGGAGCAACATTAGTGGAAACTGATGAATGTGGCAGAGTTCTTCGAGGCAGTGTGGGTCTTATTCTCACCATGATGAAATCTGTACACTGAGATAGCGATGAATGTGGCGCGCATGTCAAAGCTTGATAAAGATGAAAGTTTAATAGTTAGCTACTTAGCTACAATATGTACAATTATGTTTTGGCAAATAAATGACCTTTGACCGAGCTGATGGGACTCTATACATAAAGACGCCATTAGCTTATTAAAAAAATATTTCCAAAAACACAAACGTAAAGAAAGGCAGACAGTTGCAGAAGGTTGGGTTCACCTGGTATATGGTGTATTGCTCTGGATGTGTGTTCATAATTCTCATGAGAATCAATGATTAGTTTTTCTGTGACAAGGTTTTCATTAGTTGATTCTTGACCTCCAAAATTTCCTGATGTGAATCAAGAGAAGAAGAATTTTTACTATTCACCTCTACAGATCCTCAGAATTAACAAGGAACCAGTTTTTTTTAGTGCTTTTATTAACGTATGCCGCTACTCAGTGAGAGTCGTAATGGCTTGTGCGACTCTTCTTACAGTATTTAATTACGTACAGTGGGTAACCCTTATTTTGGTCTCCAGTATGGTCTCCAGTTTTATTTTTAGGACTGGGACGTTAGACACTGTACTTGGATCAAGTCCTCTGGTTATAGATAGATGGTTAGGCATGCCTGTATTTGTTCCCTCACGGTCAGAGACACTGGTTGCTATTCGTATCACTTGATAAGGCATTCACATGTATAGGGAAGCGTATGAGGGTTTGAAAACTGATCCATAGAAGAACATGAGACGTCCGACATCAAGTGAGACGCAGAGTCTGCATGAAGTCGCACAAAACTGCAGGTGTTTTCGTTGATAAAATTGATAAGAATTAGTCCGGACAGCGAGTATTTCTCTTTAATCCACTGAGTTATTAACGGCAATGAAAGAAGAGGTGCAAGAGCTGAACTTGCTGCTGCAGTCACTCAGCTGCAGATCCCTTCTGTGAGCATGTCAGTGTATATTTAACTCGCGTGTAACCAATGAGGGAGCGCCTCGTGCCTGTGTAGCTATGCGTCCACGAGGGAACAGGGAGGCATGATGGATTATTAGCGTTGGGAACAAGAACAATCAGACTTCTATTTAACTGTTCGTCATGGTTAGCAGTGATGTTTAGCAGAAGGTATCTGTGTGGGCGAGTGACACAAGGTGAGGGTCTGCAAAAAATTTGAGTGGTGGTTTGGAAAAACGTCGATCAAGAAGTGTCATTTTTGTAAGTTGGTACATGTGCAACTTGTGTATGCTCTCGTGTGCATCCTGTCATTGTAAATTGATTACTAAGTTACTGATATGCTTGTTGCTATGGAGTCCTCACGCATGATTGTGTTACCATGCAGATCCCCTCAGTGCTCAAGGATACAGCAGAAAAAGACACGGCTTCCTTTCTGTGAGCATGTCTTTGCCGTGGTGTGTATTAGAGAAATACGATGCTTAAGAAATCATGACATGATAGAAAAGAACCAAATAGTTTTATCAGAATGCAGTGTACGTGTTGTCATTTTTGACAAATATGCCTTGATATGCGTTTTCAGTGTTTTTAAGATTTGATAACTGGATGCATCAGATTAGATACGACTTCCTTTCCAGTTTGATTCACTGCTGTATTTCAGATATTGCTCATAAACAGAGCAGGGGTGTTTTTGAGGCTTTTTATTACTCAACACAAAACAAAATTTGGAGATTACAGATTTCTACTGCGGGCTACTTTGTTTTGGATCCATAAAAGGAAATTGTTAAAGATGAATTTGGTGCATGCTCAGTTATTTCAAAATTTGGTTAGAGTGCAAGCTAATTACGACCACATGCTGTTTGATGGTGGTCTCAGTCTAGTTTGCTAAGGCTTTCTATTTGGAAACTAGAATGTGCCTAGAATGTCTGAATAAGAAGCTGCATTCAGAAATGACAGAGAGTAAATACATTACCCATTATTTATTTTTATCTCATCATTATAGTCAGGTGCTCTGCAGAGCCTAAAGCTTTTCTTTCTGAGGCAGATCTCCTTTTGTAATAAATATTAAAGTTTTCTGTCCTCCATATTTCTGACTATACTCTGAACACCTGCCGTGTTTCTTCCTCCTTGCAGAGACGTGAGGATAAATAACCTTAAAAGATGCGGATCCTTTCAGCCTGCGCATTCTGAATCTCGGCGCGCGCACACAGACATACTCTGAGTCATGTCTGAGATGGAGGGTCGCAGTGATTCAGGCCTAGCTCCCGGGCAGGTCTATGTGGAAGTGGAGTATGATTATGAGTACAAGGCCAAAGACAGACTCATTTCCATACGTCAGGGCGAGTGCTACATGCTGGTTAGGAAAACCAACTCTGACTGGTGGCAGGTGAGGAGGGATGACGGCACAAAGGCGTTCTATGTGCCCGCGCAGTATGTGCGGGAAGTGCGTCGGGCGCTTGTTCCACCCCCTAAACCACGCATCAAGCCCCCCATCACGCTGCCCATCACTCTACCCATAACACATTCCCCCTCAGCCAGTGAAAACCTGCAACAGCGGGCAGCATCGGATATGGTCAGCTTCGGACGGCCGCCACCTTCTACGCCTTCCCCGTTACCAGAGCAACATACGCCACCCTTACTGCTGCGGGACTCCAATCAGAATGCAGGGATGAAAGACGTGCTCGCAGAGCTCGCTCTGCTCAACAACAACAACCATCATAACCATCACCATGGCAACTCGGTGCTGCTTCCGCGCACCAGGCCCGAGTCGCCATCCAAAGAGCCGCCAGGTTGCCGAGGGAAACCCCAAGGAGTGTCACCGTCGGATA
This sequence comes from Clarias gariepinus, assembly GCF_024256425.1. Taxonomy (NCBI): domain Eukaryota; kingdom Metazoa; phylum Chordata; class Actinopteri; order Siluriformes; family Clariidae; genus Clarias; species Clarias gariepinus. Next base: position 19,473,226 of record NC_071113.1, on the reverse strand, counting down.
CAGAGGGATCATCACCAGGAAACGGCTCGGAGGCGTTGCGTAACGATTCGGAATCAGGAGACGAGCTGAGCAGCAGCTCCACAGAGCAGGCACAGGTACGTGAATCACGACACGATCGAGCTTTTACTGGAGAACTGTTTTATCAGATACATGTTTTATTAAGATGGTTACAGAAGACTGTTCTCTCTGTTTTAACATTCAGTCTGATGCTATAAGGCAGGTTAGTCTCTTGCGGGTCTCGTTTTCTGCTGCACCGCATTATTTCATAAGTGTCAGATTTTCACATTTCACACCATGATTTTTTGTCTCTCTCACAGGATGTAGCATCTGTTGATCTGTTGTGGCGAACCTTTGTAGTCTGCACATTTGCACAGATGAGCCATAGTGCATGAATTATTTATACATGAGCATTTAGCCCTTAGCTCTCTAAACAAAAACATTGTAGCTAAAAGTGTGGACTCCTATGTCCATCTTTCTCAGTCTCCCTTCCTATTTGTCTCTTCTTCTCTTGTTGCCGAGTTTCGGGGGATAAAGGGGATGGTGGGAGGCAAGAAAATAGGTCAAGCTAGGATCTTGTCCCCTTCACCCCCACTGGGTGTGTGTTTTTCTTATAGACAAGCGGCGACAGAGACACGGAGAGACAGACAGCAGGTGACACTGGGATGTGTGGGGCTGGGAAGAGAACTTTGTGTTCTGTTTTGTTTGTCAGATTCAGGCTTTGTCTGCAAGTGCTAGATGCTTACATAATACACCAACCACTCATGCAGCAAGCGGTGCACAAACACATCGTCCTAATCTCCATCATGTTTGCTTTCATTCTCAGTGTCAGGCCTGAAAAAAGAAGCTGCTCATTGATTAGAGGACTGGGGTCTTAAGTTTATAGAGGACTGGGTCTTTCCCCTTTTTTCTGTTCTAAATATGCCAGCTGATAGATTTAGGTTTTGATGGATTTGGTTGCCTTCTCTCAACTTCTCCTTTATTTGGCTCTCTCGCTGTTTTTCACAACCACACATCCATTTAACCTTCACCCATAGACTTCATGGATTATACAGTTGATATCAGAAAATAAGCAGCAAAGCTTTAGAATTCTTCATGCTTGTGATATAACTGCTGTGAAGACATTTGCATACCAGTAGTAGTTTATCTTACGGCAGCTGACTTCTTTGATTAGGAATGCTGTTACTGCAGCCCGTAGCAGAGATAACAGATGATTTTAGTTTACCATAGCTAAAAATGCTGAGCTGCTCCAGGCTTCTCATCGCCCATGTATCACTGAATCAATCAAAACAATGTTTAAAGTGGTTTTTCAACCACATACCAAGTCAGTTGTTAAACAGTGTGCTGTTGTAATTTGGGTTGTTTTGCTCAAGCCCTGTGGTTAGTCTCATAGGGCAACACCAGCCAATCAGAACAGAGGTCATTGGCACCCATAAATCTTAGATACTGTAACAAAACAGCGTTTACTTCAGATGTTAAAACATTTACGGGTGTAGGATATACACCTAAAAAAGCTTTTATAAATAAATTGGCATTAAGAGCAAATAGAGCGAAACTCTCCCTCCCTGTTGTAAAGGCAGTTTGCTGAAGGTGAATTATGTACATTAGCCTCTGATAGGAGCTTATGTAGCTTTGCACTCTCTGTTATCTATGTAAACTTTGACCTGTGACTTCACAAGCCCCTGGATTCTAAGCCAATTCAAAAACTATGGTTTCTTTAAGAGGTTTCCTACTATACACTACGTACACTATATTTTATACACTAGTGTTTTTTTGTTTTTGTTTGTTATGGTTAAATTCAGTCACCCTTTCTGCATACCTGCTACATTTTCCTATTAGCAGGGGACGTAGATCTGACTAATGGCCATGTTCACTGGCCCCCCCCAAAAAAAAAACTTCATTTAAAAATGGATTACTTAATTAATTTTTAAAACTGAAATGTGGTCGAAAACTAAACATCAGGAATGACCGTGGTCAGAGATCACGTTAAATCTTTGGTGAAGTTGCAACAGTAGAAACAGTTTAATAGTTTAAGTAAGAGCATTTTCACCCACAGTGTAACGAGAACTTGCAGGATTGGGACTAAACAGCTGTGTGGCCATAAGAAAACCACTTGTTTAGCGAGGCTAATATAAAGTTAAGGACTCTGGAGCAATGGAAAGGGTTCATATGGTGTGAGGAATCCAGATTTCCCCTGTTCTAGATTGATGTGTGCGTCAGGTAAGGAGGGAAGCACATGAAGCAATGCACTCTTCATGTATAGTGCCCACTGTACAAGCCTCTGGAGGCAGTGTTATGATCTCGGGTTACTACAGTTGGTCAGGTTGAGGCTCAGCAACATTATGTGGCAATGAAATGAAGTCAGCTGATGACCTGAATGTACTGAATGACTGGGTGGATGTTTCCCTGATGGCTTGAGAATATTCCAGGACTCAAATTGTGGAAAATGTGGTACTGGGAGCATGAGAAATCATTTGTCACATAAAAAAACAGACCTTACATTGCATGCTTTAACAAAACAAAAAAACATCTAAGAAGAAAAAAAATGCCCTGAAATTCCTAACAATTCATATGATTGTTATATAAATAATAGTTGTGTGGAAGCAGAGACCTTGTGTCCAGTCTGTGTCTTGTCCAGCCGGCTTGTTCTTTGTGTGTTGTAACAGTTTTTTTATTACCATGATAGTTTTAATCATATAAGTATTTGCATTGTGCAGTGTAAACTTTCTGTTTCAGCAGAGGATGATGAATCCGTAGAGCCTTAGCTAGTGTCCAGCCCATCTTTCTCTTTTAATACTGTCCATGTTTTTTGCTCTGACACTATCTAAAAAGCAAAGTATTTCTAAATTAGCTGAATTGATACAGAATTATTGTTGTGCTAACATTAATTAAATATTTGAACGGAATGGCTTTTGAATATAGCAGTGATAAATACTCCAGAGTTTCCTTTCCTTAAGTGTCGCACTCCTTCAAAGTCCTGTATCGTCCCTCCCACTGCACACTATAAAGGAGGCCCCTGCTTTTTCTCCTGAGCATTCCATTCATTCCTGCCCCTCCAACACACACACACACACACACACACGCTCACACAAAATTTGAGTTTGTTGAGAAACTCTGTTAAGCCTTGCTGATCATGCATAAGCAGAGCGCTCCTCAGTGTAATATATTATTTGCCTACCTATCAAAGAAATATTTCTCCTTCTGTCCCTCCTCTTTTACACACGTGCACACTCACAACCCCGCACGCACGCACGCACGCACGCACGCACGCACGCACGCACGTCAGTCATGTAGAACTCCTTTTACTCTAAAGCACATTTTATTAAAATATTCAGCTTTTTTTGTAATCAGAAAAAGGAATTACTCAGTAAGTGGATGCTAAGGAGACTTCTGACGAGGTAACGTCAGAAAGAGCTTCTAAAATCAAATGTTTGAGTACTATGTCTTAGGTACCATATTATATGCTGTACCAATTTTGTTTATATATATGTCTGCATAATTATGTCCAAAATCATTCAGTATTTTCATATATAACTTAAAAATTAATAAGTAAATAACATTACAGGAGAATATATGCATGACTGTAAAGGAAAAAAATATATAGTACAAGACAGACCGGTTTTCAGATGGAAACCAAAAAAACCTTATATACGCTCCTGGGATTTGCATAAAGATATAAAGGAGCGAGTGTGACAAAGTTACCGGAACAACTCATTCCCCAGCAAGCTCAGTAAAACCTAACAACAGTTTTTCTTATAAAACTGCACAAATCTTTGTTTAAAACTCAAGCCCAAGACTTTTGCACAGTACCATAATAAAAATAGTTGTTAGGTTTTATTTTTTATCACCATGCCCCTGTCTTCCTTGGTATAGCACTTGTTGCTGAACTTGGTGTTTTAAAAAAATGAATCACCCAAACTCAGTGTGTCACCTTTGGACGACCGATGTGGTCCGAGAGATTTGGGATTTATTATTTTTTTTATTTTAACTTAGCAGCACCATGGTTCCACACAACTAAAGGCTCAAAAATGGGAAACAGCTGGAGTGAAGTCACGTGAAATACGAGTGTGTGTGGCGCATGTGTGGACGTGCGTGTGCATGCATGTGTGTTGTAGTTGGGCAGATTCTGTGATGCTCTCGCTGCATCTCCTGCCTTTCCTGTGCCATGCTGACACCGACCTCTCTCCTGCACTGAGCTGCTGTGTCTGTGCAATTGGTGATTACAGTTGGTCTGATGTTTGTGGAACAAAATCCACACTACATTCTGCTAAGGTAAGTCAAGCCTGACGCAAACCTCCTCTGCAGCTACATGCACTCTTCCCCCTATTTCCCACTCTGGTGCTAATCCTTGCTTGTCTCTCTGCAGTTCCTGTTGCTGTGTGTGTGATTAATTTAATCAGGCTTGTCACTCATTCTATACATGAAGTGTGAGGAAAAAGCTTGTGGATGTTGTTTAGCTGATGATGCATTCAGCCTTGGAGATATATGTGATTTGATTACATCACATGCATTTGTTTTAAGCTGACTGGCCTTAAAGAAAATTGATCTTCGTGTGTGTGTGTGTGTGTGTGTGTGTGTGTGTGATTGAACCTCATGTAATCAGCGCTATGGATTTGCTCAGCTGTCAGGCTGTTTAAAAATTTTGGAGCATTTGTAAATTGTTTTGGTATTTGGCGTTAGCACACCACCCTGTTGAATTTGAAATGAAACACTAAAGATGTCAGGAATTTCAGCTTTAATTCACGAGGTTTGACAAAAGTGTGGCATCAACCATTCAGGAATTATAACATTTTCACCTATTTTTTGGGTGGCTGAGTTTTCCCAAGAATTTTGCTTTTCCAGGTCTTTACTGCAGCTGCCTTCAGTATTTCATTTCCAATTCAGTATGGTTGTGTTTCAAGGCCAAATGCCAAAAAACTTACCTTTGTTCCAAAATCTATGGTTCTGACTATATTAATAACATGTCGGTGCATCACACAATAAGCAACAGCATTAACGTTTTTAAATATTAATCTGTCAGGAATGTACTAATAAAAAAGTTGGTCATGCATTTTCTATTTAAAGTAGTGCCAGTAAAGCAGTTTAAAGCATACCTTCGTATCAG